>NC_087356.1:86272242-86596860 GCF_030014295.1 Loxodonta africana | reverse complement strand
ATAGAGAGATAGTATTGGGTCAATTCGGCTCGCTTCAGCGTAATTAGGCTCGTTCCAACCTTATTCGGCCCTGTTCGGCTCTATTCAACACTTTTCTAATTCCTTCGTCTCTATTTGGCTCCATTCAACACCGTTTCACACCATTCTACTCTCTTCGACTCCATTCTACACTATTCTATTCTGTTCTACTCTGCGCTACTCTAATCTATTGGAATTGACTCGATTCATCGCGATTTGTCTCTTTTCCTCTCCATTCGACTCGATTCAGCTCGAATTGGATCTGTTCATCTCTATTCTGCACTATTCAACTCTGACTATTTTACTCTACTCAACTCTACTCCATTCTACTCTGCATTCTCTTCTCTTCTACTCTATTCTAGTTTTCTGTGCCCTACCCTACCGAATCCCAGCCTAACTTACACTACTCTAATCTGTTCCATTGCATTCGATTCCATTCAATTCGACCCCGTTGGACGGGATTTGGTGAGATTCCATGAGATTCGACTGGTTTTGGTAAGATTTGATGGAATTCGACGAGATTCGCTGCAATAGGATGTGATTAGTTGCGATTTGGCTCGATTTAGCTCGGCTCATTTTGTTTGTCTCCATTTGGCTCGTTCCAGCTCCACTCGGCTCCATTCAGCTCGAATCTGGTCGATTGACTCGATTCGGCTCGATTCGGCTCTCTTCGGTGCTATTCGGCTCTAGTCAACTCTTCTCTACTCTATTCATCTCTCTTCGATTCCATTTGGCTCCATTCCACACCATTCTACACTATTCTATTCTACAGAACCCTATCCCACCCTGCTGTATCCTAATCTAGTCTCTTCTTTTCTCTTCTGTTTTATTCTATTCTCATTTTCTATTTTCTCCTTTCCATCCTATGCTATTCTACCACACCCTACACTCAACTAACCTATCCTGACCTATGCTGTTCTATTCTAGTTTATTCTATTTTCTCTCTTCCACCCTATGCGACCCGACCCTGTGCTACCCCACCGTACCATACCCTACTACACAGGGGTAGTCAATAAGAGTACTAATTAAGGGGACTTGTTTGGGCAAGGGTACTAGTTCAGGCTAGTAGTTAAAGCCACTTGACTAGTTAAGAGCACTAGTTAAGGCAAGGGTACTGGTTAAGATGACTAGGTAAGGCCAGGGTACTAGCTAAGGGAAGAGTCCTAGTTAAGGCTACTAGTTGAGGCGAGGGGACTAGTTAATAGCACTAGTTAAGGCCAGGGTACTCGTTAAGGCTAGTGGTTAAGGCAAGCCTACTAGTTAAGCATACTAGTACGGCAGAGGTACTAGTTGAGGCTACTAGTCCAGGCAAGGCAACTAGTTAAGGGTGGTAGTTAAGGCAAGGCTACTAGTTAAGGTTAGTAGTCAGGCTAGGGTACTAGTTGAGATGACTAATTTAGGGTACTTGTCAAGGCAAAGGTACTCTTCAAGGCTAGTTGTCTCGGCTACTGATATATGCCACTAGTCTTGCTGACTAGTCCAGCTGACTAGTCTAGGCTACTACTCGAGCCTTCTCTTGTCTACTATACTGTAGTCTACTTTCGTCTACCCTAGTCTACCCTATCATAAACTACCCCACCCTAACCTTTTCTAATCTATTCCATTTGATTCGATTCAAAGCATTTTGATGCTTTTGGATGCGATGACGCTTGAATCGGCTCGATTCGGCACCATCGGCTCGATTCAGCTCCATTTGGCTCAAATCGCTTCGATTCAGCTCGTTTCGGCTCGATTCGACTCGGTTCAGCCTTATTCGGCCCTTATTCGGCTCGGTTCGACTCTTTTCTACTCTATTTGTCTCTATGCGACTCCATTTTCACTCCCTTCTACTCCATTCTACTCCATTCTCTTCTACCCTACGCTGCCTTACTCTAATCTATTCTCATGGATTCCATTTGACGCGATGTGAAACAATTGGACGCGATTCATCTCGTTTTGTTTCCGTTTTCCTCGATTCGCCTAGAATTGCTTCTATTCAGCCATATCCTGCACTATTTGACTCTCTGCAACTCTATTTGACTCAATTCGACTCTTCTCTATTTTTCTCTGCTCTACCCTACTGCACTATATTCTGTTCGTTCTAGTCTGTACTGTTCTATCCTATTCTATTCTACCCTCCCAGCCCCTCCCCTCCCCTTCTCTAATCTACTTCATTCGATTCCACGCATTTCCACGCGATTCGACGTGATTGGGCTTGAGTCAGCTCGATTCACTTCGGATCAGCTCGATTTGGCTCCAATTCACTCCATTCGGCTCGATTTGGCTCGAATTGCCTCGATGCTGCTGGATTCTGCTCGATTAGGCCTTCTTTGGCCCTATTTGGCCCTATTCTGCTCTCTTCGACTCTTTTCTACTCTTTTCGTCTCTATTCTAAGCATTTCACACCATTCCACACTATTCTGCTCTACCCTAACCTACACCTCTCTAATTGACTCTAATTGATTTGACGCGATTCCTCACAATTCGTCTCCATTCGGCTCTATTCGACTCTATTATACTCTCGTCTACTCTATTGTACTCTAGTCTACTCTTCTCTATTGTGTTGTTTCTGTTCTATTCTACTCTATTCGACCCTACCCTATGCTACCCAACTCTAATCTATTCTAACCCATTTGATTGGATTCGATTCAACCCATTTCGACGCGATTCGCCTCGATTTGGCTCTGTTCAAATCTCCGACTCTACTCCATTCCCCTCTACTCTACTCTAGCCTACTCTTCTCTATTTGTTCTGTATTGCTCTATTCTGTTCTGTCCTATTCTATTCGGTTCTATTCTATTCTACTCTACTCTATTCTACCCTGCCCTACCCTACCATACTCAACCTCCCCTACTCTAATCTATTCAATTCGATTTGACGAATTTGGACGCGATTCGGGTCGAATCAGTTCCATGCGTGTCTGTTCGGCTCCATTTGGCTCGAAGAGTGTCGATCCGGCTTGATTAGGCTCGATTTGGCTCCATCAGGCTCGATTCACTGGATTTGGCTCCTTTTGGCTCCATTCAGCTCGATTCGGTCCTCCTCGGCCCTATTCAGCACTATTTTGCTCTATTCACCTCGTTTCTACTCTTTTTGACTCCACTCGGTTCCATTGCACAGGATTCTACCCCGTCCTACTCCTCCCTACTCTAATTTAATGGAATTGATTCGATGGGATTCTACGTGGTTTGTCTTGTTTCGTCTCCATTTCTCTCGATTCGACTCTGTTCTATACTCTACTCTACACTATTCTACTCTACCCTTTTCTACTCTATTCTGTTGTATTCTTTCTATTCTCTCCTACTGCCTTCGATTCTATTTTACTCTATTCTACCCTACCCTATTCTAATCGATTCTACTGGATTCGATTCCATGCATTTCAATGTGATTCGGCTCAACTAGGCTCCATTGCACGCCATTCATCCGCCTTCAGCTCCAATCGTTTCGATTCAGCTCTAATCGGCTCCATTCGGCTCTAGTCAGCTCTATTCGACTCTATTAGACTCTACTCAACTCTATTATCTCTTTTCCACTCCATTAGACTCCATTAACTCCATTCTACACCATTCTACTCCATCCTTCTCTATTCTATTGTATTGTACTCTAATCTACTCTAGTCTATTCTAATCGATGGGATGTGATTTGACTTGAATCGATGAGATTCAATGCAATTCGATGGGATCCGACGCGATATGGCACGATTCCGCAGGATTCGGCGCGATTCGTCTTGATTTCTATTGCTTCGCCTCTTTTCGGCTCTATATGGCTGTATTTGGCTCTATTTGGCAATATTCAACTCTATTTGGCAATATTCAACTCTATTCTTCTCTACTCTACAGTATTTGACCCTATTCTATTCTTTCAGTTCTGTTCTGTTCTATCCTGTTCTGTGCTACTGCATTCTATTCTAGCCTACCCTACCCTAACTTACCCTACCCTAATCTCTTCTATTCTATTCAACACTCTTGAACGGGATTCAACCTGACTTGGGTCATATCGGCTCGATTCAGCTCCTTTCTGTGCCATCAACTCGATTCGGTTCTGATCGGCTCTTTTCCGCTCTATTTTGTCTTTTCAGCACTATTCGATTCCATTTGACTCTCGTCTACTCTACTCTGTTCTTTCTCTTCTCTTCTATTCTACTCTACCCTACCCTACCCTAAGCTTACCTGCCCTACACTAATCTATTTCATTTGATTCGACACATTTCAATCCGATTCCACATGGTTCATCTCGATTCACCTAGAATTTGGTCGATTCAGCTGCATTCAGCTCTGTTCGGCTCTATTCAACTCTATTAGACTCTATTCGGTTCTACTCGTCTCTACTTCATTGTATTCTATTGTTTCTGTTGTGTTCTACTCTAACCCCTCCTACCCTACGCTACTCTACTCTAATCGATTTGATTCGATTCTATGCATTTGAATGCAATTCCATGTCATTAGGCTTGAATCGGCTTGATTTAGCTCTATTTGCCTTGAAATGGGTCAATTCGGCTCGCTTCAGCGTAATTAGGCTCGTTCCAACCTTATTCGGCCCTGTTCGGCTCTATTCAACACTTTTCTAATTCCTTCGTCTCTATTTGGCTCCATTCAACACCGTTTCACACCATTCTACTCTCTTCGACTCCATTCTACACTATTCTATTCTGTTCTACTCTGCGCTACTCTAATCTATTGGAATTGACTCGATTCATCGCGATTTGTCTCTTTTCCTCTCCATTCGACTCGATTCAGCTCGAATTGGATCTGTTCATCTCTATTCTGCACTATTCAACTCTGACTATTTTACTCTACTCAACTCTACTCCATTCTACTCTGCATTCTCTTCTCTTCTACTCTATTCTAGTTTTCTGTGCCCTACCCTACCGAATCCCAGCCTAACTTACACTACTCTAATCTGTTCCATTGCATTCGATTCCATTCAATTCGACCCCGTTGGACGGGATTTGGTGAGATTCCATGAGATTCGACTGGTTTTGGTAAGATTTGATGGAATTCGACGAGATTCGCTGCAATAGGATGTGATTAGTTGCGATTTGGCTCGATTTAGCTCGGCTCATTTTGTTTGTCTCCATTTGGCTCGTTCCAGCTCCACTCGGCTCCATTCAGCTCGAATCTGGTCGATTGGACTCGATTCGGCTCGATTCGGCTCTCTTCGGTGCTATTCGGCTCTAGTCAACTCTTCTCTACTCTATTCATCTCTCTTCGATTCCATTTGGCTCCATTCCACACCATTCTACACTATTCTATTCTACAGAACCCTATCCCACCCTGCTGTATCCTAATCTAGTCTCTTCTTTTCTCTTCTGTTTTATTCTATTCTCATTTTCTATTTTCTCCTTTCCATCCTATGCTATTCTACCACACCCTACACTCAACTAACCTATCCTGACCTATGCTGTTCTATTCTAGTTTATTCTATTTTCTCTCTTCCACCCTATGCGACCCGACCCTGTGCTACCCCACCGTACCATACCCTACTACACAGGGGTAGTCAATAAGAGTACTAATTAAGGGGACTTGTTTGGGCAAGGGTACTAGTTCAGGCTAGTAGTTAAAGCCACTTGACTAGTTAAGAGCACTAGTTAAGGCAAGGGTACTGGTTAAGATGACTAGGTAAGGCCAGGGTACTAGCTAAGGGAAGAGTCCTAGTTAAGGCTACTAGTTGAGGCGAGGGGACTAGTTAATAGCACTAGTTAAGGCCAGGGTACTCGTTAAGGCTAGTGGTTAAGGCAAGCCTACTAGTTAAGCATACTAGTACGGCAGAGGTACTAGTTGAGGCTACTAGTCCAGGCAAGGCAACTAGTTAAGGGTGGTAGTTAAGGCAAGGCTACTAGTTAAGGTTAGTAGTCAGGCTAGGGTACTAGTTGAGATGACTAATTTAGGGTACTTGTCAAGGCAAAGGTACTCTTCAAGGCTAGTTGTCTCGGCTACTGATATATGCCACTAGTCTTGCTGACTAGTCCAGCTGACTAGTCTAGGCTACTACTCGAGCCTTCTCTTGTCTACTATACTGTAGTCTACTTTCGTCTACCCTAGTCTACCCTATCATAAACTACCCCACCCTAACCTTTTCTAATCTATTCCATTTGATTCGATTCAAAGCATTTTGATGCTTTTGGATGCGATGACGCTTGAATCGGCTCGATTCGGCACCATCGGCTCGATTCAGCTCCATTTGGCTCAAATCGCTTCGATTCAGCTCGTTTCGGCTCGATTCGACTCGGTTCAGCCTTATTCGGCCCTTATTCGGCTCGGTTCGACTCTTTTCTACTCTATTTGTCTCTATGCGACTCCATTTTCACTCCCTTCTACTCCATTCTACTCCATTCTCTTCTACCCTACGCTGCCTTACTCTAATCTATTCTCATGGATTCCATTTGACGCGATGTGAAACAATTGGACGCGATTCATCTCGTTTTGTTTCCGTTTTCCTCGATTCGCCTAGAATTGCTTCTATTCAGCCATATCCTGCACTATTTGACTCTCTGCAACTCTATTTGACTCAATTCGACTCTTCTCTATTTTTCTCTGCTCTACCCTACTGCACTATATTCTGTTCGTTCTAGTCTGTACTGTTCTATCCTATTCTATTCTACCCTCCCAGCCCCTCCCCTCCCCTTCTCTAATCTACTTCATTCGATTCCACGCATTTCCACGCGATTCGACGTGATTGGGCTTGAGTCAGCTCGATTCACTTCGGATCAGCTCGATTTGGCTCCAATTCACTCCATTCGGCTCGATTTGGCTCGAATTGCCTCGATGCTGCTGGATTCTGCTCGATTAGGCCTTCTTTGGCCCTATTTGGCCCTATTCTGCTCTCTTCGACTCTTTTCTACTCTTTTCGTCTCTATTCTAAGCATTTCACACCATTCCACACTATTCTGCTCTACCCTAACCTACACCTCTCTAATTGACTCTAATTGATTTGACGCGATTCCTCACAATTCGTCTCCATTCGGCTCTATTCGACTCTATTATACTCTCGTCTACTCTATTGTACTCTAGTCTACTCTTCTCTATTGTGTTGTTTCTGTTCTATTCTACTCTATTCGACCCTACCCTATGCTACCCAACTCTAATCTATTCTAACCCATTTGATTGGATTCGATTCAACCCATTTCGACGCGATTCGCCTCGATTTGGCTCTGTTCAAATCTCCGACTCTACTCCATTCCCCTCTACTCTACTCTAGCCTACTCTTCTCTATTTGTTCTGTATTGCTCTATTCTGTTCTGTCCTATTCTATTCGGTTCTATTCTATTCTACTCTACTCTATTCTACCCTGCCCTACCCTACCATACTCAACCTCCCCTACTCTAATCTATTCAATTCGATTCGACGAATTTGGACGCGATTCGGGTCGAATCAGTTCCATGCGTGTCTGTTCGGCTCCATTTGGCTCGAAGAGTGTCGATCCGGCTTGATTAGGCTCGATTTGGCTCCATCAGGCTCGATTCACTCGATTTGGCTCCTTTTGGCTCCATTCAGCTCGATTCGGTCCTCCTCGGCCCTATTCAGCACTATTTTGCTCTATTCACCTCGTTTCTACTCTTTTTGACTCCACTCGGTTCCATTGCACAGGATTCTACCCCGTCCTACTCCTCCCTACTCTAATTTAATGGAATTGATTCGATGGGATTCTACGTGGTTTGTCTTGTTTCGTCTCCATTTCTCTCGATTCGACTCTGTTCTATACTCTACTCTACACTATTCTACTCTACCCTTTTCTACTCTATTCTGTTGTATTCTTTCTATTCTCTCCTACTGCCTTCGATTCTATTTTACTCTATTCTACCCTACCCTATTCTAATCGATTCTACTGGATTCGATTCCATGCATTTCAATGTGATTCGGCTCAACTAGGCTCCATTGCACGCCATTCATCCGCCTTCAGCTCCAATCGTTTCGATTCAGCTCTAATCGGCTCCATTCGGCTCTAGTCAGCTCTATTCGACTCTATTAGACTCTACTCAACTCTATTATCTCTTTTCCACTCCATTAGACTCCATTAACTCCATTCTACACCATTCTACTCCATCCTTCTCTATTCTATTGTATTGTACTCTAATCTACTCTAGTCTATTCTAATCGATGGGATGTGATTTGACTTGAATCGATGAGATTCAATGCAATTCGATGGGATCCGACGCGATATGGCACGATTCCGCAGGATTCGGCGCGATTCGTCTTGATTTCTATTGCTTCGCCTCTTTTCGGCTCTATATGGCTGTATTTGGCTCTATTTGGCAATATTCAACTCTATTTGGCAATATTCAACTCTATTCTTCTCTACTCTACAGTATTTGACCCTATTCTATTCTTTCAGTTCTGTTCTGTTCTATCCTGTTCTGTGCTACTGCATTCTATTCTAGCCTACCCTACCCTAACTTACCCTACCCTAATCTCTTCTATTCTATTCAACACTCTTGAACGGGATTCAACCTGACTTGGGTCATATCGGCTCGATTCAGCTCCTTTCTGTGCCATCAACTCGATTCGGTTCTGATCGGCTCTTTTCCGCTCTATTTTGTCTTTTCAGCACTATTCGATTCCATTTGACTCTCGTCTACTCTACTCTGTTCTTTCTCTTCTCTTCTATTCTACTCTACCCTACCCTACCCTAAGCTTACCTGCCCTACACTAATCTATTTCATTTGATTCGACACATTTCAATCCGATTCCACATGGTTCATCTCGATTCACCTAGAATTTGGTCGATTCAGCTGCATTCAGCTCTGTTCGGCTCTATTCAACTCTATTAGACTCTATTCGGTTCTACTCGTCTCTACTTCATTGTATTCTATTGTTTCTGTTGTGTTCTACTCTAACCCCTCCTACCCTACGCTACTCTACTCTAATCGATTTGATTCGATTCTATGCATTTGAATGCAATTCCATGTCATTAGGCTTGAATCGGCTTGATTTAGCTCTATTTGCCTTGAAATGGGTCAATTCGGCTCGCTTCAGCGTAATTAGGCTCGTTCCAACCTTATTCGGCCCTGTTCGGCTCTATTCAACACTTTTCTAATTCCTTCGTCTCTATTTGGCTCCATTCAACACCGTTTCACACCATTCTACTCTCTTCGACTCCATTCTACACTATTCTATTCTGTTCTACTCTGCGCTACTCTAATCTATTGGAATTGACTCGATTCATCGCGATTTGTCTCTTTTCCTCTCCATTCGACTCGATTCAGCTCGAATTGGATCTGTTCATCTCTATTCTGCACTATTCAACTCTGACTATTTTACTCTACTCAACTCTACTCCATTCTACTCTGCATTCTCTTCTCTTCTACTCTATTCTAGTTTTCTGTGCCCTACCCTACCGAATCCCAGCCTAACTTACACTACTCTAATCTGTTCCATTGCATTCGATTCCATTCAATTCGACCCCGTTGGACGGGATTTGGTGAGATTCCATGAGATTCGACTGGTTTTGGTAAGATTTGATGGAATTCGACGAGATTCGCTGCAATAGGATGTGATTAGTTGCGATTTGGCTCGATTTAGCTCGGCTCATTTTGTTTGTCTCCATTTGGCTCGTTCCAGCTCCACTCGGCTCCATTCAGCTCGAATCTGGTCGATTGGACTCGATTCGGCTCGATTCGGCTCTCTTCGGTGCTATTCGGCTCTAGTCAACTCTTCTCTACTCTATTCATCTCTCTTCGATTCCATTTGGCTCCATTCCACACCATTCTACACTATTCTATTCTACAGAACCCTATCCCACCCTGCTGTATCCTAATCTAGTCTCTTCTTTTCTCTTCTGTTTTAGTCTATTCTCATTTTCTATTTTCTCCTTTCCATCCTATGCTATTCTACCATACCCTACACTCAACTAACCTATCCTGACCTATGCTGTTCTATTCTAGTTTATTCTATTTTCTCTCTTCCACCCTATGCGACCCGACCCTGTGCTACCCCACCGTACCATACCCTACTACGTAGGGGTACTCAATAAGAGTACTAATTAAGGGGACTTGTTTGGGCAAGGGTACTAGTTCAGGCTAGTAGTTAAAGCCACTTGACTAGTTAAGAGCACTAGTTAAGGCAAGGGTACTGGTTAAGATGACTAGGTAAGGCCAGGGTACTAGCTAAGGGAAGAGTCCTAGTTAAGGCTACTAGTTGAGGCGAGGGGACTAGTTAATAGCACTAGTTAAGGCCAGGGTACTCGTTAAGGCTAGTGGTTAAGGCAAGCCTACTAGTTAAGCATACTAGTACGGCAGAGGTACTAGTTGAGGCTACTAGTCCAGGCAAGGCAACTAGTTAAGGGTGGTAGTTAAGGCAAGGCTACTAGTTAAGGTTAGTAGTCAGGCTAGGGTACTAGTTGAGATGACTAATTTAGGGTACTTGTCAAGGCAAAGGTACTCTTCAAGGCTAGTTGTCTCGGCTACTGATATATGCCACTAGTCTTGCTGACTAGTCCAGCTGACTAGTCTAGGCTACTACTCGAGCCTTCTCTTGTCTACTATACTGTAGTCTACTTTCGTCTACCCTAGTCTACCCTATCATAAACTACCCCACCCTAACCTTTTCTAATCTATTCCATTTGATTCGATTCAAAGCATTTTGATGCTTTTGGATGCGATGACGCTTGAATCGGCTCGATTCGGCACCATCGGCTCGATTCAGCTCCATTTGGCTCAAATCGCTTCGATTCAGCTCGTTTCGGCTCGATTCGACTCGGTTCAGCCTTATTCGGCCCTTATTCGGCTCGGTTCGACTCTTTTCTACTCTATTTGTCTCTATGCGACTCCATTTTCACTCCCTTCTACTCCATTCTACTCCATTCTCTTCTACCCTACGCTGCCTTACTCTAATCTATTCTCATGGATTCCATTTGACGCGATGTGAAACAATTGGACGCGATTCATCTCGTTTTGTTTCCGTTTTCCTCGATTCGCCTAGAATTGCTTCTATTCAGCCATATCCTGCACTATTTGACTCTCTGCAACTCTATTTGACTCAATTCGACTCTTCTCTATTTTTCTCTGCTCTACCCTACTGCACTATATTCTGTTCGTTCTAGTCTGTACTGTTCTATCCTATTCTATTCTACCCTCCCAGCCCCTCCCCTCCCCTTCTCTAATCTACTTCATTCGATTCCACGCATTTCCACGCGATTCGACGTGATTGGGCTTGAGTCAGCTCGATTCACTTCGGATCAGCTCGATTTGGCTCCAATTCACTCCATTCGGCTCGATTTGGCTCGAATTGCCTCGATGCTGCTGGATTCTGCTCGATTAGGCCTTCTTTGGCCCTATTTGGCCCTATTCTGCTCTCTTCGACTCTTTTCTACTCTTTTCGTCTCTATTCTAAGCATTTCACACCATTCCACACTATTCTGCTCTACCCTAACCTACACCTCTCTAATTGACTCTAATTGATTTGACGCGATTCCTCACAATTCGTCTCCATTCGGCTCTATTCGACTCTATTATACTCTCGTCTACTCTATTGTACTCTAGTCTACTCTTCTCTATTGTGTTGTTTCTGTTCTATTCTACTCTATTCGACCCTACCCTATGCTACCCAACTCTAATCTATTCTAACCCATTTGATTGGATTCGATTCAACCCATTTCGACGCGATTCGCCTCGATTTGGCTCTGTTCAAATCTCCGACTCTACTCCATTCCCCTCTACTCTACTCTAGCCTACTCTTCTCTATTTGTTCTGTATTGCTCTATTCTGTTCTGTCCTATTCTATTCGGTTCTATTCTATTCTACTCTACTCTATTCTACCCTGCCCTACCCTACCATACTCAACCTCCCCTACTCTAATCTATTCAATTCGATTCGACGAATTTGGACGCGATTCGGGTCGAATCAGTTCCATGCGTGTCTGTTCGGCTCCATTTGGCTCGAAGAGTGTCGATCCGGCTTGATTAGGCTCGATTTGGCTCCATCAGGCTCGATTCACTCGATTTGGCTCCTTTTGGCTCCATTCAGCTCGATTCGGTCCTCCTCGGCCCTATTCAGCACTATTTTGCTCTATTCACCTCGTTTCTACTCTTTTTGACTCCACTCGGTTCCATTGCACAGGATTCTACCCCGTCCTACTCCTCCCTACTCTAATTTAATGGAATTGATTCGATGGGATTCTACGTGGTTTGTCTTGTTTCGTCTCCATTTCTCTCGATTCGACTCTGTTCTATACTCTACTCTACACTATTCTACTCTACCCTTTTCTACTCTATTCTGTTGTATTCTTTCTATTCTCTCCTACTGCCTTCGATTCTATTTTACTCTATTCTACCCTACCCTATTCTAATCGATTCTACTGGATTCGATTCCATGCATTTCAATGTGATTCGGCTCAACTCGGCTCCATTGCACGCCATTCATCCGCCTTCAGCTCCAATCGTTTCGATTCAGCTCTAATCGGCTCCATTCGGCTCTAGTCAGCTCTATTCGACTCTATTAGACTCTACTCAACTCTATTATCTCTTTTCCACTCCATTAGACTCCATTAACTCCATTCTACACCATTCTACTCCATCCTTCTCTATTCTATTGTATTGTACTCTAATCTACTCTAGTCTATTCTAATCGATGGGATGTGATTTGACTTGAATCGATGAGATTCAATGCAATTCGATGGGATCCGACGCGATATGGCACGATTCCGCAGGATTCGGCGCGATTCGTCTTGATTTCTATTGCTTCGCCTCTTTTCGGCTCTATATGGCTGTATTTGGCTCTATTTGGCAATATTCAACTCTATTTGGCAATATTCAACTCTATTCTTCTCTACTCTACAGTATTTGACCCTATTCTATTCTTTCAGTTCTGTTCTGTTCTATCCTGTTCTGTGCTACTGCATTCTATTCTAGCCTACCCTACCCTAACTTACCCTACCCTAATCTCTTCTATTCTATTCAACACTCTTGAACGGGATTCAACCTGACTTGGGTCATATCGGCTCGATTCAGCTCCTTTCTGTGCCATCAACTCGATTCGGTTCTGATCGGCTCTTTTCCGCTCTATTTTGTCTTTTCAGCACTATTCGATTCCATTTGACTCTAGTCTACTCTACTCTATTCTTTCTCTTCTCTTCTATTCTACTCTACCCTACCCTACCCTAAGCTTACCTGCCCTACACTAATCTATTTCATTTGATTCGACACATTTCAATCCGATTCCACATGGTTCATCTCGATTCACCTAGAATTTGGTCGATTCAGCTGCATTCAGCTCTGTTCGGCTCTATTCAACTCTATTAGACTCTATTCGGTTCTACTCGTCTCTACTTCATTGTATTCTATTGTTTCTGTTGTGTTCTACTCTAACCCCTCCTACCCTACGCTACTCTACTCTAATCGATTTGTTTCGATTCTATGCATTTGAATGCAATTCCATGTCATTAGGCTTGAATCGGCTTGATTTAGCTCTATTTGCCTTGAAATGGGTCAATTCGGCTCGCTTCAGCGTAATTAGGCTCGTTCCAACCTTATTCGGCCCTGTTCGGCTCTATTCAACACTTTTCTAATTCCTTCGTCTCTATTTGGCTCCATTCAACACCGTTTCACACCATTCTACTCTCTTCGACTCCATTCTACACTATTCTATTCTGTTCTACTCTGCGCTACTCTAATCTATTGGAATTGACTCGATTCATCGCGATTTGTCTCTTTTCCTCTCCATTCGACTCGAATCAGCTCGAATTGGATCTGTTCATCTCTATTCTGCACTATTCAACTCTGACTATTTTACTCTACTCAACTCTACTCCATTCTACTCTGCATTCTCTTCTCTTCTACTCTATTCTAGTTTTCTGTGCCCTACCCTACCGAATCCCAGCCTAACTTACACTACTCTAATCTGTTCCATTGCATTCGATTCCATTCAATTCGACCCCGTTGGACGGGATTTGGTGAGATTCCACGAGATTCGACTGGTTTTGGTAAGATTTGATGGAATTCGACGAGATTCGATGCAATAGGATGTGATTAGTTGCGATTTGGCTCGATTTAGCTCGGCTCATTTTGTTTGTCTCCATTTGGCTCGTTCCAGCTCCACTCGGCTCCATTCAGCTCGAATCTGGTCGATTGGACTCGATTCGGCTCGATTCGGCTCTCTTCGGTGCTATTCGGCTCTAGTCAACTCTTCTCTACTCTATTCATCTCTCTTCGATTCCATTTGGCTCCATTCCACACCATTCTACACTATTCTATTCTACAGAACCCTATCCCACCCTGCTGTATCCTAATCTAGTCTCTTCTTTTCTCTTCTGTTTTATTCTATTCTCATTTTCTATTTTCTCCTTTCCATCCTATGCTATTCTACCACACCCTACACTCAACTAACCTATCCTGACCTATGCTGTTCTATTCTAGTTTATTCTATTTTCTCTCTTCCACCCTATGCGACCCGACCCTGTGCTACCCCACCGTACCATACCCTACTACACAGGGGTAGTCAATAAGAGTACTAATTAAGGGGACTTGTTTGGGCAAGGGTACTAGTTCAGGCTAGTAGTTAAAGCCACTTGACTAGTTAAGAGCACTAGTTAAGGCAAGGGTACTGGTTAAGATGACTAGGTAAGGCCAGGGTACTAGCTAAGGGAAGAGTCCTAGTTAAGGCTACTAGTTGAGGCGAGGGGACTAGTTAATAGCACTAGTTAAGGCCAGGGTACTCGTTAAGGCTAGTGGTTAAGGCAAGCCTACTAGTTAAGCATACTGGTACGGCAGAGGTACTAGTTGAGGCTACTAGTCCAGGCAAGGCAACTAGTTAAGGGTGGTAGTTAAGGCAAGGCTACTAGTTAAGGTTAGTAGTCAGGCTAGGGTACTAGTTGAGATGACTAATTTAGGGTACTTGTCAAGGCAAAGGTACTCTTCAAGGCTAGTTGTCTCGGCTACTGATATATGCCACTAGTCTTGCTGACTAGTCCAGCTGACTAGTCTAGGCTACTACTCGAGCCTTCTCTTGTCTACTATACTGTAGTCTACTTTCGTCTACCCTAGTCTACCCTATCATAAACTACCCCACCCTAACCTTTTCTAATCTATTCCATTTGATTCGATTCAAAGCATTTTGATGCTTTTGGATGCGATGACGCTTGAATCGGCTCGATTCGGCACCATCGGCTCGATTCAGCTCCATTTGGCTCAAATCGCTTCGATTCAGCTCGTTTCGGCTCGATTCGACTCGGTTCAGCCTTATTCGGCCCTTATTCGGCTCGGTTCGACTCTTTTCTACTCTATTTGTCTCTATGCGACTCCATTTTCACTCCCTTCTACTCCATTCTACTCCATTCTCTTCTACCCTACGCTGCCTTACTCTAATCTATTCTCATGGATTCCATTTGACGCGATGTGAAACAATTGGATGCGATTCATCTCGTTTTGTTTCCGTTTTCCTCGATTCGCCTAGAATTGCTTCTATTCAGCCATATCCTGCACTATTTGACTCTCTGCAACTCTATTTGACTCAATTCGACTCTTCTCTATTTTTCTCTGCTCTACCCTACTGCACTATATTCTGTTCTTTCTAGTCTGTACTGTTCTATCCTATTCTATTCTACCCTCCCAGCCCCTCCCCTCCACTTCTCTAATCTACTTCATTCCATTCGATTCCACGCATTTCCACGCGATTCGACGTGATTGGGCTTGAGTCAGCTCGATTCACTTCGGATCAGCTCGATTTGGCTCCAATTCACTCCATTCGGCTCGATTTGGCTCGAATTGCCTCGATGCTGCTGGATTCTGCTCGATTAGGCCTTCTTTGGCCCTATTTGGCCCTATTCTGCTCTCTTCGACTCTTTTCTACTCTTTTCGTCTCTATTCTAAGCATTTCACACCATTCCACACTATTCTGCTCTACCCTAACCTACACCTCTCTAATTGACTCTAATTGATTTGACGCGATTCCTCACAATTCGTCTCCATTCGGCTCTATTCGACTCTATTATACTCTCGTCTACTCTATTGTACTCTAGTCTACTCTTCTCTATTGTGTTGTTTCTGTTCTATTCTACTCTATTCGACCCTACCCTATGCTACCCAACTCTAATCTATTCTAACCCATTTGATTGGATTCGATTCAACCCATTTCGACGCGATTCGCCTCGATTTGGCTCTGTTCAAATCTCCGACTCTACTCCATTCCCCTCTACTCTACTCTAGCCTACTCTTCTCTATTTGTTCTGTATTGCTCTATTCTGTTCTGTCCTATTCTATTCGGTTCTATTCTATTCTACTCTACTCTATTCTACCCTGCCCTACCCTACCATACTCAACCTCCCCTACTCTAATCTATTCAATTCGATTCGACGAATTTGGACGCGATTCGGGTCGAATCAGTTCCATGCGTGTCTGTTCGGCTCCATTTGGCTCGAAGAGTGTCGATCCGGCTTGATTAGGCTCGATTTGGCTCCATTAGGCTCGATTCACTCGATTTGGCTCCTTTTGGCTCCATTCAGCTCGATTCGGTCCTCCTCGGCCCTATTCAGCACTATTTTGCTCTATTCACCTCGTTTCTACTCTTTTTGACTCCACTCGGTTCCATTGCACAGGATTCTACCCCGTCCTACTCCTCCCTACTCTAATTTAATGGAATTGATTCGATGGGATTCTACGTGGTTTGTCTTGTTTCGTCTCCATTTCTCTCGATTCGACTCTGTTCTATACTCTACTCTACACTATTCTACTCTACCCTTTTCTACTCTATTCTGTTGTATTCTTTCTATTCTCTCCTACTGCCTTCGATTCTATTTTACTCTATTCTACCCTACCCTATTCTAATCGATTCTACTGGATTCGATTCCATGCATTTCAATGTGATTCGGCTCAACTCGGCTCCATTGCACGCCATTCATCCGCCTTCAGCTCCAATCGTTTCGATTCAGCTCTAATCGGCTCCATTCGGCTCTAGTCAGCTCTATTCGACTCTATTAGACTCTACTCAACTCTATTATCTCTTTTCCACTCCATTAGACTCCATTAACTCCATTCTACACCATTCTACTCCATCCTTCTCTATTCTATTGTATTGTACTCTAATCTACTCTAGTCTATTCTAATCGATGGGATGTGATTTGACTTGAATCGATGAGATTCAATGCAATTCGATGGGATCCGACGCGATATGGCACGATTCCGCAGGATTCGGCGCGATTCGTCTTGATTTCTATTGCTTCGCCTCTTTTCGGCTCTATATGGCTGTATTTGGCTCTATTTGGCAATATTCAACTCTATTTGGCAATATTCAACTCTATTCTTCTCTACTCTACAGTATTTGACCCTATTCTATTCTTTCAGTTCTGTTCTGTTCTATCCTGTTCTGTGCTACTGCATTCTATTCTAGCCTACCCTACCCTAACTTACCCTACCCTAATCTCTTCTATTCTATTCAACACTCTTGAACGGGATTCAACCTGACTTGGGTCATATCGGCTCGATTCAGCTCCTTTCTGTGCCATCAACTCGATTCGGTTCTGATCGGCTCTTTTCCGCTCTATTTTGTCTTTTCAGCACTATTCGATTCCATTTGACTCTAGTCTACTCTACTCTATTCTTTCTCTTCTCTTCTATTCTACTCTACCCTACCCTACCCTAAGCTTACCTGCCCTACACTAATCTATTTCATTTGATTCGACACATTTCAATCCGATTCCACATGGTTCATCTCGATTCACCCAGAATTTGGTCGATTCAGCTGCATTCAGCTCTGTTCGGCTCTATTCAACTCTATTAGACTCTATTCGGTTCTACTCGTCTCTACTTCATTGTATTCTATTGTTTCTGTTGTGTTCTACTCTAACCCCTCCTACCCTACGCTACTCTACTCTAATCGATTTGATTCGATTCTATGCATTTGAATGCAATTCCATGTCATTAGGCTTGAATCGGCTTGATTTAGCTCTATTTGCCTTGAAATGGGTCAATTCGGCTCGCTTCAGCGTAATTAGGCTCGTTCCAACCTTATTCGGCCCTGTTCGGCTCTATTCAACACTTTTCTAATTCCTTCGTCTCTATTTGGCTCCATTCAACACCGTTTCACACCATTCTACTCTCTTCGACTCCATTCTACACTATTCTATTCTGTTCTACTCTGCGCTACTCTAATCTATTGGAATTGACTCGATTCATCGCGATTTGTCTCTTTTCCTCTCCATTCGACTCGAATCAGCTCGAATTGGATCTGTTCATCTCTATTCTGCACTATTCAACTCTGACTATTTTACTCTACTCAACTCTACTCCATTCTACTCTGCATTCTCTTCTCTTCTACTCTATTCTAGTTTTCTGTGCCCTACCCTACCGAATCCCAGCCTAACTTACACTACTCTAATCTGTTCCATTGCATTCGATTCCATTCAATTCGACCCCGTTGGACGGGATTTGGTGAGATTCCACGAGATTCGACTGGTTTTGGTAAGATTTGATGGAATTCGACGAGATTCGCTGCAATAGGATGTGATTAGTTGCGATTTGGCTCGATTTAGCTCGGCTCATTTTGTTTGTCTCCATTTGGCTCGTTCCAGCTCCACTCGGCTCCATTCAGCTCGAATCTGGTCGATTGGACTCGATTCGGCTCGATTCGGCTCTCTTCGGTGCTATTCGGCTCTAGTCAACTCTTCTCTACTCTATTCATCTCTCTTCGATTCCATTTGGCTCCATTCCACACCATTCTACACTATTCTATTCTACAGAACCCTATCCCACCCTGCTGTATCCTAATCTAGTCTCTTCTTTTCTCTTCTGTTTTATTCTATTCTCATTTTCTATTTTCTCCTTTCCATCCTATGCTATTCTACCACACCCTACACTCAACTAACCTATCCTGACCTATGCTGTTCTATTCTAGTTTATTCTATTTTCTCTCTTCCACCCTATGCGACCCGACCCTGTGCTACCCCACCGTACCATACCCTACTACACAGGGGTAGTCAATAAGAGTACTAATTAAGGGGACTTGTTTGGGCAAGGGTACTAGTTCAGGCTAGTAGTTAAAGCCACTTGACTAGTTAAGAGCACTAGTTAAGGCAAGGGTACTGGTTAAGATGACTAGGTAAGGCCAGGGTACTAGCTAAGGGAAGAGTCCTAGTTAAGGCTACTAGTTGAGGCGAGGGGACTAGTTAATAGCACTAGTTAAGGCCAGGGTACTCGTTAAGGCTAGTGGTTAAGGCAAGCCTACTAGTTAAGCATGCTGGTACGGCAGAGGTACTAGTTGAGGCTACTAGTCCAGGCAAGGCAACTAGTTAAGGGTGGTAGTTAAGGCAAGGCTACTAGTTAAGGTTAGTAGTCAGGCTAGGGTACTAGTTGAGATGACTAATTTAGGGTACTTGTCAAGGCAAAGGTACTCTTCAAGGCTAGTTGTCTCGGCTACTGATATATGCCACTAGTCTTGCTGACTAGTCCAGCTGACTAGTCTAGGCTACTACTCGAGCCTTCTCTTGTCTACTATACTGTAGTCTACTTTCGTCTACCCTAGTCTACCCTATCATAAACTACCCCACCCTAACCTTTTCTAATCTATTCCATTTGATTCGATTCAAAGCATTTTGATGCTTTTGGATGCGATGACGCTTGAATCGGCTCGATTCGGCACCATCGGCTCGATTCAGCTCCATTTGGCTCAAATCGCTTCGATTCAGCTCGTTTCGGCTCGATTCGACTCGGTTCAGCCTTATTCGGCCCTTATTCGGCTCGGTTCGACTCTTTTCTACTCTATTTGTCTCTATGCGACTCCATTTTCACTCCCTTCTACTCCATTCTACTCCATTCTCTTCTACCCTACGCTGCCTTACTCTAATCTATTCTCATGGATTCCATTTGACGCGATGTGAAACAATTGGATGCGATTCATCTCGTTTTGTTTCCGTTTTCCTCGATTCGCCTAGAATTGCTTCTATTCAGCCATATCCTGCACTATTTGACTCTCTGCAACTCTATTTGACTCAATTCGACTCTTCTCTATTTTTCTCTGCTCTACCCTACTGCACTATATTCTGTTCTTTCTAGTCTGTACTGTTCTATCCTATTCTATTCTACCCTCCCAGCCCCTCCCCTCCCCTTCTCTAATCTACTTCATTCCATTCGATTCCACGCATTTCCACGCGATTCGACGTGATTGGGCTTGAGTCAGCTCGATTCACTTCGGATCAGCTCGATTTGGCTCCAATTCACTCCATTCGGCTCGATTTGGCTCGAATTGCCTCGATGCTGCTGGATTCTGCTCGATTAGGCCTTCTTTGGCCCTATTTGGCCCTATTCTGCTCTCTTCGACTCTTTTCTACTCTTTTCGTCTCTATTCTAAGCATTTCACACCATTCCACACTATTCTGCTCTACCCTAACCTACACCTCTCTAATTGACTCTAATTGATTTGACGCGATTCCTCACAATTCGTCTCCATTCGGCTCTATTCGACTCTATTATACTCTCGTCTACTCTATTGTACTCTAGTCTACTCTTCTCTATTGTGTTGTTTCTGTTCTATTCTACTCTATTCGACCCTACCCTATGCTACCCAACTCTAATCTATTCTAACCCATTTGATTGGATTCGATTCAACCCATTTCGACGCGATTCGCCTCGATTTGGCTCTGTTCAAATCTCCGACTCTACTCCATTCCCCTCTACTCTACTCTAGCCTACTCTTCTCTATTTGTTCTGTATTGCTCTATTCTGTTCTGTCCTATTCTATTCGGTTCTATTCTATTCTACTCTACTCTATTCTACCCTGCCCTACCCTACCATACTCAACCTCCCCTACTCTAATCTATTCAATTCGATTCGACGAATTTGGACGCGATTCGGGTCGAATCAGTTCCATGCGTGTCTGTTCGGCTCCATTTGGCTCGAAGAGTGTCGATCCGGCTTGATTAGGCTCGATTTGGCTCCATCAGGCTCGATTCACTGGATTTGGCTCCTTTTGGCTCCATTCAGCTCGATTCGGTCCTCCTCGGCCCTATTCAGCACTATTTTGCTCTATTCACCTCGTTTCTACTCTTTTTGACTCCACTCGGTTCCATTGCACAGGATTCTACCCCGTCCTACTCCTCCCTACTCTAATTTAATGGAATTGATTCGATGGGATTCTACGTGGTTTGTCTTGTTTCGTCTCCATTTCTCTCGATTCGACTCTGTTCTATACTCTACTCTACACTATTCTACTCTACCCTTTTCTACTCTATTCTGTTGTATTCTTTCTATTCTCTCCTACTGCCTTCGATTCTATTTTACTCTATTCTACCCTACCCTATTCTAATCGATTCTACTGGATTCGATTCCATGCATTTCAATGTGATTCGGCTCAACTCGGCTCCATTGCACGCCATTCATCCGCCTTCAGCTCCAATCGTTTCGATTCAGCTCTAATCGGCTCCATTCGGCTCTAGTCAGCTCTATTCGACTCTATTAGACTCTACTCAACTCTATTATCTCTTTTCCACTCCATTAGACTCCATTAACTCCATTCTACACCATTCTACTCCATCCTTCTCTATTCTATTGTATTGTACTCTAATCTACTCTAGTCTATTCTAATCGATGGGATGTGATTTGACTTGAATCGATGAGATTCAATGCAATTCGATGGGATCCGACGCGATATGGCACGATTCCGCAGGATTCGGCGCGATTCGTCTTGATTTCTATTGCTTCGCCTCTTTTCGGCTCTATATGGCTGTATTTGGCTCTATTTGGCAATATTCAACTCTATTCTTCTCTACTCTACAGTATTTGACCCTATTCTATTCTTTCAGTTCTGTTCTGTTCTATCCTGTTCTGTGCTACTGCATTCTATTCTAGCCTACCCTACCCTAACTTACCCTACCCTAATCTCTTCTATTCTATTCAACACTCTTGAACGGGATTCAACCTGACTTGGGTCATATCGGCTCGATTCAGCTCCTTTCTGTGCCATCAACTCGATTCGGTTCTGATCGGCTCTTTTCCGCTCTATTTTGTCTTTTCAGCACTATTCGATTCCATTTGACTCTCGTCTACTCTACTCTATTCTTTCTCTTCTCTTCTATTCTACTCTACCCTACCCTACCCTAAGCTTACCTGCCCTACACTAATCTATTTCATTTGATTCGACACATTTCAATCCGATTCCACATGGTTCATCTCGATTCACCTAGAATTTGGTCGATTCAGCTGCATTCAGCTCTGTTCGGCTCTATTCAACTCTATTAGACTCTATTCGGTTCTACTCGTCTCTACTTCATTGTATTCTATTGTTTCTGTTGTGTTCTACTCTAACCCCTCCTACCCTACGCTACTCTACTCTAATCGATTTGATTCGATTCTATGCATTTGAATGCAATTCCATGTCATTAGGCTTGAATCGGCTTGATTTAGCTCTATTTGCCTTGAAATGGGTCAATTCGGCTCGCTTCAGCGTAATTAGGCTCGTTCCAACCTTATTCGGCCCTGTTCGGCTCTATTCAACACTTTTCTAATTCCTTCGTCTCTATTTGGCTCCATTCAACACCGTTTCACACCATTCTACTCTCTTCGACTCCATTCTACACTATTCTATTCTGTTCTACTCTGCGCTACTCTAATCTATTGGAATTGACTCGATTCATCGCGATTTGTCTCTTTTCCTCTCCATTCGACTCGAATCAGCTCGAATTGGATCTGTTCATCTCTATTCTGCACTATTCAACTCTGACTATTTTACTCTACTCAACTCTACTCCATTCTACTCTGCATTCTCTTCTCTTCTACTCTATTCTAGTTTTCTGTGCCCTACCCTACCGAATCCCAGCCTAACTTACACTACTCTAATCTGTTCCATTGCATTCGATTCCATTCAATTCGACCCCGTTGGACGGGATTTGGTGAGATTCCACGAGATTCGACTGGTTTTGGTAAGATTTGATGGAATTCGACGAGATTCGATGCAATAGGATGTGATTAGTTGCGATTTGGCTCGATTTAGCTCGGCTCATTTTGTTTGTCTCCATTTGGCTCGTTCCAGCTCCACTCGGCTCCATTCAGCTCGAATCTGGTCGATTGGACTCGATTCGGCTCGATTCGGCTCTCTTCGGTGCTATTCGGCTCTAGTCAACTCTTCTCTACTCTATTCATCTCTCTTCGATTCCATTTGGCTCCATTCCACACCATTCTACACTATTCTATTCTACAGAACCCTATCCCACCCTGCTGTATCCTAATCTAGTCTCTTCTTTTCTCTTCTGTTTTATTCTATTCTCATTTTCTATTTTCTCCTTTCCATCCTATGCTATTCTACCACACCCTACACTCAACTAACCTATCCTGACCTATGCTGTTCTATTCTAGTTTATTCTATTTTCTCTCTTCCACCCTATGCGACCCGACCCTGTGCTACCCCACCGTACCATACCCTACTACACAGGGGTAGTCAATAAGAGTACTAATTAAGGGGACTTGTTTGGGCAAGGGTACTAGTTCAGGCTAGTAGTTAAAGCCACTTGACTAGTTAAGAGCACTAGTTAAGGCAAGGGTACTGGTTAAGATGACTAGGTAAGGCCAGGGTACTAGCTAAGGGAAGAGTCCTAGTTAAGGCTACTAGTTGAGGCGAGGGGACTAGTTAATAGCACTAGTTAAGGCCAGGGTACTCGTTAAGGCTAGTGGTTAAGGCAAGCCTACTAGTTAAGCATACTAGTACGGCAGAGGTACTAGTTGAGGCTACTAGTCCAGGCAAGGCAACTAGTTAAGGGTGGTAGTTAAGGCAAGGCTACTAGTTAAGGTTAGTAGTCAGGCTAGGGTACTAGTTGAGATGACTAATTTAGGGTACTTGTCAAGGCAAAGGTACTCTTCAAGGCTAGTTGTCTCGGCTACTGATATATGCCACTAGTCTTGCTGACTAGTCCAGCTGACTAGTCTAGGCTACTACTCGAGCCTTCTCTTGTCTACTATACTGTAGTCTACTTTCGTCTACCCTAGTCTACCCTATCATAAACTACCCCACCCTAACCTTTTCTAATCTATTCCATTTGATTCGATTCAAAGCATTTCGATGCTTTTGGACGCGATGACGCTTGAATCGGCTCGATTCGGCACCATCGGCTCGATTCAGCTCCATTTGGCTCAAATCGCTTCGATTCAGCTCGTTTCGGCTCGATTCGACTCGGTTCAGCCTTATTCGGCCCTTATTCGGCTCGGTTCGACTCTTTTCTACTCTATTTGTCTCTATGCGACTCCATTTTCACTCCCTTCTACTCCATTCTACTCCATTCTCTTCTACCCTACGCTGCCTTACTCTAATCTATTCTCATGGATTCCATTTGACGCGATGCGAAACAATTGGACGCGATTCATCTCGTTTTGTTTCCGTTTTCCTCGATTCGCCTAGAATTGCTTCTATTCAGCCATATCCTGCACTATTTGACTCTCTGCAACTCTATTTGACTCAATTCGACTCTTCTCTATTTTTCTCTGCTCTACCCTACTGCACTATATTCTGTTCTTTCTAGTCTGTACTGTTCTATCCTATTCTATTCTACCCTCCCAGCCCCTCCCCTCCCCTTCTCTAATCTACTTCATTCCATTCGATTCCACGCATTTCCACGCGATTCGACGCGATTGGGCTTGAGTCAGCTCGACTCACTTCGGATCAGCTCGATTTGGCTCCAATTCACTCCATTCGGCTCGATTTGGCTCGAATTGCCTCGATGCTGCTGGATTCTGCTCGATTAGGCCTTCTTTGGCCCTATTTGGCCCTATTCTGCTCTCTTCGACTCTTTTCTACTCTTTTCGTCTCTATTCTAAGCATTTCACACCATTCCACACTATTCTGCTCTACCCTAACCTACACCTCTCTAATTGACTCTAATTGATTCGACGCGATTCCTCACAATTCGTCTCCATTCGGCTCTATTCGACTCTATTATACTCTCGTCTACTCTATTGTACTCTAGTCTACTCTTCTCTATTGTGTTGTTTCTGTTCTATTCTACTCTATTCGACCCTACCCTATGCTACCCAACTCTAATCTATTCTAACCCATTTGATTGGATTCGATTCAATCCATTTCGACGCGATTCGCCTCGATTTGGCTCTGTTCAAATCTCCGACTCTACTCCATTCCCCTCTACTCTACTCTAGCCTACTCTTCTCTATTTGTTCTGTATTGCTCTATTCTGTTCTGTCCTATTCTATTCGGTTCTATTCTATTCTACTCTACTCTATTCTACCCTGCCCTACCCTACCATACTCAACCTCCCCTACTCTAATCTATTCAATTCGATTCGACGAATTTGGACGCGATTCGGGTCGAATCAGTTCCATGCGTGTCTGTTCGGCTCCATTTGGCTCGAAGAGTGTCGATCCGGCTTGATTAGGCTCGATTTGGCTCCATCAGGCTCGATTCACTCGATTTGGCTCCTTTTGGCTCCATTCAGCTCGATTCGGTCCTCCTCGGCCCTATTCAGCACTATTTTGCTCTATTCACCTCGTTTCTACTCTTTTTGACTCCACTCGGTTCCATTGCACAGGATTCTACCCCGTCCTACTCCTCCCTACTCTAATTTAATGGAATTGATTCGATGGGATTCTACGTGGTTTGTCTTGTTTCGTCTCCATTTCTCTCGATTCGACTCTGTTCTATACTCTACTCTACACTATTCTACTCTACCCTTTTCTACTCTATTCTGTTGTATTCTTTCTATTCTCTCCTACTGCCTTCGATTCTATTTTACTCTATTCTATCCTACCCTATTCTAATCGATTCTACTGGATTCGATTCCATGCATTTCAATGTGATTCGGCTCAACTCGGCTCCATTGCACGCCATTCATCCGCCTTCAGCTCCAATCGTTTCGATTCAGCTCTAATCGGCTCCATTCCGCTCTAGTCAGCTCTATTCGACTCTATTAGACTCTACTCAAACTCTATTATCTCTTTTCCACTCCATTAGACTCCATTAACTCCATTCTACACCATTCTACTCCATCCTTCTCTATTCTATTGTATTGTACTCTAATCTACTCTAGTCTATTCTAATCGATGGGATGTGATTTGACTTGAATCGATGAGATTCAATGCAATTCGATGGGATCCGACGCGATATGGCACGATTCCGCAGGATTCGGCGCGATTCGTCTTGATTTCCATCGCTTCCCCTCTTTTCGGCTCTATATGGCTGTATTTGGCTCTATTGGGCAATATTCAACTCTATTTGGCAATATTCAACTCTATTCTTCTCTACTCTACAGTATTTGACCCTATTCTATTCTTTCAGTTCTGTTCTGTTCTATCCTGTTCTGTGCTACTGCATTCTATTCTAGCCTACCCTACCCTAACTTACCCTACCCTAATCTCTTCTATTCTATTCAACACTCTTGAACGGGATTCAACCTGACTTGGGTCATATCGGCTCGATTCAGCTCCTTTCTGTGCCATCAACTCGATTCGGTTCTGATCGGCTCTTTTCCGCTCTATTTTGTCTTTTCAGCACTATTCGATTCCATTTGACTCTCGTCTACTCTACTCTGTTCTTTCTCTTCTCTTCTATTCTACTCTACCCTACCCTACCCTAAGCTTACCTGCCCTACACTAATCTATTTCATTTGATTCGACACATTTCAATCCGATTCCACATGGTTCATCTCGATTCACCTAGAATTTGGTCGATTCAGCTGCATTCAGCTCTGTTCGGCTCTATTCAACTCTATTAGACTCTATTCGATTCTACTCGTCTCTACTTCATTGTATTCTATTGTTTCTGTTGTGTTCTACTCTAACCCCTCCTACCCTACTCTACTCTACTCTAATCGATTCGATTCGATTCTATGCATTTGAATGCAATTCCATGTCATTAGGCTTGAAACGGCTTGATTTAGCTCTATTTGCCTTGAAATGGGTCAATTCGGCTCGCTTCAGCGTAATTAGGCTCGTTCCAACCTTATTCGGCTCTGTTCGGCTCTATTCAACACTTTTCTAATTCCTTCGTCTCTATTTGGCTCCATTCAACACCGTTTCACACCATTCTACTCTCTTCGACTCCATTCTACGCTATTCTATTCTGTTCTACTCTGTGCTACTCTAATCTATTGGAATTGACTCGATTCATCGCGATTTGTCTCTTTTCCTCTCCATTCGACTCGATTCAGCTCGAATTGGATCTGTTCATCTCTATTCTGCACTATTCAACTCTGACTATTTTACTCTACTCAACTCTACTCCATTCTACTCTGCATTCTCTTCTCTTCTACTCTATTCTAGTTTTCTGTGCCCTACCCTACCGAATCCCAGCCTAACTTACACTACTCTAATCTGTTCCATTGCATTCGATTCCATTCAATTCGACTCCGTTGGACGGGATTTGGTGAGATTCCATGAGATTCGACGGGTTTTCGTAAGATTTGATGGAATTCGACGAGATTCGCTGCAATAGGATGTGATTAGTTGCGATTTGGCTCGATTTAGCTTGGCTCATTTTGTTTGTCTCCATTTGGCTCGTTCCAGCTCCACTCGGCTCCATTCAGCTCGAATCTGGTCGATTGGACTCGATTCGGCTCGATTCGGCTCTCTTCGGTGCTATTCGGCTCTAGTCAACTCTTCTCTACTCTATTCATCTCTCTTCGATTCCATTTGGCTCCATTCCACACCATTCTACACTATTCTATTCTACAGAACCCTATCCCACCCTGCTGTATCCTAATCTAGTCTCTTCTTTTCTCTTCTGTTTTATTCTATTCTCATTTTCTATTTTCTCCTTTCCATCCTATGCTATTCTACCACACCCTACACTCAACTAACCTATCCTGACCTATGCTGTTCTATTCTAGTTTATTCTATTTTCTCTCTTCCACCCTATGCGACCCGACCCTGTGCTACCCCACCGTACCATACCCTACTACACAGGGGTAGTCAATAAGAGTACTAATTAAGGGGACTTGTTTGGGCAAGGGTACTAGTTCAGGCTAGTAGTTAAAGCCACTTGACTAGTTAAGAGCACTAGTTAAGGCAAGGGTACTGGTTAAGATGACTAGGTAAGGCCAGGGTACTAGCTAAGGGAAGAGTCCTAGTTAAGGCTACTAGTTGAGGCGAGGGGACTAGTTAATAGCACTAGTTAAGGCCAGGGTACTCGTTAAGGCTAGTGGTTAAGGCAAGCCTACTAGTTAAGCATACTAGTACGGCAGAGGTACTAGTTGAGGCTACTAGTCCAGGCAAGGCAACTAGTTAAGGGTGGTAGTTAAGGCAAGGCTACTAGTTAAGGTTAGTAGTCAGGCTAGGGTACTAGTTGAGATGACTAATTTAGGGTACTTGTCAAGGCAAAGGTACTCTTCAAGGCTAGTTGTCTCGGCTACTGATATATGCCACTAGTCTTGCTGACTAGTCCAGCTGACTAGTCTAGGCTACTACTCGAGCCTTCTCTTGTCTACTATACTGTAGTCTACTTTCGTCTACCCTAGTCTACCCTATCATAAACTACCCCACCCTAACCTTTTCTAATCTATTCCATTTGATTCGATTCAAAGCATTTGGATGCTTTTGGACGCGATGACGCTTGAATCGGCTCGATTCGGCACCATCGGCTCGATTCAGCTCCATTTGGCTCAAATCGCTTCGATTCAGCTCGTTTCGGCTCGATTCGACTCGGTTCAGCCTTATTCGACCCTTATTCGGCTCGGTTCGACTCTTTTCTACTCTATTTGTCTCTATGCGACTCCATTTTCACTCCCTTCTACTCCATTCTACTCCATTCTCTTCTACCCTACGCTGCCTTACTCTAATCTATTCTCATGGATTCCATTTGACGCGATGCGAAACAATTTGACGCGATTCATCTCGTTTTGTTTCCGTTTTCCTCGATTCGCCTAGAATTGCTTCTATTCAGCCATATCCTGCACTATTTGACTCTCTGGAACTCTATTTGACTCAATTCGACTCTTCTCTATTTTTCTCTGCTCTACCCTACTGCACTATATTCTGTTCTTTCTAGTCTGTACTGTTCTATCCTATTCTATTCTACCCTCCCAGCCCCTCCCCTCCCCTTCTCTCATCTACTTCATTCCATTCGATTCCACGCATTTCCACGCGATTCGACGCGATTGGGCTTGAGTCAGCTCGACTCACTTCGGATCAGCTCGATTTGGCTCCAATTCACTCCATTCGGCTCGATTTGGCTCGAATTGCCTCGATGCTGCTGGATTCTGCTCGATTAGGCCTTCTTTGGCCCTATTTGGCCCTATTCTGCTCTCTTCGACTCTTTTCTACTCTTTTCGTCTCTATTCTAAGCATTTCACACCATTCCACACTATTCTGCTCTACCCTAACCTACACCTCTCTAATTGACTCTAATTGATTCGACGCGATTCCTCACAATTCGTCTCCATTCGGCTCTATTCGACTCTATTATACTCTCGTCTACTCTATTGTACTCTAGTCTACTCTTCTCTATTGTGTTGTTTCTGTTCTATTCTACTCTATTCGACCCTACCCTATGCTACCCAACTCTAATCTATTCTAACCCATTTGATTGGATTCGATTCAACCCATTTCGACGCGATTCGCCTCGATTTGGCTCTGTTCAAATCTCCGACTCTACTCCATTCCCCTCTACTCTACTCTAGCCTACTCTTCTCTATTTGTTCTGTATTGCTCTATTCTGTTCTGTCCTATTCTATTCGGTTCTATTCTATTCTACTCTACTCTATTCTACCCTGCCCTACCCTACCATACTCAACCTCCCCTACTCTAATCTATTCAATTCGATTCGACGAATTTGGACGCGATTCGGGTCGAATCAGTTCCATGCGTGTCTGTTCGGCTCCATTTGGCTCGAAGAGTGTCGATCCGGCTTGATTAGGCTCGATTTGGCTCCATCAGGCTCGATTCACTGGATTTGGCTCCTTTTGGCTCCATTCAGCTCGATTCGGTCCTCCTCGGCCCTATTCAGCACTATTTTGCTCTATTCACCTCGTTTCTACTCTTTTTGACTCCACTCGGTTCCATTGCACAGGATTCTACCCCGTCCTACTCCTCCCTACTCTAATTTAATGGAATTGATTCGATGGGATTCTACGTGGTTTGTCTTGTTTCGTCTCCATTTCTCTCGATTCGACTCTGTTCTATACTCTACTCTACACTATTCTACTCTACCCTTTTCTACTCTATTCTGTTGTATTCTTTCTATTCTCTCCTACTGCCTTCGATTCTATTTTACTCTATTCTACCCTACCCTATTCTAATCGATTCTACTGGATTCGATTCCATGCATTTCAATGTGATTCGGCTCAACTAGGCTCCATTGCACGCCATTCATCCGCCTTCAGCTCCAATCGTTTCGATTCAGCTCTAATCGGCTCCATTCGGCTCTAGTCAGCTCTATTCGACTCTATTAGACTCTACTCAACTCTATTATCTCTTTTCCACTCCATTAGACTCCATTAACTCCATTCTACACCATTCTACTCCATCCTTCTCTATTCTATTGTATTGTACTCTAATCTACTCTAGTCTATTCTAATCGATGGGATGTGATTTGACTTGAATCGATGAGATTCAATGCAATTCGATGGGATCCGACGCGATATGGCACGATTCCGCAGGATTCGGCGCGATTCGTCTTGATTTCTATTGCTTCGCCTCTTTTCGGCTCTATATGGCTGTATTTGGCTCTATTTGGCAATATTCAACTCTATTTGGCAATATTCAACTCTATTCTTCTCTGCTCTATAGTATTTGACCCTATTCTATTCTTTCAGTTCTGTTCTGTTCTATCCTGTTCTGTGCTACTGCATTCTATTCTAGCCTACCCTACCCTAACTTACCCTACCCTAATCTCTTCTATTCTATTCAACACTCTTGAACGGGATTCAACCTGACTTGGGTCATATCGGCTCGATTCAGCTCCTTTCTGTGCCATCAACTCGATTCGGTTCTGATCGGCTCTTTTCTGCTCTATTTTGTCTTTTCAGCACTATTCGATTCCATTTGACTCTCGTCTACTCTACTCTGTTCTTTCTCTTCTCTTCTATTCTACTCTACCCTACCCTACCCTAAGCTTACCTGCTCTACACTAATCTATTTCATTTGATTCGACACATTTCAATCCGATTCCACATGGTTCATCTCGATTCACCTAGAATTTGGTCGATTCAGCTGCATTCAGCTCTGTTCGGCTCTATTCAACTCTATTAGACTCTATTCGATTCTACTCGTCTCTACTTCATTGTATTCTATTGTTTCTGTTGTGTTCTACTCTAACCCCTCCTACCCTACGCTACTCTACTCTAATCGATTTGATTCGATTCTATGCATTTGAATGCAATTCCATGTCATTAGGCTTGAATCGGCTTGATTTAGCTCTATTTGCCTTGAAATGGGTCAATTCGGCTCGCTTCAGCGTAATTAGGCTCGTTCCAACCTTATTCGGCCCTGTTCGGCTCTATTCAACACTTTTCTAATTCCTTCGTCTCTATTTGGCTCCATTCAACACCGTTTCACACCATTCTACTCTCTTCGACTCCATTCTACACTATTCTATTCTGTTCTACTCTGCGCTACTCTAATCTATTGGAATTGACTCGATTCATCGCGATTTGTCTCTTTTCCTCTCCATTCGACTCGAATCAGCTCGAATTGGATCTGTTCATCTCTATTCTGCACTATTCAACTCTGACTATTTTACTCTACTCAACTCTACTCCATTCTACTCTGCATTCTCTTCTCTTCTACTCTATTCTAGTTTTCTGTGCCCTACCCTACCGAATCCCAGCCTAACTTACACTACTCTAATCTGTTCCATTGCATTCGATTCCATTCAATTCGACCCCGTTGGACGGGATTTGGTGAGATTCCATGAGATTCGACGGGTTTTCGTAAGATTTGATGGAATTCGACGAGATTCGATGCAATAGGATGTGATTAGTTGCGATTTGGCTCGATTTAGCTCGGCTCATTTTGTTTGTCTCCATTTGGCTCGTTCCAGCTCCACTCGGCTCCATTCAGCTCGAATCTGGTCGATTGGACTCGATTCGGCTCGATTCGGCTCTCTTCGGTGCTATTCGGCTCTAGTCAACTCTTCTCTACTCTATTCATCTCTCTTCGATTCCATTTGGCTCCATTCCACACCATTCTACACTATTCTATTCTACAGAACCCTATCCCACCCTGCTGTATCCTAATCTAGTCTCTTCTTTTCTCTTCTGTTTTAGTCTATTCTCATTTTCTATTTTCTCCTTTCCATCCTATGCTATTCTACCACACCCTACACTCAACTAACCTATCCTGACCTATGCTGTTCTATTCTAGTTTATTCTATTTTCTCTCTTCCACCCTATGCGACCCGACCCTGTGCTACCCCACCGTACCATACCCTACTACACAGGGGTAGTCAATAAGAGTACTAATTAAGGGGACTTGTTTGGGCAAGGGTACTAGTTCAGGCTAGTAGTTAAAGCCACTTGACTAGTTAAGAGCACTAGTTAAGGCAAGGGTACTGGTTAAGATGACTAGGTAAGGCCAGGGTACTAGCTAAGGGAAGAGTCCTAGTTAAGGCTACTAGTTGAGGCGAGGGGACTAGTTAATAGCACTAGTTAAGGCCAGGGTACTCGTTAAGGCTAGTGGTTAAGGCAAGCCTACTAGTTAAGCATACTAGTACGGCAGAGGTACTAGTTGAGGCTACTAGTCCAGGCAAGGCAACTAGTTAAGGGTGGTAGTTAAGGCAAGGCTACTAGTTAAGGTTAGTAGTCAGGCTAGGGTACTAGTTGAGATGACTAATTTAGGGTACTTGTCAAGGCAAAGGTACTCTTCAAGGCTAGTTGTCTCGGCTACTGATATATGCCACTAGTCTTGCTGACTAGTCCAGCTGACTAGTCTAGGCTACTACTCGAGCCTTCTCTTGTCTACTATACTGTAGTCTACTTTCGTCTACCCTAGTCTACCCTATCATAAACTACCCCACCCTAACCTTTTCTAATCTATTCCATTTGATTCGATTCAAAGCATTTTGATGCTTTTGGATGCGATGACGCTTGAATCGGCTCGATTCGGCACCATCGGCTCGATTCAGCTCCATTTGGCTCAAATCGCTTCGATTCAGCTCGTTTTGGCTCGATTCGACTCGGTTCAGCCTTATTCGGCCCTTATTCGGCTCGGTTCGACTCTTTTCTACTCTATTTGTCTCTATGCGACTCCATTTTCACTCCCTTCTACTCCATTCTACTCCATTCTCTTCTACCCTACGCTGCCTTACTCTAATCTATTCTCATGGATTCCATTTGACGCGATGTGAAACAATTGGACGCGATTCATCTCGTTTTGTTTCCGTTTTCCTCGATTCGCCTAGAATTGCTTCTATTCAGCCATATCCTGCACTATTTGACTCTCTGCAACTCTATTTGACTCAATTCGACTCTTCTCTATTTTTCTCTGCTCTACCCTACTGCACTATATTCTGTTCTTTCTAGTCTGTACTGTTCTATCCTATTCTATTCTACCCTCCCAGCCCCTCCCCTCCCCTTCTCTAATCTACTTCATTCCATTCGATTCCACGCATTTCCACGCGATTCGACGCGATTGGGCTTGAGTCAGCTCGACTCACTTCGGATCAGCTCGATTTGGCTCCAATTCACTCCATTCGGCTCGATTTGGCTCGAATTGCCTCGATGCTGCTGGATTCTGCTCGATTAGGCCTTCTTTGGCCCTATTTGGCCCTATTCTGCTCTCTTCGACTCTTTTCTACTCTTTTCGTCTCTATTCTAAGCATTTCACAGCATTCCACACTATTCTGCTCTACCCTAACCTACACCTGTCTAATTGACTCTAATTGATTCAACGCGATTCCTCACAATTCGTCTCCATTCGGCTCTATTCGACTCTATTATACTCTCGTCTACTCTATTGTACTCTAGTCTACTCTTCTCTATTGTGTTGTTTCTGTTCTATTCTACTCTATTCGACCCTACCCTATGCTACCCAACTCTAATCTATTCTAACCCATTTGATTGGATTCGATTCAACCCATTTCGACGCGATTCGCCTCGATTTGGCTCTGTTCAAATCTCCGACTCTACTCCATTCCCCTCTACTCTACTCTAGCCTACTCTTCTCTATTTGTTCTGTATTGCTCTATTCTGTTCTGTCCTATTCTATTCGGTTCTATTCTATTCTACTCTACTCTATTCTACCCTGCCCTACCCTACCATACTCAACCTCCCCTACTCTAATCTCTTCAATTCGATTCGACGAATTTGGACGCGATTCGGGTCGAATCAGTTCCATGCGTGTCTGTTCGGCTCCATTTGGCTCGAAGAGTGTCGATTCGGCTTGATTAGGCTCGATTTGGCTCCATCAGGCTCGATTCACTGGATTTGGCTCCTTTTGGCTCCATTAGGCTCGATTCGGTCCTCCTCGGCCCTATTCAGCACTATTTTGCTCTATTCACCTCTTTTCTACTCTTTTTGCCTCCACTCGGTTCCATTGCACAGGATTCTACCCCGTCCTACTCCTCCCTACTCTAATTTAATGGAATTGATTCGATGGGATTCTACGTGGTTTGTCTTGTTTCATCTCCATTTCTCTCGATTCGACTCTGTTCTATACTCTACTCTACACTATTCTACTCTACCCTTTTCTACTCTATTCTGTTGTATTCTTTCTATTCTCTCCTACTGCCTTCGATTCTATTTTACTCTATTCTATCCTACCCTATTCTAATCGATTCTACTGGATTCGATTCCATGCATTTCAATGGGATTCGGCTCAACTCGGCTCCATTGCACGCCATTCATCCCCCTTCAGCTCCAATCGTTTCGATTCAGCTCTGATTGGCTCCATTCGGCTCTAGTCAGCTCTATTCGGCTCTATTAGACTCTACTCAACTCTATTATCTCTTTTCCACTCCATTAGACTCCATTAACTCCATTCTACACCATTCTACTCCATCCTTCTCTATTCTATTGTATTGTGCTCTAATCTACTCTAGTCTATTCTAATCGATGGGATGTGATTTGACTTGAGTCGATGAGATTCAATGCAATTCGATGGGATCCGACGCGATATGGCACGATTCCGCAGGATTCGGCGCGATTCGTCTTGATTTCTATTGCTTCGCCTCTTTTCGGCTCTATATGGCTGTATTTGGCTCTATTGGGCAATATTCAACTCTATTTGGCAATATTCAACTCTATTCTTCTCTACTCTACAGTATTTGACCCTATTCTATTCTTTCAGTTCTGTTCTGTTCTATCCTGTTCTGTGCTACTGCATTCTATTCTAGCCTACCCTACCCTAACTTACCCTACCCTAATCTCTTCTATTCTATTCAACACTCTTGAACGGGATTCAACCTGACTTGGGTCATATCGGCTCGATTCAGCTCCTTTCTGTGTCATCAACTCGATTCGGTTCTGATCGGCTCTTTTCCGCTCTATTTTGTCTTTTCAGCGCTATTCGATTCCATTTGACTCTAGTCTACTCTACTCTATTCTTTCTCTTCTCTTCTATTCTACTCTACCCTACCCTACCCTAAGCTTACCTGCCCTACACTAATCTATTTCATTTGATTCGACACATTTCAATCCGATTCCACATGATTCATCTCGATTCACCTAGAATTTGGTCGATTCAGCTGCATTCAGCTCTGTTCGGCTCTATTCAACTCTATTAGACTCTATTCGATTCTACTCGTCTCTACTTCATTGTATTCTATTGTTTCTGTTGTGTTCTACTCTAACCCCTCCTACCCTACGCTACTCTACTCTAATCGATTCGATTCGATTCTATGCATTTGAATGCAATTCCATGTCATTAGGCTTGAATCGGCTTGATTTAGCTCTATTTGCCTTGAAATGGGTCAATTCGGCTCGCTTCAGCGTAATTAGGCTCGTTCCAACCTTATTCGGCCCTGTTCGGCTCTATTCAACACTTTTCTAATTCCTTCGTCTCTATTTGGCTCCATTCAACACCGTTTCACACCATTCTACTCTCTTCGACTCCATTCTACACTATTCTATTCTGTTCTACTCTGCGCTACTCTAATCTATTGGAATTGACTCGATTCATCGCGATTTGTCTCTTTTCCTCTCCATTCGACTCGATTCAGCTCGAATTGGATCTGTTCATCTCTATTCTGCACTATTCAACTCTGACTATTTTACTCTACTCAACTCTACTCCATTCTACTCTGCATTCTCTTCTCTTCTACTCTATTCTAGTTTTCTGTGCCCTACCCTACCGAATCCCAGCCTAACTTACACTACTCTAATCTGTTCCATTGCATTCGATTCCATTCAATTCGACCCCGTTGGACGGGATTTGGTGAGATTCCATGAGATTCGACGGGTTTTGGTAAGATTTGATGGAATTCGACGAGATTCGCTGCAATAGGATGTGATTAGTTGCGATTTGGCTCGATTTAGCTCGGCTCATTTTGTTTGTCTGCATTTGGCTCGTTCCAGCTCCACTCGGCTCCATTCAGCTCGAATCTGGTCGATTGGACTCGATTCGGCTCGATTCGGCTCTCTTCGGTGCTATTCGGCTCTAGTCAACTCTTCTCTACTCTATTCATCTCTCTTCGATTCCATTTGGCTCCATTCCACACCATTCTACACTATTCTATTCTACAGAACCCTATCCCACCCTGCTGTATCCTAATCTAGTCTCTTCTTTTCTCTTCTGTTTTAGTCTATTCTCATTTTCTAATTTCTCCTTTCCATCCTATGCTATTCTACCATACCCTACACTCGACTAACCTATCCTGACCTATGCTGTTCTATTCTAGTTTATTCTATTTTCTCTCTTCCACCCTATGCGACCGGACCCTATGCTACCCCACCGTACCATACCCTACTACATAGGGGTACTCAATAAGAGTACTAATTAAGGGGACTTGTTTGGGCAAGGGTACTAGTTCAGGCTAGTAGTTAAAGCCACTTGACTAGTTAATAGCACTAGTTGAGGCCAGGGTACTCGTTAAGGCTAGTGGTTAAGGCAAGCCTACTAGTTAAGCATACTAGTATGGCATAGGAACTAGTTAAGGCTACTAGCCCAGGCAAGGCAACTAGTTAAGGGTGATAGTTAAGGCAAGGCTACTAGTTAAGGTTAGTAGTCAGGCTAGGGTACTAGTTGAGATGACTAATTTAGGGTACTTGTCAAGGCAAAGGTACTCTTCAAGGCTAGTTGTCTAGGCTACTGATATATGCCACTAGTCTTGCTGACTAGTCCAGCTGACTAGTCTAGGCTACTACTCGAGCCTTCTCTTGTCTACTATACTGTAGTCTACTTTCGTCTACCCTAGTCTACCCTATCATAAACTACCCCACCCTAACCTTTTCTAATCTATTCCATTTGATTCGATTCAAAGCATTTCGATGCTTTTGGACGCGATGACGCTTGAATCGGCTCGATTCGGCTCGGTTCGGCACCATCGGCTCGATTCAGCTCCATTTGGCTCAAATCGCTTCGATTCAGCTCGTTTCGGCTCGATTCGACTCGGTTCAGCCTTATTCGGCCCTTATTCGGCTCGATTCGACTCTTTTCTACTCTATTTGTCTCTATGCGACTCCATTTTCACTCCCTTCTACTCCATTCTCTTCTACCCTACCCTGCCTTACTCTAATCTATTCTCATGGATTCCATTTGACGCGATGCGAAACAATTTGATGCGATTCATCTCGTTTTGTTTCCGTTTTCCTCGATTCGCCTACAATTGCCTCTATTCACCATATCCTGCACTATTTGACTCTCTGCAACTCTATTTGACTCAATTCGACTCTTCTCTATTTTTCTCTGCTCTACCCTACTGCACTATATTCTGTTCTTTCTAGCCTGTACTGTTCTATCCTATTCTATTCTACCCTCCCAGCCCCTCCCCTCCCCTTCTCTAATCTACTTCATTCCATTCGATTCCACGCATTTCCACACGATTCGACGCGATTGGGCTTGAGTCAGCTCGATTCACTTCGGATCAGCTCGATTTGGCTCCAATTCACTCCATTCGGCTCGATTTGGCTCGAATTGCCTCGATGCTGCTGGATTCTGCTCGATTAGGCCTTCTTTGGCCCTATTTGGCCCTATTCTGCTCTCTTCGACTCTTTTCTACTCTTTTCGTCTCTATTCTAAGCATTTCACACCATTCCACACTATTGTGCTCTACCCTTACCTACACCACTCTAATTGACTCTAATTGGTTCGACGCGATTCCTCACAATTCGTCTCCATTCGGCTCTATTCGACTCTATTATACTCTCGTCTACTCTATTGTACTCTAGTCTACTCTTCTCTATTGTGTTGTTTCTGTTCTATTCTACTCTATTCGACCCTACCCTATGCTACCCAACTCTAATCTGTTCTAACCCATTTGATTGGATTCCATTCAACCCATTTCGACGCGATTCGCCTCGATTTGGCTCTGTTCAAATCTCCGACTCTACTCCATTCCCCTCTACTCTACTCTAGCCTACTCTTCTCTATTTGTTCTGTATTGCTCTATTCTGTTCTGTCCTATTCTATTCGGTTCTATTCTATTCTACTCTACTCTATTCTACCCTGCCCTACCCTACCATACTCAACCTCCCCTACTCTAATCTATTCAATTCGATTTGACGAATTTGGACGCGATTCGGGTCGAATCAGTTCCATGCGTGTCTGTTCGGCTCCATTTGGCTCGAAGAGTGTCGATCCGGCTTGATTAGGCTCGATTTGGCTCCATTAGGCTCGATTCACTGGATTTGGCTCCTTTTGGCTCCATTCAGCTCGATTCGGTCCTGCTCAGCCCTATTCAGCACTATTTTGCTCTATTCACCTCTTTTCTACTCTTTTTGCCTCCACTCGGTTCCATTGCACAGGATTCTACCCCGTCCTACTCCTCCCTACTCTAATTTAATGGAATTGATTCGATGGGATTCTACGTGGTTTGTCTTGTTTCGTCTCCATTTCTCTCGATTCGACTCTGTTCTACTCTACTCTACCCTTTTCTACTCTATTCTGTTGTATTCTTTCTATTCTCTCCTACTGCCTTCGATTCTATTTTACTCTATTCTATCCTACCCTATTCTAATCGATTCTACTGGATTCGATTCCATGCATTTCAATGGGATTCGGCTCAACTCGGCTCCATTGCACGCCATTCATCCCCCTTCAGCTCCAATCGTTTCAATTCAGCTCTGATTGGCTCCATTCGGCTCTAGTCAGCTCTATTCGGCTCTATTAGACTCTACTCAACTCTATTATCTCTTTTCCACTCCATTAGACTCCATTAACTCCATTCTACACCATTCTACTCCATCCTTCTCTATTCTATTGTATTGTGCTCTAATCTACTCTAGTCTATTCTAATCGATGGGATGTGATTTGACTTGAGTCGATGAGATTCAATGCAATTCGATGGGATCCGACGCGATATGGCACGATTCCGCAGGATTCGGCGCGATTCGTCTTGATTTCTATTGCTTCGCCTCTTTTCGGCTCTATATGGCTGTATTTGGCTCTATTGGGCAATATTCAACTCTATTTGGCAATATTCAACTCTATTCTTCTCTACTCTACAGTATTTGACCCTATTCTATTCTTTCAGTTCTGTTCTGTTCTATCCTGTTCTGTGCTACTGCATTCTATTCTAGCCTACCCTACCCTAACTTACCCTACCCTAATCTCTTCTATTCTATTCAACACTCTTGAACGGGATTCAACCTGACTTGGGTCATATCGGCTCGATTCAGCTCCTTTCTGTGCCATCAACTCGATTCGGTTCTGATCGGCTCTTTTCCGCTCTATTTTGTCTTTTCAGCGCTATTCGATTCCATTTGACTCTAGTCTACTCTACTCTATTCTTTCTCTTCTCTTCTATTCTACTCTACCCTACCCTACCCTAAGCTTACCTGCCCTACACTAATCTATTTCATTTGATTCGACACATTTCAATCCGATTCCACATGATTCATCTCGATTCACCTAGAATTTGGTCAATTCAGCTGCATTCAGCTCTGTTCGGCTCTATTCAACTCTATTAGACTCTATTCGATTCTACTCGTCTCTACTTCATTGTATTCTATTGTTTCTGTTGTGTTCTACTCTAACCCCTCCTACCCTACTCTACTCTACTCTAATCGATTCGATTCGATTCTACGCATTTGAATGCAATTCCATGTCATTAGGCTTGAATCGGCTTGATTTAGCTCTATTTGCCTTGAAATGGGTCAATTCGGCTCGCTTCAGCGTAATTAGGCTCGTTCCAACCTTATTCGGCCCTGTTCGGCTCTATTCAACACTTTTCTAATTCCTTCGTCTCTATTTGGCTCCATTCAACACCGTTTCACACCATTCTACTCTCTTCGACTCCATTCTACGCTATTCTATTCTGTTCTACTCTGCGCTACTCTAATCTATTGGAATTGACTCGATTCATCGCGATTTGTCTCTTTTCCTCTCCATTCGACTCGATTCAGCTCGAATTGGATCTGTTCATCTCTATTCTGCACTATTCAACTCTGACTATTTTACTCTACTCAACTCTACTCCATTCTGCTCTGCCTTCTCTTCTCTTCTACTCTATTCTAGTTTTCTGTGCCCCTCCCTACCGAATCCCAGCCTAACTTACACTACTCTAATCTGTTCCATTGCATTCGATTCCATTCAATTCGACCCCGTTGGACGGGATTTGGTGAGATTCCATGAGATTCGACGGGTTTTGGTAAGATTTGATGGAATTCGACGAGATTCGCTGCAATAGGATGTGATTAGTTGCGATTTGGCTCGATTACCTCGGCTCATTTTGTTTGTCTGCATTTGGCTCGTTCCAGCTCCACTCGGCTCCATTCAGCTCGAATCTGGTCGATTGGACTCGATTTGGCTCGATTCGGCTCTCTTCGGTGCTATTCGGCTCTAGTCAACTCTTCTCTACTCTATTCATCTCTCTTCGATTCCATTTGGCTCCATTCCACACCATTCTACACTATTCTATTCTACAGAACCCTATCCCACCCTGCTGTATCCTAATCTAGTCTCTTCTTTTCTATTCTCTTTTATTCTATTCTCATTTTCTATTTTCTCCTTTCCATCCTATGCTATTCTACCATACCCTACACTCAACTAACCTATCCTGACCTATGCTGTTCTATTCTAGTTTATTCTATTTTCTCTCTTCCACCCTATGCGACCCGACCCTGTGCTACCCCACCGTACCATACCCTACTACGTAGGGGTACTCAATAAGAGTACTAATTAAGGGGACTTGTTTGGGCAAGGGTACTAGTTCAGGCTAGTAGTTAAAGCCACTTGACTAGTTAAGAGTCCTAGTTAAGGCAAGAGTACTGGTTAAGATGGCTAGGTAAGGCCAGGGTACTAGTTAAGGGAAGAGTCCTAGTTAAGGCTACTAGTTGAGGCGAGGGGACTAGTTAATAGCACTAGTTAAGGCCAGGGTACTCGTTAAGGCTAGTGGTTAAGGCAAGCCTACTAGTTAAGCATACTAATACGGCAGAGGTACTAGTTAAGGCTACTAGTCCAGGCAAGGCAACTAGTTAAGGGTGGTAGTTAAGGCAAGGCTACTCGTTAAGGTTAGTAGTCAGGCTAGGGTACTAGTTGAGATGACTAATTTAGGGTACTTGTCAAGGCAAAGGTACTCTTCAAGGCTAGTTGTCTCGGCTACTGATATATGCCACTAGTCTTGCTGACTAGTCCAGCTGACTAGTCTAGGCTACTACTCGAGCCTTCTCTTGTCTACTATACTGTAGTCTACTTTCGTCTACCCTAGTCTACCCTATCATAAACTACCCCACCCTAACCTTTTCTAATCTATTCCATTTGATTCGATTCAAAGCATTTCGATGCTTTTGGACGCGATGACGCTTGAATCGGCTCGATTCGGCTCGATTCGGCACCATCGGCTCGATTCAGCTCCATTTGGCTCAAATCGCTTCGATTCAGCTCGTTTCGGCTCGATTCGACTCGGTTCAGCCTTATTCGGCCCTTATTCGGCTCGATTCGACTCTTTTCTACTCTCTTTGTCTCTATGCGACTCCATTTTCACTCCCTTCTACTCCATTCTCTTCTACCCTACCCTGCCTTACTCTAATCTATTCTCATGGATTCCATTTGACGCGATGCGAAACAATTTGACGCGATTCATCTCGTTTTGTTTCCGTTTTCCTCGATTCGCCTAGGATTGCCTCTATTCAGCCATATCCTGCACTATTTGACTCTCTGCAACTCTATTTGACTCAATTCGACTCTTCTCTATTTTTCTCTGCTCTACCCTACTGCACTATATTCTGTTCTTTCTAGTCTGTACTGTTCTATCCTATTCTATTCTACCCTCCCAGCCCCTCCCCTCCCCTTCTCTAATCTACTTCATTCCATTCGATTCCACGCATTTCCACGCGATTCGACGCGATTGGGCTTGAGTCAGCTCGATTCACTTCGGATCAGCTCGATTTGGCTCCAATTCACTCCATTCGGCTCGATTTGGCTCGAATTGCCTCGATGCTGCTGGATTCTGCTCGATTAGGCCTTCTTTGGCCCTATTTGGCCCTATTCTGCTCTCTTCGACTCTTTTCTACTCTTTTCGTCTCTATTCTAAGCATTTCACACCATTCCACGCTATTCTGCTCTACCCTAACCTACACCACTCTAATTGACTCTAATTGATTCGACGCAATTCCTCACAATTCGTCTCCATTCGGCTCTATTCGACTCTATTATACTCTCGTCTACTCTATTGTACTCTAGTCTACTCTTCTCTATTGTGTTGTTTCTGTTCTATTCTACTCTATTCGACCCTACCCTATGCTACCCAACTCTAATCTGTTCTAACCCATTTGACTGGATTCGATTCAACCCATTTCGACGCGATTCGCCTCGATTTGGCTCTGTTCAAATCTCCGACTCTACTCCATTCCCCTCTACTCTGCTATAGCCTTCTCTTCTCTCTTTGTTCTGTATTGCTCTATTCTGTTCTGTTCTACTACTCTATTCTGTTCTATTCTATTCTACTCTACTCTATTCTACCCTACCCTACCCTACTGAACCTCCCCTACTCTAATCTGTTCATTTCGATTCGACGAATTTGGACGCGATTCAGGTCGAATCAGTTCCATTCGTGTCCGCTCGGCTCCATTTGGCTCGAACAGTGTCGATCCGGCTCGATTAGGCTCGATTTGGCTCCATGAGGCTCGATTCACTGGATTCGGCTCCTTTTGGCTGCATTCAGCTCGATTCGGTCCTCCTCGGCCCTATTCAGCACTATCCTGCTCTATTCACCTCTTCTCTACTCTATTGGACTCCATTCGGTTCCATTGCACAGGATTCTACCCCATTCTACTCCTCCCTACTCTAATTTCATGGAATTGATTCGATGGGATTCTACGTGGTTTGTCTTGTTTCGTCTCCATTTGGCTCGATTCGACTCTGTTCTACTCTACTCTACACTATTCTGCTCTGCTCTACCCTTTTCTACTCTATTCTGTTGTGTTCTTTCTATTCTCTTCTACTGCCTTCGATTCTATTTTACTCTATTCTATCCTACCCTATTCTGGTCTATTCTACTGGATTCGATTCCATGCATTTCAATGTGATTCGGCTCAACTCGGCTCCATTGCACTCCATTCATCCCCCTTCAGCTCCAATCGTTTCGATTCAGCTCTGATCGGCTCCATTCAGCTCTAGTCAGCTCTATTCGGCTCTGTTAGACTCTACTCAACTCTATTATCTCTTTTCCACTCCATTAACTCCATTCTACACCATTCTACTCCATCCTTCTCTGTTCTATTGTATTGTACTCTAATCTAGTCTATTCTAATCGATTGGATGTGATTTGACTTGAATCGATGGTATTGAATGCAATTTGATGGGATCCGACGCGATATGGCACGATTCCGCAGGATTCGGCGCGATTCGTCTTGATTTCTATCGCTTCGGCTCTTTTTGGCTCTATATGGCTGTATTTGGCAATATTCAACTCTCTTCTTCTCTACTCTTCTCTACTCTACAGTACTTGACCCTATTCTATTCTTTCAGTTCCGTTCTCTTCTATGCTGTTCTGTGCTACTGCATTCTAGTCTAGCCTACCCTGCCCTAACTTACCCTACCCTAATCTCTTCTATTCTATTCAACACTCTTGAACGGGATTCAACCTGACTTGGGTCATATCGGCTCGATTCAGCTCGTTTCTGGGCCATCAACTCGATTCGGTTCCGATTGGCTCTTTTCCGCTCTGTTTTGTCTTTTCAGCACTATTCGATTCTATTTGACTCTAGTCTACTCTATTCTTTCTCTTCTGTTCTGTTCTACTCTACCCTACCCTACCCTAACCTTACCTGCCCTACACGAATCTATTTGATTTGATTCGACGCATTTCAATCCGATTCAACATGATTCGTCTCGATTCACTGAGAATTTCGTCGATTCAGCTGCATTCAGCTCTGTTCGGCTCTATTCAACTCTATTAGAGTCCATTCTATCGTACTCGTCTCTACTTCATTGTATTCTATTGTTTCTGTTGTGTTCTACTCTAACCCCTCCTAGCCTACTCTACTCTAATCGATTCGATTCTATGCATTTGAACGCAATTCCACGTCATTAGGCTTGAATCGGCTTGATTTAGCTCTACTTGCCTTGAATTGGGTCAATTTGGCTCGATTCAGCCTAATTAGGCTCGTTCCAACCTTATTCGGCCCTGTTCGGCTCTATTCAACACTTTTCTAATTCATTCGTCTCTACTTGGCTCCATTCAACACCATTTCACACCAGTCTACTCTGTTCGACTCCATTCTACACTATTCTATTCTGTTCTACTCTGCGCTACTCTAATCTATTGGAATTGACTCGATTCATCGCGATTTGTCTCTTTTCCTCTCCATTCGACTCGATTCAGCTCGAATTGGATCTGTTCATCTCTATTCTGCACTATTCGACTCTGACTATTTTACTCTACTCAACTCTACTCCATTCTACTCTTTGCATCCTCTTCTCTTCTACTCTATTCTAGTTTTCTGTGCCCTACCCTACCGAATCCCAGCCTAACTTACACTACTCTAATCTGTTCCGTTGAATTCGATTCCATTCGGTTCGACCCCATTGGACGGGATTTGGTGAGATTCCATGAGATTCGACGGGTTTGGGTAGGATTTGATGGAATTCGACGAGATTCACTGCAATAGGATGTGATTAGGTGCGATTTGGCTCGATTTAGCTCGGCTCATTTTGTTTGTCTCTATTTGGCTCGTTCCAGCACATTCGGCTCCATTCAGCTCGAACCTGGTCGATTGGACTCGATTTGGCTCGATTCGGTTCGATTCGGTGGTATTTGGCTCTAGTCAACTCTTCTCTACTCTATTCATCTCTCTTCCATTCCACTTGGCTCCATTCCACACCGTTCTACACTATTCTATTCTACACGACCCTATCCCACCCTGCTGTATCCTAATCTAGTCTCTTCTTTTCTATTCTCTTTTATTCTATTCTCATTTTCTGTTTTCTCCTTTCCATCCTATGCTATTCTAGCATACCCTACACTCAACTAAGCTATCCTGACCTATGCTGTTCTATTCTATTTTATTCTATTTTCTCTCTTCCACCGTATGCGACCCTACCCTATGCTACCCCACCGTACCATACCCTACTACGTAGGGGTACTCAATAAGAGTACTAATTAAGGGGACTTGTTTGGGCAAGGGTACTAGTTCAGGCTGGTACTTAAAGCCACTTGACTAGTGAAGAGTACTAGTTAAGGCAAGGGTACTAGTGAAGACGATAGGTAAGGCAAGGGTACTAGTTAAGGGTACATGTTACAGGAAGAGTCCTAGTTAAGGCTACTAGTTGAGGCAAGGGTACTAGTTAACAGCACTAGTTAAGGCCAGGGTACTAGTTAAGGCTAGTGGCTAAGGCAAGCCTACTAGTTCAGCATACTAGTATGGCAGAGGTACTAGTTAAGACTGCTAGGTCAGGCAAGGCAACTAGTTAAGGGTGCTAGTTAAGGCAAGGCTACTAGTTAAGGTTAGTAGTCAGGCTAGGGTACTAGTTGAGATGACTAATTTAGGGTACTTGTCAAGGCAAAGGTACCATTCAAGGCTAGTTGTCTAGGCTACTGATATATGCCACTAGTCTTGCTGACTAGTCCAGCTGACTAGTCTAGGCTACTACTCGAGCCTTCTCTTGTCTACTATACTGTAGTCTACTTTCGTCTACCCTAGTCTACCCTATCATAAACTACCCCACCCTAACCTTTTCTAATCTATTCCATTTGATTCGGTTCAAAGCATTTGGATGCTTTTGGACGCGATGACGCTTGAATCGGCTCGATTCGGCTCGATTCGGCACCATCGGCTCGATTCAGCTCCATTTGGCTCAAATCTCTTCGATTCAGCTCGTTTCGGCTCGATTCGGCTCGGTTCAGCCTTATTCGGCCCTATTCGGCTCGACTCGACTCTTTTCTACTCTATTTGTCTCTATGCGACTCCATTTTCACTCCCTTCTACTCCATTCTACTCTATTCTCTTCTACCCTACCCTGCCTTACTCTAATCTATTCTCATGGATTCCATTCGGCGCGATTCGAAACAATTTGACGCGATTCATCTCGTTTTCTTTCCATTTGGCTCGATTCGCCTAGAATTGGCTCTATTCAGCCATATCCTGCACTATTTGACTCTGCAACTCTAATTGACTCAATTCTACTCTACTCTTCTCTACTTTTCTCTGCTCTACCCTACTGTACTAGATTCTGTTCTTTCTATTCTGTACTGTTCTATCCTATTCTATTCTACCCTCCCAGCCCCTCCCCTCCCCTTCTCTAATCTTCATTCGATTCGATTCCACGCATTTCCACGCGATTCGACGCGATTGGCCTTGAATCAGCTCACTTCACTTCGAATCAGCTCCATTTGGCTCCAATTCACTCCATTCGGCTCGATTTGGCCCGAATTGCGTCGATTCTGCTGGATTCTGCTCGATTAGGCCTTCTTTGGCCCTATTTGGCCCTATTCTGCTCTATTCGACTCTTTTCTACTCTTTCCGTCTCTATTCTAAGCATTTCACACCATTCTACACTATTCTGCTCTACCCTAACCTACACCACTCTAATTTACTCTAATTGATTCGACGCGATTCCTCGCAATTCGTCTCCATTCGGCTCTATTCGACTCTATTATACTCTCGTCTACTCTAGTCTACTCTTCTCTATTCTACTCTATTCTACCCTACCCTATGCTACCCAACTCTAATCTATTCTAACCCATTTGACTGGATTCGATTCAACCCATTTCGACGCGATTCGCCTCGATTTGGCTCTGTTCAAATCTCTTCGACTCTACTCCATTCCCCTCTACTCTGCTCTAGCCTACTCTTCTCTCTTTGTTCTGTATTGCTCTATTCTGTTCTGTTCTACTATTCTATTCTGTTTTATTCTATTCTACTCTACTCTATTCTACCCTACCCTACCCTACTGAACCTCCCCTACTCTAATCTGTTCATTTCGATTCGACGAATTTGGACGCGATTCGGGTCGAATCAGTTCCATTCGTGTCCGCTCGGCTCCATTTGGCTCGAATAGTGTCGATCTGGCTCGATTAGGCTCGATTTGGCTCCATGAGGCTCGATTCACTGGATTCGGCTCCTTTTGGCTGCATTCAGCTCGATTCGGTCCTCCTCGGCCCTATTCAGCACTATTCTGCTCTCTTCACCTCTTCTCTACTCTATTGGACTCCATTCGGTTCCATTGCACAGGATTCTACCCCATTCTACTCCTCCCTACTCTAATTTCATGGAATTGATTCGATGGGATTCTACGTGGTTTGTCTTGTTTCGTCTCCATTTGGCTCGATTCGACTCTGTTCTACTCTACTCTACACTATTCTGCTCTGCTCTACCCTTTTCTACTCTATTCTGTTGTGTTCTTTCTATTCTCTTCTACTGCCTTCGATTCTATTTTACTCTATTCTATCCTACCCTATTCTGGTCTATTCTACTGGATTCGATTCCATGCATTTCAATGTGATTCGGCTCAACTCGGCTCCATTGCACTCCATTCATCCCCCTTCAGCTCCAATCGTTTCGATTCAGCTCTGATCGGCTCCATTCGGCTCTAGTCAGCTCTATTCGGCTCTGTTAGACTCTACTCAACTCTATTATCTCTTTTCCACTCCATTAACTCCATTCTACACCATTCTACTCCATCCTTCTCTGTTCTATTGTATTGTACTCTAATCTAGTCTATTCTAATCGATTGGATGTGATTTGACTTGAATCGATGGGATTGAATGCAATTTGATGGGATCCGACGCGATATGGCACGATTCCGCAGGATTCGGCGCGATTCGTCTTGATTTCTATCGCTTCGGCTCTTTTTGGCTCTATATGGCTGTATTTGGCAATATTCAACTCTCTTCTTCTCTACTCTTCTCTACTCTACAGTACTTGACCCTATTCTATTCTTTCAGTTCCGTTCTCTTCTATGCTGTTCTGTGCTACTGCATTCTAGTCTAGCCTACCCTGCCCTAACTTACCCTACCCTAATCTCTTCTATTCTATTCAACACTCTTGAACGGGATTCAACCTGACTTGGGTCATATCGGCTCGATTCAGCTCGTTTCTGGGCCATCAACTCGATTCGGTTCCGATTGGCTCTTTTCCGCTCTGTTTTGTCTTTTCAGCACTATTCGATTCTATTTGACTCTAGTCTACTCTATTCTTTCTCTTCTGTTCTGTTCTACTCTACCCTACCCTACCCTAACCTTACCTGCCCTACACGAATCTATTTGATTTGATTCGACGCATTTCAATCCGATTCAACATGATTCGTCTCGATTCACTGAGAATTTCGTCGATTCAGCTGCATTCAGCTCTGTTCGGCTCTATTCAACTCTATTAGAGTCCATTCTATCGTACTCGTCTCTACTTCATTGTATTCTATTGTTTCTGTTGTGTTCTACTCTAACCCCTCCTAGCCTACTCTACTCTAATCGATTCGATTCTATGCATTTGAACGCAATTCCACGTCATTAGGCTTGAATCGGCTTGATTTAGCTCTACTTGCCTTGAATTGGGTCAATTTGGCTCGATTCAGCCTAATTAGGCTCGTTCCAACCTTATTCGGCCCTGTTCGGCTCTATTCAACACTTTTCTAATTCATTCGTCTCTACTTGGCTCCATTCAACACCATTTCACACCAGTCTACTCTGTTCGACTCCATTCTACACTATTCTATTCTGTTCTACTCTGCGCTACTCTAATCTATTGGAATTGACTCGATTCATCGCGATTTGTCTCTTTTCCTCTCCATTCGACTCGATTCAGCTCGAATTGGATCTGTTCATCTCTATTCTGCACTATTCGACTCTGACTATTTTACTCTACTCAACTCTACTCCATTCTACTCTTTGCATCCTCTTCTCTTCTACTCTATTCTAGTTTTCTGTGCCCTACCCTACCGAATCCCAGCCTAACTTACACTACTCTAATCTGTTCCGTTGAATTCGATTCCATTCGGTTCGACCCCATTGGACGGGATTTGGTGAGATTCCATGAGATTCGACGGGTTTGGGTAGGATTTGATGGAATTCGACGAGATTCACTGCAATAGGATGTGATTAGGTGCGATTTGGCTCGATTTAGCTCGGCTCATTTTGTTTGTCTCTATTTGGCTCGTTCCAGCACATTCGGCTCCATTCAGCTCGAACCTGGTCGATTGGACTCGATTTGGCTCGATTCGGTTCGATTCGGTGGTATTTGGCTCTAGTCAACTCTTCTCTACTCTATTCATCTCTCTTCCATTCCACTTGGCTCCATTCCACACCGTTCTACACTATTCTATTCTACACGACCCTATCCCACCCTGCTGTATCCTAATCTAGTCTCTTCTTTTCTATTCTCTTTTATTCTATTCTCATTTTCTATTTTCTCCTTTCCATCCTATGCTATTCTAGCATACCCTACACTCAACTAAGCTATCCTGACCTATGCTGTTCTATTCTATTTTATTCTATTTTCTCTCTTCCACCGTATGCGACCCTACCCTATGCTACCCCACCGTACCATACCCTACTACGTAGGGGTACTCAATAAGAGTACTAATTAAGGGGACTTGTTTGGGCAAGGGTACTAGTTCAGGCTGGTACTTAAAGCCACTTGACTAGTGAAGAGTACTAGTTAAGGCAAGGGTACTAGTGAAGACGATAGGTAAGGCAAGGGTACTAGTTAAGGGTACATGTTACAGGAAGAGTCCTAGTTAAGGCTACTAGTTGAGGCAAGGGTACTAGTTAACAGCACTAGTTAAGGCCAGGGTACTAGTTAAGGCTAGTGGCTAAGGCAAGCCTACTAGTTCAGCATACTAGTATGGCAGAGGTACTAGTTAAGACTGCTAGGTCAGGCAAGGCAACTAGTTAAGGGTGCTAGTTAAGGCAAGGCTACTAGTTAAGGTTAGTAGTCAGGCTAGGGTACTAGTTGAGATGACTAATTTAGGGTACTTGTCAAGGCAAAGGTACCATTCAAGGCTAGTTGTCTAGGCTACTGATATATGCCACTAGTCTTGCTGACTAGTCCAGCTGACTAGTCTAGGCTACTACTCGAGCCTTCTCTTGTCTACTATACTGTAGTCTACTTTCGTCTACCCTAGTCTACCCTATCATAAACTACCCCACCCTAACCTTTTCTAATCTATTCCATTTGATTCGGTTCAAAGCATTTGGATGCTTTTGGACGCGATGACGCTTGAATCGGCTCGATTCGGCTCGATTCGGCACCATCGGCTCGATTCAGCTCCATTTGGCTCAAATCTCTTCGATTCAGCTCGTTTCGGCTCGATTCGGCTCGGTTCAGCCTTATTCGGCCCTATTCGGCTCGACTCGACTCTTTTCTACTCTATTTGTCTCTATGCGACTCCATTTTCACTCCCTTCTACTCCATTCTACTCTATTCTCTTCTACCCTACCCTGCCTTACTCTAATCTATTCTCATGGATTCCATTCGGCGCGATTCGAAACAATTTGACGCGATTCATCTCGTTTTCTTTCCATTTGGCTCGATTCGCCTAGAATTGGCTCTATTCAGCCATATCCTGCACTATTTGACTCTGCAACTCTAATTGACTCAATTCTACTCTACTCTTCTCTACTTTTCTCTGCTCTACCCTACTGTACTAGATTCTGTTCTTTCTATTCTGTACTGTTCTATCCTATTCTATTCTACCCTCCCAGCCCCTCCCCTCCCCTTCTCTAATCTACTTCATTCGATTCGATTCCACGCATTTCCACGCGATTCGACGCGATTGGCCTTGAATCAGCTCACTTCACTTCGAATCAGCTCCATTTGGCTCCAATTCACTCCATTCGGCTCGATTTGGCCCGAATTGCGTCGATTCTGCTGGATTCTGCTCGATTAGGCCTTCCTTGGCCCTATTTGGCCCTGTTCTGCTCTATTCGACTCTTTTCTACTCTTTCCGTCTCTATTCTAAGCATTTCACACCATTCTACACTATTCTGCTCTACCCTAACCTACACCACTCTAATTTACTCTAATTGATTCGACGCGATTCCTCGCAATTCGTCTCCATTCGGCTCTATTCGACTCTATTATACTCTCGTCTACTCTAGTCTACTCTTCTCTATTGTATTGTTTCTGTTCTATTCTACTCTATTCGACCCTACCCTATGCTACCCAACTCTAATCTATTCTAACCCATTTGACTGGATTCGATTCAACCCATTTCGACGCGATTCGCCTCGATTTGGCTCTGTTCAAATCTCTTCGACTCTACTCCATTCCCCTCTACTCTGCTCTAGCCTACTCTTCTCTCTTTGTTCTGTATTGCTCTATTCTGTTCTGTTCTACTATTCTATTCTGTTTTATTCTATTCTACTCTACTCTATTCTACCCTACCCTACCCTACTGAACCTCCCCTACTCTAATCTGTTCATTTCGATTCGACGAATTTGGACGCGATTCGGGTCGAATCAGTTCCATTCGTGTCCGCTCGGCTCCATTTGGCTCGAATAGTGTCGATCCGGCTCGATTAGGCTCGATTTGGCTCCATGAGGCTCGATTCACTGGATTCGGCTTCTTTTGGCTGCATTCAGCTCGATTCGGTCCTCCTCGGCCCTATTCAGCACTATTCTGCTCTCTTCACCTCTTCTCTACTCTATTGGACTCCATTCGGTTCCATTGCACAGGATTCTACCCCATTCTACTCCTCCCTACTCTAATTTCATGGAATTGATTCGATGGGATTCTACGTGGTTTGTCTTGTTTCGTCTCCATTTGGCTCGATTCGACTCTGTTCTACTCTACTCTACACTATTCTGCTCTGCTCTACCCTTTTCTACTCTATTCTGTTGTGTTCTTTCTATTCTCTTCTACTGCCTTCGATTCTATTTTACTCTATTCTATCCTACCCTATTCTGGTCTATTCTACTGGATTCGATTCCATGCATTTCAATGTGATTCGGCTCAACTCGGCTCCATTGCACTCCATTCATCCCCCTTCAGCTCCAATCGTTTCGATTCAGCTCTGATCGGCTCCATTCGGCTCTGGTCAGCTCTATTCGGCTCTGTTAGACTCTACTCAACTCTATTATCTCTTTTCCACTCCATTAACTCCATTCTACACCATTCTACTCCATCCTTCTCTGTTCTATTGTATTGTACTCTAATCTAGTCTATTCTAATCGATTGGATGTGATTTGACTTGAATCGATGGGATTGAATGCAATTTGATGGGATCCGACGCGATATGGCACGATTCCGCAGGATTCGGCGCGATTCGTCTTGATTTCTATCGCTTCGGCTCTTTTTGGCTCTATATGGCTGTATTTGGCTCTATTTGGCAATATTCAACTCTCTCCTTCTCTACTCTTCTCTACTCTACAGTACTTGACCCTATTCTATTCTTTCAGTTCCGTTCTCTTCTATGCTGTTCTGTGCTACTGCATTCTAGTCTAGCCTACCCTGCCCTAACTTACCCTACCCTAATCTCTTCTATTCTATTCAACACTCTTGAACGGGATTCAACCTGACTTGGGTCATATCGGCTCGATTCAGCTCGTTTCTGGGCCATCAACTCGATTCGGTTCCGATCGGCTCTTTTCCGCTCTGTTTTGTCTTTTCAGCACTATTCGATTCTATTTGACTCTAGTCTACTCTATTCTTTCTCTTCTGTTCTGTTCTACTCTACCCTACCCTACCCTAACCTTACCTGCCCTACACGAATCTATTTGATTTGATTCGACGCATTTCAATCCGATTCAACATGATTCGTCTCGATTCACCGAGAATTTGGTCGATTCAGCTGCATTCAGCTCTGTTCGGCTCTATTCAACTCTATTAGACTCCATTCTATCGTACTCGTCTCTACTTCATTGTATTCTATTGTTTCTGTTGTGTTCTACTCTAACCCCTCCTAGCCTACTCTACTCTAATCGATTCGATTCTATGCATTTGAACGCAATTCCATGTCATTAGGCTTGAATCGGCTTGATTTAGCTCTACTTGCCTTGAATTGGGTCAATTTGGCTCGATTCAGCCTAATTAGGCTCGTTCCAACCTTATTCGGCCCTGTTCGGCTCTATTCAACACTTTTCTAATTCATTCGTCTCTACTTGGCTCCATTCAACACCATTTCACACCAGTCTACTCTGTTCGACTCCATTCTACACTATTCCATTCTGTTCTACTCTGCGCTACTCTAATCTATTGGAGTTGACTCGATTCATCGCGATTTGTCTCTTTTCCTCTCCATTCGACTCGATTCAGCTCGAATTGGATCTGTTCATCTCTATTCTGCACTATTCAACTCTGACTATTTTACTCTACTCAACTCTACTCCATTCTACTCTTTGCATCCTCTTCTCTTCTACTCTATTCTAGTTTTCTGTGCCCTACCCTACCGAATCCCAGCCTAACTTACACTACTCTAATCTGTTCCGTTGAATTCGATTCCATTCGGTTCGACCCCATTGGACGGGATTTGGTGAGATTCCATGAGATTCGACGGGTTTGGGTAGGATTTGATGGAATTCGACGAGATTCACTGCAATAGGATGTGATTAGGTGCGATTTGGCTCGATTTAGCTCGGCTCATTTTGTTTGTCTCTATTTGGCTCGTTCCAGCACATTCGGCTCCATTCAGCTCGAACCTGGTCGATTGGACTCGATTTGGCTCGATTCGGTTCGATTCGGTGCTATTTGGCTCTAGTCAACTCTTCTCTACTCTATTCATCTCTCTTCGATTGCACTTGGCTCCATTCCACACCGTTCTACACTATTCTATTCTACACGACCCTATCCCACCCTGCTGTATCCTAATCTAGTCTCTTCTTTTCTATTCTCTTTTATTCTATTCTCATTTTCTATTTTCTCCTTTCCATCCTATGCTATTCTACCATACCCTACACTCAACTAACCTATCCTGACCTATGCTGTTCTATTCTATTTTATTCTATTTTCTCTCTTCCACCGTATGCGACCCTACCCTATGCTACCCCACCGTACCATTCCCTACTACGTAGGGGTACTCAATAAGAGTACTAATTAAGGGGACTTGTTTGGGCAAGGGTACTAGTTCAGGCTGGTACTTAAAGCCACTTGACTAGTGAAGAGTACTAGTTAAGGCAAGGGTACTAGTGAAGACGATAGGTAAGGCAAGGGTACTAGTTAAGGGTACATGTTACAGGAAGAGTCCTAGTTAAGGCTACTAGTTGAGGCAAGGGTACTAGTTAACAGCACTAGTTAAGGCCAGGGTACTAGTTAAGGCTAGTGGCTAAGGCAAGCCTACTAGTTCAGCATACTAGTATGGCAGAGGTACTAGTTAAGACTGCTAGGTCAGGCAAGGCAACTAGTTAAGGGTGCTAGTTAAGGCAAGGCTACTAGTTAAGGTTAGTAGTCAGGCTAGGGTACTAGTTGAGATGACTAATTTAGGGTACTTGTCAAGGCAAAGGTACCATTCAAGGCTAGTTGTCTAGGCTACTGATATATGCCACTAGTCTTGCTGACTAGTCCAGCTGACTAGTCTAGGCTACTACTCGAGCCTTCTCTTGTCTACTATACTGTAGTCTACTTTCGTCTACCCTAGTCTACCCTATCATAAACTACCCCACCCTAACCTTTTCTAATCTATTCCATTTGATTCGGTTCAAAGCATTTGGATGCTTTTGGACGCGATGACGCTTGAATCGGCTCGATTCGGCTCGATTCGGCACCATCGGCTCGATTCAGCTCCATTTGGCTCAAATCTCTTCGATTCAGCTCGTTTCGGCTCGATTCGGCTCGGTTCAGCCTTATTCGGCCCTATTCGGCTCGACTCGACTCTTTTCTACTCTATTTGTCTCTATGCGACTCCATTTTCACTCCCTTCTACTCCATTCTACTCTATTCTCTTCTACCCTACCCTGCCTTACTCTAATCTATTCTCATGGATTCCATTCGGCGCGATTCGAAACAATTTGACGCGATTCATCTCGTTTTCTTTCCATTTGGCTCGATTCGCCTAGAATTGGCTCTATTCAGCCATATCCTGCACTATTTGACTCTGCAACTCTAATTGACTCAATTCTACTCTACTCTTCTCTACTTTTCTCTGCTCTACCCTACTGTACTAGATTCTGTTCTTTCTATTCTGTACTGTTCTATCCTATTCTATTCTACCCTCCCAGCCCCTCCCCTCCCCTTCTCTAATCTACTTCATTCGATTCGATTCCACGCATTTCCACGCGATTCGACGCGATTGGCCTTGAATCAGCTCACTTCACTTCGAATCAGCTCCATTTGGCTCCAATTCACTCCATTCGGCTCGATTTGGCCCGAATTGCGTCGATTCTGCTGGATTCTGCTCGATTAGGCCTTCTTTGGCCCTATTTGGCCCTATTCTGCTCTATTCGACTCTTTTCTACTCTTTCCGTCTCTATTCTAAGCATTTCACACCATTCTACACTATTCTGCTCTACCCTAACCTACACCACTCTAATTTACTCTAATTGATTCGACGCGATTCCTCGCAATTCGTCTCCATTCGGCTCTATTCGACTCTATTATACTCTCGTCTACTCTAGTCTACTCTTCTCTATTCTACTCTATTCTACCCTACCCTATGCTACCCAACTCTAATCTATTCTAACCCATTTGACTGGATTCGATTCAACCCATTTCGACGCGATTCGCCTCGATTTGGCTCTGTTCAAATCTCTTCGACTCTACTCTATTCCCCTCTACTCTGCTCTAGCCTACTCTTCTCTCTTTGTTCTGTATTGCTCTATTCTGTTCTGTTCTACTATTCTATTCTGTTTTATTCTATTCTACTCTACTCTATTCTACCCTACCCTACCCTACTGAACCTCCCCTACTCTAATCTGTTCATTTCGATTCGACGAATTTGGACGCGATTCGGGTCGAATCAGTTCCATTCGTGTCCGCTCGGCTCCATTTGGCTCGAATAGTGTCGATCCGGCTCGATTAGGCTCGATTTGGCTCCATGAGGCTCGATTCACTGGATTCGGCTCCTTTTGGCTGCATTCAGCTCGATTCGGTCCTCCTCGGCCCTATTCAGCACTATTCTGCTCTCTTCACCTCTTCTCTACTCTATTGGACTCCATTCGGTTCCATTGCACAGGATTCTACCCCATTCTACTCCTCCCTACTCTAATTTCGTGGAATTGATTCGATGGGATTCTACGTGGTTTGTCTTGTTTCGTCTCCATTTGGCTCGATTCGACTCTGTTCTACTCTACTCTACACTATTCTGCTCTGCTCTACCCTTTTCTACTCTATTCTGTTGTGTTCTTTCTATTCTCTTCTACTGCCTTCGATTCTATTTTACTCTATTCTATCCTACCCTATTCTGGTCTATTCTACTGGATTCGATTCCATGCATTTCAATGTGATTCGGCTCAACTCGGCTCCATTGCACTCCATTCATCCCCCTTCAGCTCCAATCGTTTCGATTCAGCTCTGATCGGCTCCATTCGGCTCTAGTCAGCTCTATTCGGCTCTGTTAGACTCTACTCAACTCTATTATCTCTTTTCCACTCCATTAACTCCATTCTACACCATTCTACTCCATCCTTCTCTGTTCTATTGTATTGTACTCTAATCTAGTCTATTCTAATCGATTGGATGTGATTTGACTTGAATCGATGGGATTGAATGCAATTCGATGGGATCCGACGCGATATGGCACGATTCCGCAGGATTCGGCGCGATTCGTCTTGATTTCTATCGCTTCGGCTCTTTTTGGCTCTATATGGCTGTATTTGGCTCTATTTGGCAATATTCAACTCTCTCCTTCTCTACTCTTCTCTACTCTACAGTACTTGACCCTATTCTATTCTTTCAGTTCCGTTCTCTTCTATGCTGTTCTGTGCTACTGCATTCTAGTCTAGCCTACCCTGCCCTAACTTACCCTACCCTAATCTCTTCTATTCTATTCAACACTCTTGAACGGGATTCAACCTGACTTGGGTCATATCGGCTCGATTCAGCTCGTTTCTGGGCCATCAACTCGATTCGGTTCTGATCGGCTCTTTTCCGCTCTATTTTGTCTTTTCAGCACTATTCGATTCTATTTGACTCTAGTCTACTCTATTCTTTCTCTTCTGTTCTGTTCTACTCTACCCTACCCTACCCTAACCTTACCTGCCCTACACGAATCTATTTGATTTGATTCGACGCATTTCAATCCGATTCAACATGATTCGTCTCGATTCACCTAGAATTTGGTCGATTCAGCTGCATTCAGCTCTGTTCGGCTCTATTCAACTCTATTAGACCCCATTCTATCGTACTCGTCTCTACTTCATTGTATTCTATTGTTTCTGTTGTGTTCTACTCTAACCCCTCCTAGCCTACTCTACTCTAATCGATTCGATTCTATGCATTTGAACGCAATTCCATGTCATTAGGCTTGAATCGGCTTGATTTAGCTCTACTTGCCTTGAATTGGGTCAATTTGGCTCGATTCAGCCTAATTAGGCTCGTTCCAACCTTATTCGGCCCTGTTCGGCTCTATTCAACACTTTTCTAATTCATTCGTCTCTATTTGGCTCCATTCAACACCATTTCACACCAGTCTACTCTGTTCGACTCCATTCTACACTATTCTATTCTGTTCTACTCTGCGCTACTCTAATCTATTGGAGTTGACTCGATTCATCGCGATTTGTCTCTTTTCCTCTCCATTCGACTCGATTCAGCTCGAATTGGATCTGTTCATCTCTATTCTGCACTATTCGACTCTGACTATTTTACTCTACTCAACTCTACTCCATTCTACTCTTTGCATCCTCTTCTCTTCTACTCTATTCTAGTTTTCTGTGCCCTACCCTACCGAATCCCAGCCTAACTTACACTACTCTAATCTGTTCCGTTGAATTCGATTCCATTCGGTTCGACCCCATTGGACGGGATTTGGTGAGATTCCATGAGATTCGACGGGTTTGGGTAGGATTTGATGGAATTCGACGAGATTCACTGCAATAGGATGTGATTAGGTGCGATTTGGCTCGATTTAGCTCGGCTCATTTTGTTTGTCTCTATTTGGCTCGTTCCAGCACATTCGGCTCCATTCGGCTCGAACCTGGTCGATTGGACTCGATTTGGCTCGATTCGGTTCGATTCGGTGCTATTTGGCTCTAGTCAACTCTTCTCTACTCTATTCATCTCTCTTCGATTCCATTTGGCTCCATTCCACACCGTTCTACACTATTCTATTCTACACGACCCTATCCCACCCTGCTGTATCCTAATCTAGTCTCTTCTTTTCTATTCTCTTTTATTCTATTCTCATTTTCTATTTTCTCCTTTCCATCCTATGCTATTCTACCACACCCTACACTCAACTAAGCTATCCTGACCTATGCTGTTCTATTCTATTTTATTCTATTTTCTCTCTTCCACCGTATGCGACCCTACCCTATGCTACCCCACCGTACCATACCCTACTACGTAGGGGTACTCAATAAGAGTACTAATTAAGGGGACTTGTTTGGGCAAGGGTACTAGTTCAGGCTGGTACTTAAAGCCACTTGACTAGTGAAGAGTACTAGTTAAGGCAAGGGTACTAGTGAAGACGATAGGTAAGGCAAGGGTACTAGTTAAGGGTACATGTTACAGGAAGAGTCCTAGTTAAGGCTACTAGTTGAGGCAAGGGTACTAGTTAACAGCACTAGTTAAGGCCAGGGTACTAGTTAAGGCTAGTGGCTAAGGCAAGCCTACTAGTTCAGCATACTAGTATGGCAGAGGTACTAGTTAAGACTGCTAGGTCAGGCAAGGCAACTAGTTAAGGGTGCTAGTTAAGGCAAGGCTACTAGTTAAGGTTAGTAGTCAGGCTAGGGTACTAGTTGAGATGACTAATTTAGGGTACTTGTCAAGGCAAAGGTACCATTCAAGGCTAGTTGTCTAGGCTACTGATATATGCCACTAGTCTTGCTGACTAGTCCAGCTGACTAGTCTAGGCTACTACTCGAGCCTTCTCTTGTCTACTATACTGTAGTCTACTTTCGTCTACCCTAGTCTACCCTATCATAAACTACCCCACCCTAACCTTTTCTAATCTATTCCATTTGATTCGGTTCAAAGCATTTGGATGCTTTTGGACGCGATGACGCTTGAATCGGCTCGATTCGGCTCGATTCGGCACCATCGGCTCGATTCAGCTCCATTTGGCTCAAATCTCTTCGATTCAGCTCGTTTCGGCTCGATTCGGCTCGGTTCAGCCTTATTCGGCCCTATTCGGCTCGACTCGACTCTTTTCTACTCTATTTGTCTCTATGCGACTCCATTTTCACTCCCTTCTACTCCATTCTACTCTATTCTCTTCTACCCTACCCTGCCTTACTCTAATCTATTCTCATGGATTCCATTCGGCGCGATTCGAAACAATTTGACGCGATTCATCTCGTTTTCTTTCCATTTGGCTCGATTCGCCTAGAATTGGCTCTATTCAGCCATATCCTGCACTATTTGACTCTGCAACTCTAATTGACTCAATTCTACTCTACTCTTCTCTACTTTTCTCTGCTCTACCCTACTGTACTAGATTCTGTTCTTTCTATTCTGTACTGTTCTATCCTATTCTATTCTACCCTCCCAGCCCCTCCCCTCCCCTTCTCTAATCTTCATTCGATTCGATTCCACGCATTTCCACGCGATTCGACGCGATTGGCCTTGAATCAGCTCACTTCACTTCGAATCAGCTCCATTTGGCTCCAATTCACTCCATTCGGCTCGATTTGGCCCGAATTGCGTCGATTCTGCTGGATTCTGCTCGATTAGGCCTTCTTTGGCCCTATTTGGCCCTATTCTGCTCTATTCGACTCTTTTCTACTCTTTCCGTCTCTATTCTAAGCATTTCACACCATTCTACACTATTCTGCTCTACCCTAACCTACACCACTCTAATTTACTCTAATTGATTCGACGCGATTCCTCGCAATTCGTCTCCATTCGGCTCTATTCGACTCTATTATACTCTCGTCTACTCTAGTCTACTCTTCTCTATTCTACTCTATTCTACCCTACCCTATGCTACCCAACTCTAATCTATTCTAACCCATTTGACTGGATTCGATTCAACCCATTTCGACGCGATTCGCCTCGATTTGGCTCTGTTCAAATCTCTTCGACTCTACTCTATTCCCCTCTACTCTGCTCTAGCCTACTCTTCTCTCTTTGTTCTGTATTGCTCTATTCTGTTCTGTTCTACTATTCTATTCTGTTTTATTCTATTCTACTCTACTCTATTCTACCCTACCCTACCCTACTGAACCTCCCCTACTCTAATCTGTTCATTTCGATTCGACGAATTTGGACGCGATTCGGGTCGAATCAGTTCCATTCGTGTCCGCTCGGCTCCATTTGGCTCGAATAGTGTCGATCCGGCTCGATTAGGCTCGATTTGGCTCCATGAGGCTCGATTCACTGGATTCGGCTCCTTTTGGCTGCATTCAGCTCGATTCGGTCCTCCTCGGCCCTATTCAGCACTATTCTGCTCTCTTCACCTCTTCTCTACTCTATTGGACTCCATTCGGTTCCATTGCACAGGATTCTACCCCATTCTACTCCTCCCTACTCTAATTTCATGGAATTGATTCGATGGGATTCTACGTGGTTTGTCTTGTTTCGTCTCCATTTGGCTCGATTCGACTCTGTTCTACTCTACTCTACACTATTCTGCTCTGCTCTACCCTTTTCTACTCTATTCTGTTGTGTTCTTTCTATTCTCTTCTACTGCCTTCGATTCTATTTTACTCTATTCTATCCTACCCTATTCTGGTCTATTCTACTGGATTCGATTCCATGCATTTCAATGTGATTCGGCTCAACTCGGCTCCATTGCACTCCATTCATCCCCCTTCAGCTCCAATCGTTTCGATTCAGCTCTGATCGGCTCCATTCGGCTCTAGTCAGCTCTATTCGGCTCTGTTAGACTCTACTCAACTCTATTATCTCTTTTCCACTCCATTAACTCCATTCTACACCATTCTACTCCATCCTTCTCTGTTCTATTGTATTGTACTCTAATCTAGTCTATTCTAATCGATTGGATGTGATTTGACTTGAATCGATGGGATTGAATGCAATTCGATGGGATCCGACGCGATATGGCACGATTCCGCAGGATTCGGCGCGATTCGTCTTGATTTCTATCGCTTCGGCTCTTTTTGGCTCTATATGGCTGTATTTGGCAATATTCAACTCTCTTCTTCTCTACTCTTCTCTACTCTACAGTACTTGACCCTATTCTATTCTTTCAGTTCCGTTCTCTTCTATGCTGTTCTGTGCTACTGCATTCTAGTCTAGCCTACCCTGCCCTAACTTACCCTACCCTAATCTCTTCTATTCTATTCAACACTCTTGAACGGGATTCAACCTGACTTGGGTCATATCGGCTCGATTCAGCTCGTTTCTGGGCCATCAACTCGATTCGGTTCTGATCGGCTCTTTTCCGCTCTATTTTGTCTTTTCAGCACTATTCGATTCTATTTGACTCTAGTCTACTCTATTCTTTCTCTTCTGTTCTGTTCTACTCTACCCTACCCTACCCTAACCTTACCTGCCCTACACGAATCTATTTGATTTGATTCGACGCATTTCAATCCGATTCAACATGATTCGTCTCGATTCACCTAGAATTTGGTCGATTCAGCTGCATTCAGCTCTGTTCGGCTCTATTCAACTCTATTAGACTCCATTCTATCGTACTCGTCTCTACTTCATTGTATTCTATTGTTTCTGTTGTGTTCTACTCTAACCCCTCCTAGCCTACTCTACTCTAATCGATTCGATTCTATGCATTTGAACGCAATTCCATGTCATTAGGCTTGAATCGGCTTGATTTAGCTCTACTTGCCTTGAATTGGGTCAATTTGGCTCGATTCAGCCTAATTAGGCTCGTTCCAACCTTATTCGGCCCTGTTCGGCTCTATTCAACACTTTTCTAATTCATTCGTCTCTATTTGGCTCCATTCAACACCATTTCACACCAGTCTACTCTGTTCGACTCCATTCTACACTATTCTATTCTGTTCCACTCTGCGCTACTCTAATCTATTGGAGTTGACTCGATTCATCGCGATTTGTCTCTTTTCCTCTCCATTCGACTCGATTCAGCTCGAATTGGATCTGTTCATCTCTATTCTGCACTATTCAACTCTGACTGTTTTACTCTACTCAACTCTACTCCATTCTACTCTTTGCATCCTCTTCTCTTCTACTCTATTCTAGTTTTCTGTGCCCTACCCTACCGAATCCCAGCCTAACTTACACTACTCTAATCTGTTCCGTTGAATTCGATTCCATTCGGTTCGACCCCATTGGACGGGATTTGGTGAGATTCCATGAGATTCGACGGGTTTGGGTAGGATTTGATGGAATTCGACGAGATTCACTGCAATAGGATGTGATTAGGTGCGATTTGGCTCGATTTAGCTCGGCTCATTTTGTTTGTCTCTATTTGGCTCGTTCCAGCACATTCGGCTCCATTCAGCTCGAACCTGGTCGATTGGACTCGATTTGGCTCGATTCGGTTCGATTCGGTGGTATTTGGCTCTAGTCAACTCTTCTCTACTCTATTCATCTCTCTTCGATTCCATTTGGCTCCATTCCACACCGTTCTACACTATTCTATTCTACACGACCCTATCCCACCCTGCTGTATCCTAATCTAGTCTCTTCTTTTCTATTCTCTTTTATTCTATTCTCATTTTCTATTTTCTCCTTTCCATCCTATGCTATTCTACCACACCCTACACTCAACTAAGCTATCCTGACCTATGCTGTTCTATTCTAGTTTATTCTATTTTCTCTCTTCCACCGTATGCGACCCTACCCTATGCTACCCCACCGTACCATACCTTACTACGTAGGGGTACTCAATAAGAGTACTAATTAAGGGGACTTGTTTAGGCAAGGGTACTAGTTCAGGCTGGTACTTAAAGCCACTTGACTAGTGAAGAGTACTAGTTAAGGCAAGGGTACTAGTGAAGACGATAGGTAAGGCAAGGGTACTAGTTAAGGGTACATGTTACAGGAAGAGTCCTAGTTAAGGCTACTAGTTGAGGCAAGGGTACTAGTTAACAGCACTAGTTAAGGCCAGGGTACTAGTTAAGGCTAGTGGCTAAGGCAAGCCTACTAGTTCAGCATACTAGTATGGCAGAGGTACTAGTTAAGACTGCTAGGTCAGGCAAGGCAACTAGTTAAGGGTGCTAGTTAAGGCAAGGCTACTAGTTAAGGTTAGTAGTCAGGCTAGGGTACTAGTTGAGATGACTAATTTAGGGTACTTGTCAAGGCAAAGGTACCATTCAAGGCTAGTTGTCTAGGCTACTGATATATGCCACTAGTCTTGCTGACTAGTCCAGCTGACTAGTCTAGGCTACTACTCGAGCCTTCTCTTGTCTACTATACTGTAGTCTACTTTCGTCTACCCTAGTCTACCCTATCATAAACTACCCCACCCTAACCTTTTCTAATCTATTCCATTTGATTCGGTTCAAAGCATTTGGATGCTTTTGGACGCGATGACGCTTGAATCGGCTCGATTCGGCTCGATTCGGCACCATCGGCTCGATTCAGCTCCATTTGGCTCAAATCTCTTCGATTCAGCTCGTTTCGGCTCGATTCGGCTCGGTTCAGCCTTATTCGGCCCTATTCGGCTCGGCTCGACTCTTTTCTACTCTATTTGTCTCTATGCGACTCCATTTTCACTCCCTTCTACTCCATTCTACTCTATTCTCTTCTACCCTACCCTGCCTTACTCTAATCTATTCTCATGGATTCCATTCGGCGCGATTCGAAACAATTTGACGCGATTCATCTCGTTTTCTTTCCATTTGGCTCGATTCGCCTAGAATTGGCTCTATTCAGCCATATCCTGCACTATTTGACTCTGCAACTCTAATTGACTCAATTCTACTCTACTCTTCTCTACTTTTCTCTGCTCTACCCTACTGTACTAGATTCTGTTCTTTCTATTCTGTACTGTTCTATCCTATTCTATTCTACCCTCCCAGCCCCTCCCCTCCCCTTCTCTAATCTACTTCATTCGATTCGATTCCACGCATTTCCACGCGATTCGACGCGATTGGCCTTGAATCAGCTCACTTCACTTCGAATCAGCTCCATTTGGCTCCAATTCACTCCATTCGGCTCGATTTGGCCCGAATTGCGTCGATTCAGCTGGATTCTGCTCGATTAGGCCTTCTTTGGCCCTATTTGGCCCTATTCTGCTCTATTCGACTCTTTTCTACTCTTTCCGTCTCTATTCTAAGCATTTCACACCGTTCTACACTATTCGGCTCTACCCTAACCTACACCACTCTAATTTACTCTAATTGATTCGACGCGATTCCTCGCAATTCGTCTCCATTCGGCTCTATTCGACTCTATTATACTCTCGTCTACTCTAGTCTACTCTTCTCTATTGTATTGTTTCTGTTCTATTCTACTCTATTCTACCCTACCCTATGCTACCCAACTCTAATCTATTCTAACCCATTTGACTGGATTCAATTCAACCCATTTCGACGCGATTCGCCTCGATTTGGCTCTGTTCAATTCTCTTCGACTCTACTCTATTCCCCTCTACTCTGCTCTAGCCTACTCTTCTCTCTTTGTTCTGTATTGCTCTCTTCTGTTCTGTTCTACTATTCTATTCTGTTTTATTCTATTCTACTCTACTCTATTCTACCCTACCCTACCCTACTGAACCTCCCCTACTCTAATCTGTTCATTTCGATTCGACGAATTTGGACGCGATTCGGGTCGAATCAGTTCCATTCGTGTCCGCTCGGCTCCATTTGGCTCGAATAGTGTCGATCCGGCTCGATTAGGCTCGATTTGGCTCCATGAGGCTCGATTCACTGGATTCGGCTCCTTTTGGCTGCATTCAGCTCGATTCGGTCCTCCTCGGCCCTATTCAGCACTATTCTGCTCTCTTCACCTCTTCTCTACTCTATTGGACTCCATTCGGTTCCATTGCACAGGATTCTACCCCATTCTACTCCTCCCTACTCTAATTTCGTGGAATTGATTCGATGGGATTCTACGTGGTTTGTCTTGTTTCGTCTCCATTTGGCTCGATTCGACTCTGTTCTACTCTACTCTACACTATTCTGCTCTGCTCTACCCTTTTCTACTCTATTCTGTTGTGTTCTTTCTATTCTCTTCTACTGCCTTCGATTCTATTTTACTCTATTCTATCCTACCCTATTCTGGTCTATTCTACTGGATTCGATTCCATGCATTTCAATGTGATTCGGCTCAACTCGGCTCCATTGCACTCCATTCATCCCCCTTCAGCTCCAATCGTTTCGATTCAGCTCTGATCGGCTCCATTCGGCTCTAGTCAGCTCTATTCGGCTCTGTTAGACTCTACTCAACTCTATTATCTCTTTTCCACTCCATTAACTCCATTCTACACCATTCTACTCCATCCTTCTCTGTTCTATTGTATTGTACTCTAATCTAGTCTATTCTAATCGATTGGATGTGATTTGACTTGAATCGATGGGATTGAATGCAATTCGATGGGATCCGACGCGATATGGCACGATTCCGCAGGATTCGGCGCGATTCGTCTTGATTTCTATCGCTTCGGCTCTTTTTGGCTCTATATGGCTGTATTTGGCTCTATTTGGCAATATTCAACTCTCTCCTTCTCTACTCTTCTCTACTCTACAGTACTTGACCCTATTCTATTCTTTCAGTTCCGTTCTCTTCTATGCTGTTCTGTGCTACTGCATTCTAGTCTAGCCTACCCTGCCCTAACTTACCCTACCCTAATCTCTTCTATTCTATTCAACACTCTTGAACGGGATTCAACCTGACTTGGGTCATATCGGCTCGATTCAGCTCGTTTCTGGGCCATCAACTCGATTCGGTTCTGATCGGCTCTTTTCCGCTCTATTTTGTCTTTTCAGCACTATTCGATTCTATTTGACTCTAGTCTACTCTATTCTTTCTCTTCTGTTCTGTTCTACTCTACCCTACCCTACCCTAACCTTACCTGCCCTACACGAATCTATTTGATTTGATTCGACGCATTTCAATCCGATTCAACATGATTCGTCTCGATTCACCTAGAATTTGGTCGATTCAGCTGCATTCAGCTCTGTTCGGCTCTATTCAACTCTATTAGACTCCATTCTATCGTACTCGTCTCTACTTCATTGTATTCTATTGTTTCTGTTGTGTTCTACTCTAACCCCTCCTAGCCTACTCTACTCTAATCGATTCGATTCTATGCATTTGAACGCAATTCCATGTCATTAGGCTTGAATCGGCTTGATTTAGCTCTACTTGCCTTGAATTGGGTCAATTTGGCTCGATTCAGCCTAATTAGGCTCGTTCCAACCTTATTCGGCCCTGTTCGGCTCTATTCAACACTTTTCTAATTCATTCGTCTCTATTTGGCTCCATTCAACACCATTTCACACCAGTCTACTCTGTTCGACTCCATTCTACACTATTCTATTCTGTTCCACTCTGCGCTACTCTAATCTATTGGAGTTGACTCGATTCATCGCGATTTGTCTCTTTTCCTCTCCATTCGACTCGATTCAGCTCGAATTGGATCTGTTCATCTCTATTCTGCACTATTCAACTCTGACTGTTTTACTCTACTCAACTCTACTCCATTCTACTCTTTGCATCCTCTTCTCTTCTACTCTATTCTAGTTTTCTGTGCCCTACCCTACCGAATCCCAGCCTAACTTACACTACTCTAATCTGTTCCGTTGAATTCGATTCCATTCGGTTCGACCCCATTGGACGGGATTTGGTGAGATTCCATGAGATTCGACGGGTTTGGGTAGGATTTGATGGAATTCGACGAGATTCACTGCAATAGGATGTGATTAGGTGCGATTTGGCTCGATTTAGCTCGGCTCATTTTGTTTGTCTCTATTTGGCTCGTTCCAGCACATTCGGCTCCATTCAGCTCGAACCTGGTCGATTGGACTCGATTTGGCTCGATTCGGTTCGATTCGGTGGTATTTGGCTCTAGTCAACTCTTCTCTACTCTATTCATCTCTCTTCGATTCCATTTGGCTCCATTCCACACCGTTCTACACTATTCTATTCTACACGACCCTATCCCACCCTGCTGTATCCTAATCTAGTCTCTTCTTTTCTATTCTCTTTTATTCTATTCTCATTTTCTATTTTCTCCTTTCCATCCTATGCTATTCTACCACACCCTACACTCAACTAAGCTATCCTGACCTATGCTGTTCTATTCTAGTTTATTCTATTTTCTCTCTTCCACCGTATGCGACCCTACCCTATGCTACCCCACCGTACCATACCTTACTACGTAGGGGTACTCAATAAGAGTACTAATTAAGGGGACTTGTTTAGGCAAGGGTACTAGTTCAGGCTGGTACTTAAAGCCACTTGACTAGTGAAGAGTACTAGTTAAGGCAAGGGTACTAGTGAAGACGATAGGTAAGGCAAGGGTACTAGTTAAGGGTACATGTTACAGGAAGAGTCCTAGTTAAGGCTACTAGTTGAGGCAAGGGTACTAGTTAACAGCACTAGTTAAGGCCAGGGTACTAGTTAAGGCTAGTGGCTAAGGCAAGCCTACTAGTTCAGCATACTAGTATGGCAGAGGTACTAGTTAAGACTGCTAGGTCAGGCAAGGCAACTAGTTAAGGGTGCTAGTTAAGGCAAGGCTACTAGTTAAGGTTAGTAGTCAGGCTAGGGTACTAGTTGAGATGACTAATTTAGGGTACTTGTCAAGGCAAAGGTACCATTCAAGGCTAGTTGTCTAGGCTACTGATATATGCCACTAGTCTTGCTGACTAGTCCAGCTGACTAGTCTAGGCTACTACTCGAGCCTTCTCTTGTCTACTATACTGTAGTCTACTTTCGTCTACCCTAGTCTACCCTATCATAAACTACCCCACCCTAACCTTTTCTAATCTATTCCATTTGATTCGGTTCAAAGCATTTGGATGCTTTTGGACGCGATGACGCTTGAATCGGCTCGATTCGGCTCGATTCGGCACCATCGGCTCGATTCAGCTCCATTTGGCTCAAATCTCTTCGATTCAGCTCGTTTCGGCTCGATTCGGCTCGGTTCAGCCTTATTCGGCCCTATTCGGCTCGGCTCGACTCTTTTCTACTCTATTTGTCTCTATGCGACTCCATTTTCACTCCCTTCTACTCCATTCTACTCTATTCTCTTCTACCCTACCCTGCCTTACTCTAATCTATTCTCATGGATTCCATTCGGCGCGATTCGAAACAATTTGACGCGATTCATCTCGTTTTCTTTCCATTTGGCTCGATTCGCCTAGAATTGGCTCTATTCAGCCATATCCTGCACTATTTGACTCTGCAACTCTAATTGACTCAATTCTACTCTACTCTTCTCTACTTTTCTCTGCTCTACCCTACTGTACTAGATTCTGTTCTTTCTATTCTGTACTGTTCTATCCTATTCTATTCTACCCTCCCAGCCCCTCCCCTCCCCTTCTCTAATCTACTTCATTCGATTCGATTCCACGCATTTCCACGCGATTCGACGCGATTGGCCTTGAATCAGCTCACTTCACTTCGAATCAGCTCCATTTGGCTCCAATTCACTCCATTCGGCTCGATTTGGCCCGAATTGCGTCGATTCTGCTGGATTCTGCTCGATTAGGCCTTCTTTGGCCCTATTTGGCCCTATTCTGCTCTATTCGACTCTTTTCTACTCTTTCCGTCTCTATTCTAAGCATTTCACACCGTTCTACACTATTCGGCTCTACCCTAACCTACACCACTCTAATTTACTCTAATTGATTCGACGCGATTCCTCGCAATTCGTCTCCATTCGGCTCTATTCGACTCTATTATACTCTCGTCTACTCTACTCTTCTCTATTGTATTGTTTCTGTTCTATTCTACTCTATTCTACCCTACCCTATGCTACCCAACTCTAATCTATTCTAACCCATTTGACTGGATTCAATTCAACCCATTTCGACGCGATTCGCCTCGATTTGGCTCTGTTCAAATCTCTTCGACTCTACTCTATTCCCCTCTACTCTGCTCTAGCCTACTCTTCTCTCTTTGTTCTGTATTGCTCTATTCTGTTCTGTTCTACTATTCTATTCTGTTTTATTCTATTCTACTCTACTCTATTCTACCCTACCCTACCCTACTGAACCTCCCCTACTCTAATCTGTTCATTTCGATTCGACGAATTTGGACGCGATTCGGGTCGAATCAGTTCCATTCGTGTCCGCTCGGCTCCATTTGGCTCGAATAGTGTCGATCCGGCTCGATTAGGCTCGATTTGGCTCCATGAGGCTCGATTCACTGGATTCGGCTCCTTTTGGCTGCATTCAGCTCGATTCGGTCCTCCTCGGCCCTATTCAGCACTATTCTGCTCTCTTCACCTCTTCTCTACTCTATTGGACTCCATTCGGTTCCATTGCACAGGATTCTACCCCATTCTACTCCTCCCTACTCTAATTTCGTGGAATTGATTCGATGGGATTCTACGTGGTTTGTCTTGTTTCGTCTCCATTTGGCTCGATTCGACTCTGTTCTACTCTACTCTACACTATTCTGCTCTGCTCTACCCTTTTCTACTCTATTCTGTTGTGTTCTTTCTATTCTCTTCTACTGCCTTCGATTCTATTTTACTCTATTCTATCCTACCCTATTCTGGTCTATTCTACTGGATTCGATTCCATGCATTTCAATGTGATTCGGCTCAACTCGGCTCCATTGCACTCCATTCATCCCCCTTCAGCTCCAATCGTTTCGATTCAGCTCTGATCGGCTCCATTCGGCTCTAGTCAGCTCTATTCGGCTCTGTTAGACTCTACTCAACTCTATTATCTCTTTTCCACTCCATTAACTCCATTCTACACCATTCTACTCCATCCTTCTCTGTTCTATTGTATTGTACTCTAATCTAGTCTATTCTAATCGATTGGATGTGATTTGACTTGAATCGATGGGATTGAATGCAATTCGATGGGATCCGACGCGATATGGCACGATTCCGCAGGATTCGGCGCGATTCGTCTTGATTTCTATCGCTTCGGCTCTTTTTGGCTCTATATGGCTGTATTTGGCTCTATTTGGCAATATTCAACTCTCTCCTTCTCTACTCTTCTCTACTCTACAGTACTTGACCCTATTCTATTCTTTCAGTTCCGTTCTCTTCTATGCTGTTCTGTGCTACTGCATTCTAGTCTAGCCTACCCTGCCCTAACTTACCCTACCCTAATCTCTTCTATTCTATTCAACACTCTTGAACGGGATTCAACCTGACTTGGGTCATATCGGCTCGATTCAGCTCGTTTCTGGGCCATCAACTCGATTCGGTTCTGATCGGCTCTTTTCCGCTCTATTTTGTCTTTTCAGCACTATTCGATTCTATTTGACTCTAGTCTACTCTATTCTTTCTCTTCTGTTCTGTTCTACTCTACCCTACCCTACCCTAACCTTACCTGCCCTACACGAATCTATTTGATTTGATTCGACGCATTTCAATCCGATTCAACATGATTCGTCTCGATTCACCTAGAATTTGGTCGATTCAGCTGCATTCAGCTCTGTTCGGCTCTATTCAACTCTATTAGAGTCCATTCTATCGTACTCGTCTCTACTTCATTGTATTCTATTGTTTCTGTTGTGTTCTACTCTAACCCCTCCTAGCCTACTCTACTCTAATCGATTCGATTCTATGCATTTGAACGCAATTCCATGTCATTAGGCTTGAATCGGCTTGATTTAGCTCTACTTGCCTTGAATTGGGTCAATTTGGCTCGATTCAGCCTAATTAGGCTCGTTCCAACCTTATTCGGCCCTGTTCGGCTCTATTCAACACTTTTCTAATTCATTCGTCTCTATTTGGCTCCATTCAACACCATTTCACACCAGTCTACTCTGTTCGACTCCATTCTACACTATTCTATTCTGTTCTACTCTGCGCTACTCTAATCTATTGGAGTTGACTCGATTCATCGCGATTTGTCTCTTTTCCTCTCCATTCGACTCGATTCAGCTCGAATTGGATCTGTTCATCTCTATTCTGCACTATTCGACTCTGACTATTTTACTCTACTCAACTCTACTCCATTCTACTCTTTGCATCCTCTTCTCTTCTACTCTATTCTAGTTTTCTGTGCCCTACCCTACCGAATCCCAGCCTAACTTACACTACTCTAATCTGTTCCGTTGAATTCGATTCCATTCGGTTCGACCCCATTGGACGGGATTTGGTGAGATTCCATGAGATTCGACGGGTTTGGGTAGGATTTGATGGAATTCGACGAGATTCACTGCAATAGGATGTGATTAGGTGCGATTTGGCTCGATTTAGCTCGGCTCATTTTGTTTGTCTCTATTTGGCTCGTTCCAGCACATTCGGCTCCATTCGGCTCGAACCTGGTCGATTGGACTCGATTTGGCTCGATTCGGTTCGATTCGGTGCTATTTGGCTCTAGTCAACTCTTCTCTACTCTATTCATCTCTCTTCGATTCCATTTGGCTCCATTCCACACCGTTCTACACTATTCTATTCTACACGACCCTATCCCACCCTGCTGTATCCTAATCTAGTCTCTTCTTTTCTATTCTCTTTTATTCTATTCTCATTTTCTATTTTCTCCTTTCCATCCTATGCTATTCTACCACACCCTACACTCAACTAAGCTATCCTGACCTATGCTGTTCTATTCTATTTTATTCTATTTTCTCTCTTCCACCGTATGCGACCCTACCCTATGCTACCCCACCGTACCATACCCTACTACGTAGGGGTACTCAATAAGAGTACTAATTAAGGGGACTTGTTTGGGCAAGGGTACTAGTTCAGGCTGGTACTTAAAGCCACTTGACTAGTGAAGAGTACTAGTTAAGGCAAGGGTACTAGTGAAGACGATAGGTAAGGCAAGGGTACTAGTTAAGGGTACATGTTACAGGAAGAGTCCTAGTTAAGGCTACTAGTTGAGGCAAGGGTACTAGTTAACAGCACTAGTTAAGGCCAGGGTACTAGTTAAGGCTAGTGGCTAAGGCAAGCCTACTAGTTCAGCATACTAGTATGGCAGAGGTACTAGTTAAGACTGCTAGGTCAGGCAAGGCAACTAGTTAAGGGTGCTAGTTAAGGCAAGGCTACTAGTTAAGGTTAGTAGTCAGGCTAGGGTACTAGTTGAGATGACTAATTTAGGGTACTTGTCAAGGCAAAGGTACCATTCAAGGCTAGTTGTCTAGGCTACTGATATATGCCACTAGTCTTGCTGACTAGTCCAGCTGACTAGTCTAGGCTACTACTCGAGCCTTCTCTTGTCTACTATACTGTAGTCTACTTTCGTCTACCCTAGTCTACCCTATCATAAACTACCCCACCCTAACCTTTTCTAATCTATTCCATTTGATTCGGTTCAAAGCATTTGGATGCTTTTGGACGCGATGACGCTTGAATCGGCTCGATTCGGCTCGATTCGGCACCATCGGCTCGATTCAGCTCCATTTGGCTCAAATCTCTTCGATTCAGCTCGTTTCGGCTCGATTCGGCTCGGTTCAGCCTTATTCGGCCCTATTCGGCTCGACTCGACTCTTTTCTACTCTATTTGTCTCTATGCGACTCCATTTTCACTCCCTTCTACTCCATTCTACTCTATTCTCTTCTACCCTACCCTGCCTTACTCTAATCTATTCTCATGGATTCCATTCGGCGCGATTCGAAACAATTTGACGCGATTCATCTCGTTTTCTTTCCATTTGGCTCGATTCGCCTAGAATTGGCTCTATTCAGCCATATCCTGCACTATTTGACTCTGCAACTCTAATTGACTCAATTCTACTCTACTCTTCTCTACTTTTCTCTGCTCTACCCTACTGTACTAGATTCTGTTCTTTCTATTCTGTACTGTTCTATCCTATTCTATTCTACCCTCCCAGCCCCTCCCCTCCCCTTCTCTAATCTACTTCATTCGATTCGATTCCACGCATTTCCACGCGATTCGACGCGATTGGCCTTGAATCAGCTCACTTCACTTCGAATCAGCTCCATTTGGCTCCAATTCACTCCATTCGGCTCGATTTGGCCCGAATTGCGTCGATTCAGCTGGATTCTGCTCGATTAGGCCTTCTTTGGCCCTATTTGGCCCTATTCTGCTCTATTCGACTCTTTTCTACTCTTTCCGTCTCTATTCTAAGCATTTCACACCGTTCTACACTATTCGGCTCTACCCTAACCTACACCACTCTAATTTACTCTAATTGATTCGACGCGATTCCTCGCAATTCGTCTCCATTCGGCTCTATTCGACTCTATTATACTCTCGTCTACTCTAGTCTACTCTTCTCTATTGTATTGTTTCTGTTCTATTCTACTCTATTCTACCCTACCCTATGCTACCCAACTCTAATCTATTCTAACCCATTTGACTGGATTCAATTCAACCCATTTCGACGCGATTCGCCTCGATTTGGCTCTGTTCAATTCTCTTCGACTCTACTCTATTCCCCTCTACTCTGCTCTAGCCTACTCTTCTCTCTTTGTTCTGTATTGCTCTCTTCTGTTCTGTTCTACTATTCTATTCTGTTTTATTCTATTCTACTCTACTCTATTCTACCCTACCCTACCCTACTGAACCTCCCCTACTCTAATCTGTTCATTTCGATTCGACGAATTTGGACGCGATTCGGGTCGAATCAGTTCCATTCGTGTCCGCTCGGCTCCATTTGGCTCGAATAGTGTCGATCCGGCTCGATTAGGCTCGATTTGGCTCCATGAGGCTCGATTCACTGGATTCGGCTCCTTTTGGCTGCATTCAGCTCGATTCGGTCCTCCTCGGCCCTATTCAGCACTATTCTGCTCTCTTCACCTCTTCTCTACTCTATTGGACTCCATTCGGTTCCATTGCACAGGATTCTACCCCATTCTACTCCTCCCTACTCTAATTTCGTGGAACTGATTCGATGGGATTCTACGTGGTTTGTCTTGTTTCATCTCCATTTGGCTCGATTCGACTCTGTTCTACTCTACTCTACACTATTCTGCTCTGCTCTACCCTTTTCTACTCTATTCTGTTGTGTTCTTTCTATTCTCTTCTACTGCCTTCGATTCTATTTTACTCTATTCTATCCTACCCTATTCTGGTCTATTCTACTGGATTCGATTCCATGCATTTCAATGTGATTCGGCTCAACTCGGCTCCATTGCACTCCATTCATCCCCCTTCAGCTCCAATCGTTTCGATTCAGCTCTGATCGGCTCCATTCGGCTCTAGTCAGCTCTATTCGGCTCTGTTAGACTCTACTCAACTCTATTATCTCTTTTCCACTCCATTAACTCCATTCTACACCATTCTACTCCATCCTTCTCTGTTCTATTGTATTGTACTCTAATCTAGTCTATTCTAATCGATTGGATGTGATTTGACTTGAATCGATGGGATTGAATGCAATTCGATGGGATCCGACGCGATATGGCACGATTCCGCAGGATTCGGCGCGATTCGTCTTGATTTCTATCGCTTCGGCTCTTTTTGGCTCTATATGGCTGTATTTGGCTCTATTTGGCAATATTCAACTCTCTCCTTCTCTACTCTTCTCTACTCTACAGTACTTGACCCTATTCTATTCTTTCAGTTCCGTTCTCTTCTATGCTGTTCTGTGCTACTGCATTCTAGTCTAGCCTACCCTGCCCTAACTTACCCTACCCTAATCTCTTCTATTCTATTCAACACTCTTGAACGGGATTCAACCTGACTTGGGTCATATCGGCTCGATTCAGCTCGTTTCTGGGCCATCAACTCGATTCGGTTCTGATCGGCTCTTTTCCGCTCTATTTTGTCTTTTCAGCACTATTCGATTCTATTTGACTCTAGTCTACTCTATTCTTTCTCTTCTGTTCTGTTCTACTCTACCCTACCCTACCCTAACCTTACCTGCCCTACACGAATCTATTTGATTTGATTCGACGCATTTCAATCCGATTCAACATGATTCGTCTCGATTCACCTAGAATTTGGTCGATTCAGCTGCATTCAGCTCTGTTCGGCTCTATTCAACTCTATTAGAGTCCATTCTATCGTACTCGTCTCTACTTCATTGTATTCTATTGTTTCTGTTGTGTTCTACTCTAACCCCTCCTAGCCTACTCTACTCTAATCGATTCGATTCTATGCATTTGAACGCAATTCCATGTCATTAGGCTTGAATCGGCTTGATTTAGCTCTACTTGCCTTGAATTGGGTCAATTTGGCTCGATTCAGCCTAATTAGGCTCGTTCCAACCTTATTCGGCCCTGTTCGGCTCTATTCAACACTTTTCTAATTCATTCGTCTCTATTTGGCTCCATTCAACACCATTTCACACCAGTCTACTCTGTTCGACTCCATTCTACACTATTCTATTCTGTTCTACTCTGCGCTACTCTAATCTATTGGAGTTGACTCGATTCATCGCGATTTGTCTCTTTTCCTCTCCATTCGACTCGATTCAGCTCGAATTGGATCTGTTCATCTCTATTCTGCACTATTCGACTCTGACTATTTTACTCTACTCAACTCTACTCCATTCTACTCTTTGCATCCTCTTCTCTTCTACTCTATTCTAGTTTTCTGTGCCCTACCCTACCGAATCCCAGCCTAACTTACACTACTCTAATCTGTTCCGTTGAATTCGATTCCATTCGGTTCGACCCCATTGGACGGGATTTGGTGAGATTCCATGAGATTCGACGGGTTTGGGTAGGATTTGATGGAATTCGACGAGATTCACTGCAATAGGATGTGATTAGGTGCGATTTGGCTCGATTTAGCTCGGCTCATTTTGTTTGTCTCTATTTGGCTCGTTCCAGCACATTCGGCTCCATTCGGCTCGAACCTGGTCGATTGGACTCGATTTGGCTCGATTCGGTTCGATTCGGTGCTATTTGGCTCTAGTCAACTCTTCTCTACTCTATTCATCTCTCTTCGATTCCATTTGGCTCCATTCCACACCGTTCTACACTATTCTATTCTACACGACCCTATCCCACCCTGCTGTATCCTAATCTAGTCTCTTCTTTTCTATTCTCTTTTATTCTATTCTCATTTTCTATTTTCTCCTTTCCATCCTATGCTATTCTACCACACCCTACACTCAACTAAGCTATCCTGACCTATGCTGTTCTATTCTATTTTATTCTATTTTCTCTCTTCCACCGTATGCGACCCTACCCTATGCTACCCCACCGTACCATACCCTACTACGTAGGGGTACTCAATAAGAGTACTAATTAAGGGGACTTGTTTGGGCAAGGGTACTAGTTCAGGCTGGTACTTAAAGCCACTTGACTAGTGAAGAGTACTAGTTAAGGCAAGGGTACTAGTGAAGACGATAGGTAAGGCAAGGGTACTAGTTAAGGGTACATGTTACAGGAAGAGTCCTAGTTAAGGCTACTAGTTGAGGCAAGGGTACTAGTTAACAGCACTAGTTAAGGCCAGGGTACTAGTTAAGGCTAGTGGCTAAGGCAAGCCTACTAGTTCAGCATACTAGTATGGCAGAGGTACTAGTTAAGACTGCTAGGTCAGGCAAGGCAACTAGTTAAGGGTGCTAGTTAAGGCAAGGCTACTAGTTAAGGTTAGTAGTCAGGCTAGGGTACTAGTTGAGATGACTAATTTAGGGTACTTGTCAAGGCAAAGGTACCATTCAAGGCTAGTTGTCTAGGCTACTGATATATGCCACTAGTCTTGCTGACTAGTCCAGCTGACTAGTCTAGGCTACTACTCGAGCCTTCTCTTGTCTACTATACTGTAGTCTACTTTCGTCTACCCTAGTCTACCCTATCATAAACTACCCCACCCTAACCTTTTCTAATCTATTCCATTTGATTCGGTTCAAAGCATTTGGATGCTTTTGGACGCGATGACGCTTGAATCGGCTCGATTCGGCTCGATTCGGCACCATCGGCTCGATTCAGCTCCATTTGGCTCAAATCTCTTCGATTCAGCTCGTTTCGGCTCGATTCGGCTCGGTTCAGCCTTATTCGGCCCTATTCGGCTCGACTCGACTCTTTTCTACTCTATTTGTCTCTATGCGACTCCATTTTCACTCCCTTCTACTCCATTCTACTCTATTCTCTTCTACCCTACCCTGCCTTACTCTAATCTATTCTCATGGATTCCATTCGGCGCGATTCGAAACAATTTGACGCGATTCATCTCGTTTTCTTTCCATTTGGCTCGATTCGCCTAGAATTGGCTCTATTCAGCCATATCCTGCACTATTTGACTCTGCAACTCTAATTGACTCAATTCTACTCTACTCTTCTCTACTTTTCTCTGCTCTACCCTACTGTACTAGATTCTGTTCTTTCTATTCTGTACTGTTCTATCCTATTCTATTCTACCCTCCCAGCCCCTCCCCTCCCCTTCTCTAATCTACTTCATTCGATTCGATTCCACGCATTTCCACGCGATTCGACGCGATTGGCCTTGAATCAGCTCACTTCACTTCGAATCAGCTCCATTTGGCTCCAATTCACTCCATTCGGCTCGATTTGGCCCGAATTGCGTCGATTCTGCTGGATTCTGCTCGATTAGGCCTTCTTTGGCCCTATTTGGCCCTATTCTGCTCTATTCGACTCTTTTCTACTCTTTCCGTCTCTATTCTAAGCATTTCACACCGTTCTACACTATTCGGCTCTACCCTAACCTACACCACTCTAATTTACTCTAATTGATTCGACGCGATTCCTCGCAATTCGTCTCCATTCGGCTCTATTCGACTCTATTATACTCTCGTCTACTCTAGTCTACTCTTCTCTATTGTATTGTTTCTGTTCTATTCTACTCTATTCTACCCTACCCTATGCTACCCAACTCTAATCTATTCTAACCCATTTGACTGGATTCAATTCAACCCATTTCGACGCGATTCGCCTCGATTTGGCTCTGTTCAATTCTCTTCGACTCTACTCTATTCCCCTCTACTCTGCTCTAGCCTACTCTTCTCTCTTTGTTCTGTATTGCTCTCTTCTGTTCTGTTCTACTATTCTATTCTGTTTTATTCTATTCTACTCTACTCTATTCTACCCTACCCTACCCTACTGAACCTCCCCTACTCTAATCTGTTCATTTCGATTCGACGAATTTGGACGCGATTCGGGTCGAATCAGTTCCATTCGTGTCCGCTCGGCTCCATTTGGCTCGAATAGTGTCGATCCGGCTCGATTAGGCTCGATTTGGCTCCATGAGGCTCGATTCACTGGATTCGGCTCCTTTTGGCTGCATTCAGCTCGATTCGGTCCTCCTCGGCCCTATTCAGCACTATTCTGCTCTCTTCACCTCTTCTCTACTCTATTGGACTCCATTCGGTTCCATTGCACAGGATTCTACCCCATTCTACTCCTCCCTACTCTAATTTCATGGAATTGATTCGATGGGATTCTACGTGGTTTGTCTTGTTTCGTCTCCATTTGGCTCGATTCGACTCTGTTCTACTCTACTCTACACTATTCTGCTCTGCTCTACCCTTTTCTACTCTATTCTGTTGTGTTCTTTCTATTCTCTTCTACTGCCTTCGATTCTATTTTACTCTATTCTATCCTACCCTATTCTGGTCTATTCTACTGGATTCGATTCCATGCATTTCAATGTGATTCGGCTCAACTCGGCTCCATTGCACTCCATTCATCCCCCTTCAGCTCCAATCGTTTCGATTCAGCTCTGATCGGCTCCATTCGGCTCTGGTCAGCTCTATTCGGCTCTGTTAGACTCTACTCAACTCTATTATCTCTTTTCCACTCCATTAACTCCATTCTACACCATTCTACTCCATCCTTCTCTGTTCTATTGTATTGTACTCTAATCTAGTCTATTCTAATCGATTGGATGTGATTTGACTTGAATCGATGGGATTGAATGCAATTCGATGGGATCCGACGCGATATGGCACGATTCCGCAGGATTCGGCGCGATTCGTCTTGATTTCTATCGCTTCGGCTCTTTTTGGCTCTATATGGCTGTATTTGGCAATATTCAACTCTCTTCTTCTCTACTCTTCTCTACTCTACAGTACTTGACCCTATTCTATTCTTTCAGTTCCGTTCTCTTCTATGCTGTTCTGTGCTACTGCATTCTAGTCTAGCCTACCCTGCCCTAACTTACCCTACCCTAATCTCTTCTATTCTATTCAACACTCTTGAACGGGATTCAACCTGACTTGGGTCATATCGGCTCGATTCAGATCGTTTCTGGGCCATCAACTCGATTCGGTTCTGATCGGCTCTTTTCCGCTCTATTTTGTCTTTTCAGCACTATTCGATTCTGTTTGACTCTAGTCTACTCTATTCTTTCTCTTCTGTTCTGTTCTACTCTACCCTACCCTACCCTAACCTTACCTGCCCTACACGAATCTATTTGATTTGATTCGACGCATTTCAATCCGATTCAACATGATTCGTCTCGATTCACCTAGAATTTGGTCGATTCAGCTGCATTCAGCTCTGTTCGGCTCTATTCAACTCTATTAGAGTCCATTCTATCGTACTCGTCTCTACTTCATTGTATTCTATTGTTTCTGTTGTGTTCTACTCTAACCCCTCCTAGCCTACTCTACTCTAATCGATTCGATTCTATGCATTTGAACGCAATTCCATGTCATTAGGCTTGAATCGGCTTGATTTAGCTCTACTTGCCTTGAATTGGGTCAATTTGGCTCGATTCAGCCTAATTAGGCTCGTTCCAACCTTATTCGGCCCTGTTCGGCTCTATTCAACACTTTTCTAATTCATTCGTCTCTATTTGGCTCCATTCAACACCATTTCACACCAGTCTACTCTGTTCGACTCCATTCTACACTATTCTATTCTGTTCTACTCTGCGCTACTCTAATCTATTGGAGTTGACTCGATTCATCGCGATTTGTCTCTTTTCCTCTCCATTCGACTCGATTCAGCTCGAATTGGATCTGTTCATCTCTATTCTGCACTATTCGACTCTGACTATTTTACTCTACTCAACTCTACTCCATTCTACTCTTTGCATCCTCTTCTCTTCTACTCTATTCTAGTTTTCTGTGCCCTACCCTACCGAATCCCAGCCTAACTTACACTACTCTAATCTGTTCCGTTGAATTCGATTCCATTCGGTTCGACCCCATTGGACGGGATTTGGTGAGATTCCATGAGATTCGACGGGTTTGGGTAGGATTTGATGGAATTCGACGAGATTCACTGCAATAGGATGTGATTAGGTGCGATTTGGCTCGATTTAGCTCGGCTCATTTTGTTTGTCTCTATTTGGCTCGTTCCAGCACATTCGGCTCCATTCGGCTCGAACCTGGTCGATTGGACTCGATTTGGCTCGATTCGGTTCGATTCGGTGCTATTTGGCTCTAGTCAACTCTTCTCTACTCTATTCATCTCTCTTCGATTCCATTTGGCTCCATTCCACACCGTTCTACACTATTCTATTCTACACGACCCTATCCCACCCTGCTGTATCCTAATCTAGTCTCTTCTTTTCTATTCTCTTTTATTCTATTCTCATTTTCTATTTTCTCCTTTCCATCCTATGCTATTCTACCACACCCTACACTCAACTAAGCTATCCTGACCTATGCTGTTCTATTCTATTTTATTCTATTTTCTCTCTTCCACCGTATGCGACCCTACCCTATGCTACCCCACCGTACCATACCCTACTACGTAGGGGTACTCAATAAGAGTACTAATTAAGGGGACTTGTTTGGGCAAGGGTACTAGTTCAGGCTGGTACTTAAAGCCACTTGACTAGTGAAGAGTACTAGTTAAGGCAAGGGTACTAGTGAAGACGATAGGTAAGGCAAGGGTACTAGTTAAGGGTACATGTTACAGGAAGAGTCCTAGTTAAGGCTACTAGTTGAGGCAAGGGTACTAGTTAACAGCACTAGTTAAGGCCAGGGTACTAGTTAAGGCTAGTGGCTAAGGCAAGCCTACTAGTTCAGCATACTAGTATGGCAGAGGTACTAGTTAAGACTGCTAGGTCAGGCAAGGCAACTAGTTAAGGGTGCTAGTTAAGGCAAGGCTACTAGTTAAGGTTAGTAGTCAGGCTAGGGTACTAGTTGAGATGACTAATTTAGGGTACTTGTCAAGGCAAAGGTACCATTCAAGGCTAGTTGTCTAGGCTACTGATATATGCCACTAGTCTTGCTGACTAGTCCAGCTGACTAGTCTAGGCTACTACTCGAGCCTTCTCTTGTCTACTATACTGTAGTCTACTTTCGTCTACCCTAGTCTACCCTATCATAAACTACCCCACCCTAACCTTTTCTAATCTATTCCATTTGATTCGGTTCAAAGCATTTGGATGCTTTTGGACGCGATGACGCTTGAATCGGCTCGATTCGGCTCGATTCGGCACCATCGGCTCGATTCAGCTCCATTTGGCTCAAATCTCTTCGATTCAGCTCGTTTCGGCTCGATTCGGCTCGGTTCAGCCTTATTCGGCCCTATTCGGCTCGACTCGACTCTTTTCTACTCTATTTGTCTCTATGCGACTCCATTTTCACTCCCTTCTACTCCATTCTACTCTATTCTCTTCTACCCTACCCTGCCTTACTCTAATCTATTCTCATGGATTCCATTCGGCGCGATTCGAAACAATTTGACGCGATTCATCTCGTTTTCTTTCCATTTGGCTCGATTCGCCTAGAATTGGCTCTATTCAGCCATATCCTGCACTATTTGACTCTGCAACTCTAATTGACTCAATTCTACTCTACTCTTCTCTACTTTTCTCTGCTCTACCCTACTGTACTAGATTCTGTTCTTTCTATTCTGTACTGTTCTATCCTATTCTATTCTACCCTCCCAGCCCCTCCCCTCCCCTTCTCTAATCTACTTCATTCGATTCGATTCCACGCATTTCCACGCGATTCGACGCGATTGGCCTTGAATCAGCTCACTTCACTTCGAATCAGCTCCATTTGGCTCCAATTCACTCCATTCGGCTCGATTTGGCCCGAATTGCGTCGATTCTGCTGGATTCTGCTCGATTAGGCCTTCCTTGGCCCTATTTGGCCCTGTTCTGCTCTATTCGACTCTTTTCTACTCTTTCCGTCTCTATTCTAAGCATTTCACACCATTCTACACTATTCTGCTCTACCCTAACCTACACCACTCTAATTTACTCTAATTGATTCGACGCGATTCCTCGCAATTCGTCTCCATTCGGCTCTATTCGACTCTATTATACTCTCGTCTACTCTAGTCTACTCTTCTCTATTGTATTGTTTCTGTTCTATTCTACTCTATTCGACCCTACCCTATGCTACCCAACTCTAATCTATTCTAACCCATTTGACTGGATTCGATTCAACCCATTTCGACGCGATTCGCCTCGATTTGGCTCTGTTCAAATCTCTTCGACTCTACTCTATTCCCCTCTACTCTGCTCTAGCCTACTCTTCTCTCTTTGTTCTGTATTGCTCTATTCTGTTCTGTTCTACTATTCTATTCTGTTTTATTCTATTCTACTCTACTCTATTCTACCCTACCCTACCCTACTGAACCTCCCCTACTCTAATCTGTTCATTTCGATTCGACGAATTTGGACGCGATTCGGGTCGAATCAGTTCCATTCGTGTCCGCTCGGCTCCATTTGGCTCGAATAGTGTCGATCCGGCTCGATTAGGCTCGATTTGGCTCCATGAGGCTCGATTCACTGGATTCGGCTCCTTTTGGCTGCATTCAGCTCGATTCGGTCCTCCTCGGCCCTATTCAGCACTATTCTGCTCTCTTCACCTCTTCTCTACTCTATTGGACTCCATTCGGTTCCATTGCACAGGATTCTACCCCATTCTACTCCTCCCTACTCTAATTTCATGGAATTGATTCGATGGGATTCTACGTGGTTTGTCTTGTTTCGTCTCCATTTGGCTCGATTCGACTCTGTTCTACTCTACTCTACACTATTCTGCTCTGCTCTACCCTTTTCTACTCTATTCTGTTGTGTTCTTTCTATTCTCTTCTACTGCCTTCGATTCTATTTTACTCTATTCTATCCTACCCTATTCTGGTCTATTCTACTGGATTCGATTCCATGCATTTCAATGTGATTCGGCTCAACTCGGCTCCATTGCACTCCATTCATCCCCCTTCAGCTCCAATCGTTTCGATTCAGCTCTGATCGGCTCCATTCGGCTCTGGTCAGCTCTATTCGGCTCTGTTAGACTCTACTCAACTCTATTATCTCTTTTCCACTCCATTAACTCCATTCTACACCATTCTACTCCATCCTTCTCTGTTCTATTGTATTGTACTCTAATCTAGTCTATTCTAATCGATTGGATGTGATTTGACTTGAATCGATGGGATTGAATGCAATTCGATGGGATCCGACGCGATATGGCACGATTCCGCAGGATTCGGCGCGATTCGTCTTGATTTCTATCGCTTCGGCTCTTTTTGGCTCTATATGGCTGTATTTGGCAATATTCAACTCTCTTCTTCTCTACTCTTCTCTACTCTACAGTACTTGACCCTATTCTATTCTTTCAGTTCCGTTCTCTTCTATGCTGTTCTGTGCTACTGCATTCTAGTCTAGCCTACCCTGCCCTAACTTACCCTACCCTAATCTCTTCTATTCTATTCAACACTCTTGAACGGGATTCAACCTGACTTGGGTCATATCGGCTCGATTCAGCTCGTTTCTGGGCCATCAACTCGATTCGGTTCTGATCGGCTCTTTTCCGCTCTATTTTGTCTTTTCAGCACTATTCGATTCTGTTTGACTCTAGTCTACTCTATTCTTTCTCTTCTGTTCTGTTCTACTCTACCCTACCCTACCCTAACCTTACCTGCCCTACACGAATCTATTTGATTTGATTCGACACATTTCAATCCGATTCAACATGATTCGTCTCGATTCACCTAGAATTTGGTCGATTCAGCTGCATTCAGCTCTGTTCGGCTCTATTCAACTCTATTAGAGTCCATTCTATCGTACTCGTCTCTACTTCATTGTATTCTATTGTTTCTGTTGTGTTCTACTCTAACCCCTCCTAGCCTACTCTACTCTAATCGATTCGATTCTATGCATTTGAACGCAATTCCATGTCATTAGGCTTGAATCGGCTTGATTTAGCTCTACTTGCCTTGAATTGGGTCAATTTGGCTCGATTCAGCCTAATTAGGCTCGTTCCAACCTTATTCGGCCCTGTTCGGCTCTATTCAACACTTTTCTAATTCATTCGTCTCTATTTGGCTCCATTCAACACCATTTCACACCAGTCTACTCTGTTCGACTCCATTCTACACTATTCTATTCTGTTCTACTCTGCGCTACTCTAATCTATTGGAGTTGACTCGATTCATCGCGATTTGTCTCTTTTCCTCTCCATTCGACTCGATTCAGCTCGAATTGGATCTGTTCATCTCTATTCTGCACTATTCGACTCTGACTATTTTACTCTACTCAACTCTACTCCATTCTACTCTTTGCATCCTCTTCTCTTCTACTCTATTCTAGTTTTCTGTGCCCTACCCTACCGAATCCCAGCCTAACTTACACTACTCTAATCTGTTCCGTTGAATTCGATTCCATTCGGTTCGACCCCATTGGACGGGATTTGGTGAGATTCCATGAGATTCGACGGGTTTGGGTAGGATTTGATGGAATTCGACGAGATTCACTGCAATAGGATGTGATTAGGTGCGATTTGGCTCGATTTAGCTCGGCTCATTTTGTTTGTCTCTATTTGGCTCGTTCCAGCACATTCGGCTCCATTCGGCTCGAACCTGGTCGATTGGACTCGATTTGGCTCGATTCGGTTCGATTCGGTGCTATTTGGCTCTAGTCAACTCTTCTCTACTCTATTCATCTCTCTTCGATTCCATTTGGCTCCATTCCACACCGTTCTACACTATTCTATTCTACACGACCCTATCCCACCCTGCTGTATCCTAATCTAGTCTCTTCTTTTCTATTCTCTTTTATTCTATTCTCATTTTCTATTTTCTCCTTTCCATCCTATGCTATTCTACCACACCCTACACTCAACTAAGCTATCCTGACCTATGCTGTTCTATTCTATTTTATTCTATTTTCTCTCTTCCACCGTATGCGACCCTACCCTATGCTACCCCACCGTACCATACCCTACTACGTAGGGGTACTCAATAAGAGTACTAATTAAGGGGACTTGTTTGGGCAAGGGTACTAGTTCAGGCTGGTACTTAAAGCCACTTGACTAGTGAAGAGTACTAGTTAAGGCAAGGGTACTAGTGAAGACGATAGGTAAGGCAAGGGTACTAGTTAAGGGTACATGTTACAGGAAGAGTCCTAGTTAAGGCTACTAGTTGAGGCAAGGGTACTAGTTAACAGCACTAGTTAAGGCCAGGGTACTAGTTAAGGCTAGTGGCTAAGGCAAGCCTACTAGTTCAGCATACTAGTATGGCAGAGGTACTAGTTAAGACTGCTAGGTCAGGCAAGGCAACTAGTTAAGGGTGCTAGTTAAGGCAAGGCTACTAGTTAAGGTTAGTAGTCAGGCTAGGGTACTAGTTGAGATGACTAATTTAGGGTACTTGTCAAGGCAAAGGTACCATTCAAGGCTAGTTGTCTAGGCTACTGATATATGCCACTAGTCTTGCTGACTAGTCCAGCTGACTAGTCTAGGCTACTACTCGAGCCTTCTCTTGTCTACTATACTGTAGTCTACTTTCGTCTACCCTAGTCTACCCTATCATAAACTACCCCACCCTAACCTTTTCTAATCTATTCCATTTGATTCGGTTCAAAGCATTTGGATGCTTTTGGACGCGATGACGCTTGAATCGGCTCGATTCGGCTCGATTCGGCACCATCGGCTCGATTCAGCTCCATTTGGCTCAAATCTCTTCGATTCAGCTCGTTTCGGCTCGATTCGGCTCGGTTCAGCCTTATTCGGCCCTATTCGGCTCGACTCGACTCTTTTCTACTCTATTTGTCTCTATGCGACTCCATTTTCACTCCCTTCTACTCCATTCTACTCTATTCTCTTCTACCCTACCCTGCCTTACTCTAATCTATTCTCATGGATTCCATTCGGCGCGATTCGAAACAATTTGACGCGATTCATCTCGTTTTCTTTCCATTTGGCTCGATTCGCCTAGAATTGGCTCTATTCAGCCATATCCTGCACTATTTGACTCTGCAACTCTAATTGACTCAATTCTACTCTACTCTTCTCTACTTTTCTCTGCTCTACCCTACTGTACTAGATTCTGTTCTTTCTATTCTGTACTGTTCTATCCTATTCTATTCTACCCTCCCAGCCCCTCCCCTCCCCTTCTCTAATCTACTTCATTCGATTCGATTCCACGCATTTCCACGCGATTCGACGCGATTGGCCTTGAATCAGCTCACTTCACTTCGAATCAGCTCCATTTGGCTCCAATTCACTCCATTCGGCTCGATTTGGCCCGAATTGCGTCGATTCAGCTGGATTCTGCTCGATTAGGCCTTCTTTGGCCCTATTTGGCCCTATTCTGCTCTATTCGACTCTTTTCTACTCTTTCCGTCTCTATTCTAAGCATTTCACACCGTTCTACACTATTCGGCTCTACCCTAACCTACACCACTCTAATTTACTCTAATTGATTCGACGCGATTCCTCGCAATTCGTCTCCATTCGGCTCTATTCGACTCTATTATACTCTCGTCTACTCTAGTCTACTCTTCTCTATTGTATTGTTTCTGTTCTATTCTACTCTATTCTACCCTACCCTATGCTACCCAACTCTAATCTATTCTAACCCATTTGACTGGATTCAATTCAACCCATTTCGACGCGATTCGCCTCGATTTGGCTCTGTTCAATTCTCTTCGACTCTACTCTATTCCCCTCTACTCTGCTCTAGCCTACTCTTCTCTCTTTGTTCTGTATTGCTCTCTTCTGTTCTGTTCTACTATTCTATTCTGTTTTATTCTATTCTACTCTACTCTATTCTACCCTACCCTACCCTACTGAACCTCCCCTACTCTAATCTGTTCATTTCGATTCGACGAATTTGGACGCGATTCGGGTCGAATCAGTTCCATTCGTGTCCGCTCGGCTCCATTTGGCTCGAATAGTGTCGATCCGGCTCGATTAGGCTCGATTTGGCTCCATGAGGCTCGATTCACTGGATTCGGCTCCTTTTGGCTGCATTCAGCTCGATTCGGTCCTCCTCGGCCCTATTCAGCACTATTCTGCTCTCTTCACCTCTTCTCTACTCTATTGGACTCCATTCGGTTCCATTGCACAGGATTCTACCCCATTCTACTCCTCCCTACTCTAATTTCATGGAATTGATTCGATGGGATTCTACGTGGTTTGTCTTGTTTCGTCTCCATTTGGCTCGATTCGACTCTGTTCTACTCTACTCTACACTATTCTGCTCTGCTCTACCCTTTTCTACTCTATTCTGTTGTGTTCTTTCTATTCTCTTCTACTGCCTTCGATTCTATTTTACTCTATTCTATCCTACCCTATTCTGGTCTATTCTACTGGATTCGATTCCATGCATTTCAATGTGATTCGGCTCAACTCGGCTCCATTGCACTCCATTCATCCCCCTTCAGCTCCAATCGTTTCGATTCAGCTCTGATCGGCTCCATTCGGCTCTAGTCAGCTCTATTCGGCTCTGTTAGACTCTACTCAACTCTATTATCTCTTTTCCACTCCTTTAACTCCATTCTACACCATTCTACTCCATCCTTCTCTGTTCTATTGTATTGTACTCTAATCTAGTCTATTCTAATCGATTGGATGTGATTTGACTTGAATCGATGGGATTGAATGCAATTCGATGGGATCCGACGCGATATGGCACGATTCCGCAGGATTCGGCGCGATTCGTCTTGATTTCTATCGCTTCGGCTCTTTTTGGCTCTATATGGCTGTATTTGGCTCTATTTGGCAATATTCAACTCTCTCCTTCTCTACTCTACAGTACTTGACCCTATTCTATTCTTTCAGTTCCGTTCTCTTCTATGCTGTTCTGTGCTACTGCATTCTAGTCTAGCCTACCCTGCCCTAACTTACCCTACCCTAATCTCTTCTATTCTATTCAACACTCTTGAACGGGATTCAACCTGACTTGGGTCATATCGGCTCGATTCAGCTCGTTTCTGGGCCATCAACTCGATTCGGTTCTGATCGGCTCTTTTCCGCTCTATTTTGTCTTTTCAGCACTATTCGATTCTAGTTGACTCTAGTTTACTCTACTCTATTCTTTCCTGTTCTGTTCTACTCTACAATTGCAAACTTAGGCATTGTTTGTTATGAAAAGTGGGTTCCTTTAATCTGAGAGAGTTCCTAAAATATCCTTCTCTTGAAAAGCGTATTTTCATTTAAGTTTAAGTAATTAAGGGAAAAAAATCCAGGAAAAAATGCAAGCATATTCTAATTGAGTTATCTATAGTATCTTAGTCCTGTGATTTTTGTAGCATATGTGATATTGGGAAATATTAACAGATGGGTATACTTTGTCAATTGCCCCTCTGATTTAAATCCTTCTCAAGAAAAACACTGGAATTAAAGTTCTTTTTCAAATAATTGAACGTTTTCTAATATGAGAAAAGCAATAATATTCATCATTTATTATTTGACTTTTGTTTATACCATGTGTCCTTAAGGGAAAAAGAGTATCAACAGTCCCTGCATACTGCAAGTCACTTGTAATTTGGAATAAATGTCTAGATAAGAAAGTTAGACAACTCTGCAAATACAATGGTAATTACCAATGACATCTCAGGCGTCACATATTTTCTATATGTAGATGCAGTACTCAAAGCTGCCTGAATATACAGGGATACATATAAGCTGCAGCATGACAGATTTTTTAAAAATAATTTTTATTGTGCTTTAAGTGAAAGTTTACAAATCAAGTCAGTCTGTCACATATAAGCTTATACACACCTTACTACATACTCCCATTTACTCTCCCCCTAATGAGCCAGCCCACTCCCTCCTTCCAGTCTCTCCTTTTGGGACCGTTTTGCCAGTTTCTAACCCTGTCTACCCTCCCATCTCCCCTCCAGACAGGAGATGTCAACACAGTCTCAAGTGTCCAGCTGATAGAAGTAGCTCACTCTTCATCAGCATCTCTCTCCAACCCATTATCCAGTCCCTTCCATGTCTGATGAGTTGTCTTCGGCAATGATTCCTGCCCTGGGCCAACAGAAGGTTTGGGGACCATGACAGCCAGGATTCTTCTAGTCTCAGTCAGACCATTAAGTCTGGTCTTTTTATGAGAATTTGGGGTCTGCATCCCACATTCTCCTGCTCCTTCAGGGGATCTCTGTTGTGCTCCCTGTCAGGGCAGTCATCGGTAGTGGTTGGGCACCATCTAGTTCTTCTGGTCTCAGGATGATGTAAGTCTCTAGGTCATGTGGCCCTTTCTGTCTCTTGGGCTCATAGTTATCGTGTGACCTTGGTGTTCTTCATTCTCCTTTGCTCCAGGTGGGTTGAGACCAATTGATGCATCTTAGATGGCCGCTTGTTAGCATTTAAGACCCCAGATGCCACACTTCAAAGTGGGATGCAGAATGTTTTCATAATAGAATTTATTCTGGCAATTGATTTAGAAGTCCCCTTAAGCCATAGTCCCCAAACCCCCACCCTTGCTCCCCTGACCTTCGAAGCATTCAGTTTATCCCGGAAACTTCTTTGGTTTTGGCCCAGTCCAGTTGAGCTGAACTTCCCTGTATTGAGTACTGTCCTTCCCTTCACCTAAAGTAGTTATCTACTAGCTAATCAGTAAATAACCATCTCCCACCCTCCCTCTCTCCCCCCTCTCGTAACCACAAAAGAATGTGTTCTTCTCAGTTTATACTATTTCTCAAGATCTTATAATAGTGGTCTTATACAATATTTGTCCTTTTGCCTCTGACTAATTTCAGTCAGCATAATTTCACCACTTTAATGCCTTCCAGGTTCCTCCATGTTATGATATGTTTCACAGATTCGTCACTGTTCTTTATCGATGCGTAGTATTCCATTGTGTGAATATACCATAATTTATTTAACCATTCATCCATTGATGGACACCTTGGTTGCTTCCAGCTTTTTGCTATCGTAAACAGTGCTGCAGTAAACATGGGTGTGCATATATCTGTTCGTGTAAACGCTCTTATTTCTCTAGGGTATATTCCGAGGAGTGGGATTTCTGGGTTGTATGGTAGTTCTATTTCTAACTTTTTAAGAAAACGCCAGACAGATTTCCAAAGTGGTTGTACCATTTTACATTCCCACCAGCAGTGTATAAGACTTCTAATCTCTCCTCAGCCTCTCCAACATTTATTATTTTTGGGATTAATGCCAGCCTTGTTGGAGTGAGATGGAATCTCTTCATAGCTCTAATTTGCATTTCTCTAATGGCTAAAGATCGAGAGCATTTTCTCATATGTCTATTAGCTGCCTGAATATCTTCTTTAGTGAAGTGCATGTTCATATCCTTTGCCCACTTTTTGATTGGGTTGTTTGTCTTTTTGTGGTTGAGTTTTAACAGAATCACAGACTTTAGAGATCAGGCACTGGTCGGAGATGTCATAGCTGAAATTTTTTCCCAATCTGTAGGTGGTCTTTTTCCTCTTTCGGTGAAGTCTTTAGATGAGCATAGGTGTTTGATTTTAAGGAGCTACCAGTTATCTGGTTTCTCTTCGTCATTTTTGGTAATGTTTTGTATTCTGTTAATGCCTTGTATCAGGGCTCCTAATGTTGTCCCTATTTTTTCTTCCATGATCTTTATCGTTTTAGTCTTTATGTTTAGGTATTTGATCCACTTGGAGTTAGTTTTTGTGCATGGTGTGAGGTATGGGTCCTGTTTCATTTTTTTTGCAAATGAATATCCAGTTATGCCAGCACCATTTGTTAAAAAGACTATCTTTTCCCCAATTAACTGACGCTGGGCCTTTGTCAAATATCAGCTGCTCATATGTGGATGGATTTCTATCTGAGTTCTCAATTCTGTTCCATTGGTCTATGTGCCTGTTGTTGTACCAGTACCAGGCTGTTTTGACTACTGTAGCTGTGTAATATGTTCTAAAATCAGGTAGAGTGAGGTCTTCCACTTTCTTCTTCTTTTTCAGTAATGCTTTACTTATCTGGGGCTTCTTTCCCTTCCATATGAAGTTGGTGATTTATTTCTCCAGCACTTTAAAAAATGTCATTTGAATTTGGATCGGAAGTGCATTGTGTGTATAGATGGCTTTTGGTAGAATAGACATTTTTACTATGTTAAGTCTTCCTATCCATGACCAAGTATGTTTTTCCACTTACGTAGGTCCCTTTTAGTTTCTTGTACTAGTGCTTTGTAGTTTTCTTTGTATCGGTCTTTTACATCTCTTGTAAGATTTATTCCTGTATATTTTCTCTTCTTGGGTGCTACTGTGAATGGCATTGATTTGGTGATTTCCTCTTTGATGTACTTTTTGTTAGTGTAGAGAAATTCAACTGATATTTGTATGTATCCTGATACTCTGCTGAACTCTTCTATTAGTTTCAGTGGTTTTCTGAAGGATTCCTTAGGGTTTTCTGTGTATAAGACCATGTCATCTGCAAATAGAGATAATTTTACTTCTTCCTTGCCAATCCGGATGCCCTTTATTTCTTTGTCTAGCCTAATTGCTCTGGCTAGGGCCTCTAGCACAATGTTGAATAAGAGCGGTGATAAAGGGCATCCTTGTCTGGTTCCCCTTCTCAAGGGAAATGCTTCCAGGCTCTCTCCATTTAGAATGATGTTGGCTGTTGGCTTTGTATAGATGTCCTTTATTACACTGAGAAATTTTCCTTCAATTCCTATTTTGCTGAGAGTTTGTATCATGAATGGGTGTTGGACTTTGTCAAATGCCTTTTCTGCATCAATTAATAAGATCATGTGGTTTTTGTCTTTTGTTTTATTTATATGGTGGATTACATTAATGGTTTTTCTAATATTAAAACAACCTTGCATACATGGTATAAATCCCACTTGGTCGTGGTGGATTATTTTTTTGATATGTTGTTGAATTCTATTGGCTAGAATTTTGTTGAGGATTTTTGCATCTGTGTTCATCAGGGATATAGGTCTGTAATTTTCTTTTTTGTGATGTCTTTACCTGATTTTGGTATCAGGGATATGGTGGCTTCATAGAATGAGTTAGGTAGTATTCCAATATTTTCTATGCTTTGAAATACCTTTAGTAGTAGTGGTGTTCACTCTTCTCTGAAAGTTTGGTAGAACTCTGCAGTGAAGCCATCCAGGCCAGGGCTTTTTTTTTGTTGGGAGTTTTTTGATTACCGTTTCAATCTCTTTTTTTGTTATGGGTCTATTTAGTTTGTTCTACTTCTGATTGTGTTAGTTTAGGTAGGTAGTGTTTTTCCAGGAATTCATCCATTTCTTCTAGGTTTGCAAATTTGTTAGAATACAATTTTTCGTAATAATCTGATTTGATTCTTTTAATTTCAGTTGGGTCTGTTGTGATATGGCTCATCTCAACTCTTATTCGGGTTATTTGTTTCCTTTCCTGTATTTCTTTAGTCAGTCTGGCCAATGGTTTATCAATTTTGTTAATTTTTTTCAAAGAACCAGCTTTTGGCTTTGTTAATTCTTTCAATTGTTTTTCTGTTCTCTAATTCATTTAGTTCAGCTCTAATTTTTATTATTTTTCTTCTTCTGGTGCCTGATGGATTCTTTTGTTGCTCAGTTTCTATTTGTTCAAGTTGTAGGGACAGTTCTCTGATTTTGGCTCTTTCTTCTTTATGTATGTGTGCATTTATTGATATAAATTGACCTCTGAGGACTGCTTTCGCTGTGTCCGAGAGGTTTTCATAGGAAGTGTTTTCATTCTCGTTGCATTCTATGAATTTCTTTATTTCCTCCTTAATGTCTTCTATAACCCAGTCTTTTTTGAGCAGGGTATTGTTCAGTTTCCAGGTATTTCATTTCTTTTCCCTTATTTTTCTGTTATTGATTTCCACCTTTATTGCCTTGTGGTCTGAGAAGATGCTTTGTAATATTTCGGTGTTTTGGATTCTGAAAAGGTTTGTTTTATGACCTAATATGTGATCTATTCTACAGAATGTTGCATGTGCACTAGAAAAAAGTATACTTTGCCGCTGTCGGGTGGAGTGTTCTGTATAAGTCAATGAGGTCAAGTTGGTTGATTATAGCAATTAGGTGTTCCTTGTCTCTATTGAGGTTCTTACTGGAAGTCCTATCCTTCTCCGAAGGTGGTGTGTTGAAGTCTCCTACTATAATTGTGGAGGTGTCTACCTCACTTTTCAGTTCTGTTAAAGTTTGTTTTATGTATCTTGCAGCCCTGTCTTTGGGTGCATAAATATTTAATATGGTTATATCTTCCTGGCCAATTGTCCCTTTAATCATTATGTAGTGTCCTTCTTTAGCCTTTGTGGTGGATTTAACTTTAAAGTCTATTTTGTCAGAAATTAATATTGCTACTCCTGCTCTTTTTTGATTGTTGTTTGCTTGATATGTTTTTTTTCCATCCTTTGAGTTTTAGTTCGTTAGTGTCTCTAAGTCTAAGGTGTGTCTCTTGTAGGCAGCATATAGACGGATCTTGTTCCTTTATCCAGTTTGAAACTCTCTGTCTCTTTATTGGTGCATTTAGTCCATTTACATTCAGGGTAATTATAGATAAGTATGTGTTTAGTGCTGTCATTTTGATGCCTTTTTGTGTCTGTTGACAATTTGATTTTTCCACTTACTTTTTTGTGCTGAGACGTTTTTCTTTGTAAATTGTGTGTTTCTCTTTCATAGTAGTGGAATTTTATGTTTGCTGAGTCGTTATGTTTTTCTTGGTTTTTATTTTGAGTTACGGAATTGTTAGACCTCTTTGTGGTTACCTTAATATTTACCCCTTTTATCTAAGTAAAAACCTAACTTGTATTGTCCTATATCGCCTTGTTTTCCTCTCCATATGGCAGTTCTATGCCTCCTGTATTTAGTCCCTCTTTTTTTTTATTGTGATCTTTTTCTTAATGACTTCAATGATTCCCCGTTTTGAGCATTTTTTTCTTTTAAAAATTAGTCTTAATTTGTTTTTGTGATTTCCGTATTTGAGTTGATATCAGGATGTTCTGTTCTGTGACCTTGTGTTGTGCTGGTCTCTGACATTATTTATTTTCTGACCAATTTCCTTTAGTATTTCTTGTAGCTTTGGTTTGTTTTTTGAAAATTATCTAAGCTTGTGTTTATCTGTAAATGTTTTAATTTCACCTTCATATTTGAGAGAGAGTTTTGCTGGATATATGATCCTTGGCTGGTATTTTTCTCCTTCAGTACTCTATATATGTCATCCCATTGCCTTCTTGACTGCATGGTTTCTGCTGAGTAGTCTGAACTTATTCTTTTTGATTTTCCTTTTAGGAGACCTTTCTTTTATCTCTGGCTGCTTTTTAAAATTTTCTCTTTTTCTTTGGTTTTAGCAAGTATGATGATAGTATGTCTTGGTGATTTTCTTTTTGTACCAATCTTCTATGGGGTTCAATGAGCATCTTGGGTAGATATCCTTTCATGATGTCATCATGATATCTTTCATGATGTCAGGGAAGTGTTCTGCCAACAGATCTTCAACTATTCTCTCTGTATTTTCTGTTATCCCTCCCTGTTCTGGAACCCCAATCACAAGCAAGTTATTCTTCCTGATAGAGTCCCACGTGATTGTTAGGGTTTCTTCATTGTTTAAAATTCTTTTATCTGATTTTTCTTCAACTATATTGGTGTCAATTGCCTTACCACCAACTCCCCCATTTTGCATTCCAATTGCTCGATTCTGCTCCTCTGACTTCCTATTGAGTTGTCTAATTCTGTAATTTTACTGTTAATCTTTTGGGTTTCTGAATGCTCTCTCTCTATGGATTCTTGCAGCTTATTAATTTTTCCACTATGTTCTTGAATAATCTTTTTGATTTCTTCAACTGCTTTATCAGTGTGCTCCTTGGCTTTTTCTGTAGATTGCCTTATTTCATTTATGAGGTCATCCCTGATGTCTTGAAGTATTCTTTATAATAGTTTTTTATATTCTGCTTCTGGCAATTCCAGGATTGTATCTTCACTTGGGAAAGATTTTGATTCTTTAATTTGGGGAGTTGTAGAAGCAATCATGATCTGCTTCTTTATGTGGTTTGATATCGACTGCGGTCTTCGAGCCATCTATAAGATATTGTAATGATTTATTTTATATTTGCTCACTGAGTCTTATCTTGTTTTCTTTTCTTTCAATATACGTAGATGGGCTACTAGATTGTGCTGTCTTGATTGTTGTAGCCTTTGAATCACTTACGTCCTATTACCAGGTGGTTTGGGCTGTTACCAGATATATAAGCCTAAGAGTCCATTCACTATTCTTGAGTAGAATCTGATTTTGGGTCACCAAGTGTGTGGGGTATACTGTCACCTATTCGCTTAGAGGAGTAGTGGTGATAGTTGTGTGCACCAGATTCTAGTAGCAGTAGGGGTCACACTCCAGGAGGGACAGGATGCTGACAGGCTCCCCCCAAGTGCCAGTGAGGTAGGTGTGTCTCTATTCCTAAAGCACTTTGGTGGGTGTCCTCTGCAGCTGTACCTTAGGCACCCAATGCATGTACCTCTACAGATTGGTAGGTGTCAATATCCTCAGACCCCTATGGCAGGAGGCTAGGTGGTTTGCGTGGAGCTTCAGCCCTCAGTTCCCCCTTGTAGGTCAGTGAGGGCTCTGTTTAATAGGTAGAGCTATAAGACCTGGGAAACTTGTCTTTCCAGTAATCTGCTAAAACATTTACAGTCAGATCACTATCAGAATTGCCTTTGCTTTATAATAGCCACTTTGTTCCCTGTAGAGATGAAAGCCCAAGACTGTGTTTCTCAAATGCTTGGCTGGAGCTGGTTCTGTATTTTTGGTCTGATTTTGGGAAGTCAGGGAAGGATTTTTGATCCCTGGGTTTTTTTGTAGCTGCTTCTCTCAGGCCAGGAGAATGGGCTAGGAAAAGACAAAAACAAAAAAAAAACTACAAAAAAACAGCAGAGCACTTCACTCTCTGGCCCAGGAAATTCCAATGTTAACGAAGCTGCCTGGGAAGGGGAGGAGAGGGATCAGATAGATAGCAGAGAGTAGCACCCAGGAATATAGACAAAGTTACTTATCTTGCTTGGTGATGACTGTTTTATCTTAGATTCCTGAGGGGCCTGTAGCCTGTGTGCATTGGCTGCGTCGAGATTGCCCTCGAGTGTCAGGCCCTCATCCTGTGCTTGTGCTGTATCAGAAGCCATGGTCAGTTCCTCTGCTACCAGTCCAAAGCCCAGTGCCAAGGTTTCGCAGCTGGGACGCCACACTCCAGGTTCCAAAACCAGTTTCTGCCTCCCAGTGACTTATTCTCCTGTCAGCTGCATCGCTGCGCTGTCTGGGTGCACTGGCTGGGCTTCCCCCCAGGTCACTTCTTGGGGCTAGGGCTGCGTCCCATGTTTGTGCTGTCTCAGGATGCCGTGCTGCACTCCCCTGCTCCCAGTCCAAAGCCCGGCGCCAAGGTTTTCTGACTGGGACACTGGCTCCAGGCTCCAAAAACAGTCACTGCTTTCCCATGGTTGCTCCTTCTCTCCTTAGCCGCGTCAGTGTGCAGCCTGCTTGTGCTGGCTGAGTCTCTGTCACTCAGGTCAACTCTTTAGATCTGTGTTTGATGGTCAGGGTTCATAGATTGTCATGTATGTGATTGATTCACTTGTTTTTCTGAGTCTTTGTTGCAAGAGGGATCCAAGGTAGCTTCTACCTAGTCAGCCATCTTGGCTCCACCTCCCATGATAGATTTTTTAACTACATTAAATTGTACTCCTTCAGGAAATTTTGAAGAGCAAAAATAACATCTATTTTGCAGATTCTTAAGGAAACCAGCATGTAGATTTGTCATCTAGCCACATGATGTTAGCAAAAATTGTTGTACTGACTCTGTTCTCTTTCTGACTGAATGTAGAGCAAAACTGAGAGTTGAAGAAATGAAAGTACTGGAACATATTCTTGATAAATAAACACTTGTGATCACTCAGTTTATGATCTTTTTAGTAGTCAAGGAATAAAACATAAATGGCTGTTATCCTTGACTTCAGATTTTGAGATTTACTGAAATCATTAGTTCAAATCTATCTGCCAATGTATCTGTCCATCTCCCAATCTATCATCTAGCTATCTATCTAATCTATTTTCCAAAGCCAAAAAAAACCCAAATCCTTTGCCATCTAGTTGATTATGACTCATAGCAACCCTATAGGACATAGTAGAATTGCCTTATAGGATTTCCAAGGAGTGACTTGTGGATTCACTGTAGCTCTTAATCACTGTGCCACCAGGGCAATTTGAACCTATATCTATCTATCTATCTATCTATCTATCTATCTATCTATCTATCTATCTATCTATCTATCTATCTATCTATCTATCCATCCATCCATCCATCCATCCATCCATCCATCCATCCATCCATCCATCCATCCATCCATCTATCTATATCTATCTATCTATCTATCTATCTATCTATCTATCTATCTATCTATCTATCTATCTATCTATATCTATCTATCTATCTATCTATCTAATCTATCTATCATCTATCTATCTATCATCTGTCTATCTATCTATCATCTATCTTTCTATCTATCCATCTGTCTGTCTGTCCGTAGGTCTGTCTGTCAGTCTGTCTTTCTATCATCTATCTATTTATCTATCTCTCATGTATCTATCATCTATCTATCTAATCACCTATCATCTCTCTAACTATCATCTAACCTATTTTCCAAAGCCAAAAAGAAACTCAAATATAAATATAAAATATTGGGGGAAAATACTTGAAAAGAGGAATATGGTAGATTATTATTGCTATAAATTACTATAAAACCACTGCCGTTGAGTTGGTTCCAACTCACAGCGACCCTATAGGACAAAGTAGAGCTGCCCCGTAGGGTTTCCAAGGAGTGTCTGGTGGACTCAAACTGCTGACCTTTTTGGTTAAGAGCCATAGCTCTTAAACAGCATGCCACCAGTATTTCCTATAGCACCTCAGATTGTCAATAGCTGTCATTCAAAACACAAAACAAAAATTTTATAAGAAAATACACATTTTTGCTACATAAAGTAGAGTGAGAAAAATGAAATTAGGGAAAACACATCCTTCTATGCAAGGGTAAAACATTTTTATTCAAGTGAGATGCATAGATGCATGTATTAATAACCTAGTGGAACAATTTTTGAAATGAATAAGGTAATTGATTCAGAGATACCCTAATTTAACTACCCAATGGGACCTGTATATTAACTTTGAAATTAAATACATGAATGTGTAGATAGCACTTCAACATCTTCATTAAAATAAAGAGAAAGTATCTCTTTTCCACCACAGATGCACATACAAGACAGTAGTCTACTGAACATAAAGTATACGATTAACTATGTAGCAAACAATGGGCCTTTTCACCTATAGAGAAATTTTTTACTTATGTATTTAAGAAAAATGAAGTTGAGTGTCAGAAATAATATAATTAGGATCACAAGTGACTACTGACTCTCACTTCTATACTAGTCCTAGATTAACAAAAAGATTTAATGAAACTCCTTATTCCTAGTAATTAACATCACCCTCATCATTTTTTTCGTCATTAGATTAAGAAGACAAAATTATTTACTGTAGTCTGCACAAACAGGAAAAAAGTAATATTTAAGAATTTATAAATTGTCTGAATCCAAGACAAAGATCAAGTAAGAAAATAATTGATTGTGTTTGTTTGTTTTTCCTGTACCTACATTTCTTTCCCTACTTTATTTAGACTTTTGAAATTACTGTTTCTTGAAGATATTTCAAAATGGTGAGTTTGAATGCAACAGATTATGAGAAGACTGATGATTTGGAATCAGAAAAAAATAATCATTGAAGAAAATAAGTCAAAGGAACAATGGAGCATTACTGCATCAAAGCTAAAAAATTAATGGCATATACTGGAGAATTTTGATCATACTTATGGAAAATATATAACTCCTAATAATTCTATATGTTTGATAGATGTAAAAAGTCTTTTCATAAAGTAAAAGACGCTGAACATGCGTAGTAAATTGACACTGGCAAAGTTGTCAAAATTTTATAAAAACTTATTGCAATAATTTGTTAAACATACACAGAAAACACATCTCAAATAATTATTCAGAAAAGCAGAATTCAGATTATTTGGAAATGATTAGCCAATATTTAAATCACCTTTCAAGTCCAAAGGAGAATGAGAAGAAAGAACTTAGTGCTGTAATAAGTAAAACTTCAATGTATATGGTACAGTGAATTAGAAGATGTTTAGGCTGATCTGTACTATAATTTAAGGTATCACCTGCCTTGTCAAACTGTGACAAATATTTACACTTGTTTACATTTCTGGTTATCAAGTTTTTTCCTGATGGTAGCTTTTAAAAAAATCCTGTTATTTCTGCTTTTGTGTTTTTTTCCCAATGTCGATTTAATAGGATTCAAAAGTGAAATGAAGAACCAGTCAAAGGAGATAGAGTTCATTCTCTTGGGACTGACAGATGACCCAGAGTTGCAAATTGTGATTTTTATATTTCTCTTTCTCAATTACATTTTGGGTGTGATGGGGAACTTATCTATCATCCCCCTCACACTGTTGGATCTTCGCCTCAAGACGATAATGTATTTTTTTTCTCCGAAATTTCTCCCACTTGGAAATCTTATTGACAACAATGTCTATTCCTAGATTTCTGACAAGCATTGTGACTAAAAACAAAATCATTTCCTGCAATGGTTGTGCATCTCAATTGTTCTTTTTCCTCTTAATATGTGTTACAGAGTTTCACCTTCTGCCTGTCATGTCTTATGACCCTTATGTAGCCATCTGCAAACCGTTGCATTATCCCATCATTATGAGAAGCCAAGTGTGCTACCAACTGGTACTCAGTTCATGGACAGCTGGCTTTCTGATTACCTTTCCACCGTTGGTCATAGGGCTGAAACTAGAATTCTGTGCTTCCAAAATAATTGGTCATTTCATGTGTGACACTTCTATCTTACAGATGTTTTACATAGACACTCACTTCCTGGAATTAATTTAGTTTGTTTTTTCAGCTATACTACTTGTGGTCACATTGCTGTTAGTGATTTTTTCCTATACATATATAATCAAGACCATTCTAAAAATCTTTCCTGATCAGAAAAGAACAAACGCTTATTCCACTTGTTCTTCCCACATGATTGTAGTTTCCCTTACTTATGGTAGCTGTATCTTCATTTACATGAAGCCATCAGTAAAAGAAAGGGTGACTTTATCCAAAGGTATAGCTGTTATCTATACTTCATTTCCTCCTTTATTAAATCTCTTCGTTTATAGTCTAAGGAACCAGCAAGTGAAACAAGTTTTGAAGGATACATTCTAAAAGATTTTCACTGCTTTCAAAAAATGAGGAAAAATTTTTAAAATCTTGATGTAAACATTAAACAAAGATTATTTCTCCTATGTTCCTGTTTACTTAATCTGTTCTTTCAATTAATTAACTTTCTTATAGCATTTTAAACAAATTCAGTGTGATTCACTCTTTCCTACTTCTCTTTATGATTAATATTTCCTGCAGTGTTATAGAATTCTCCGTTTTAGATTTCACCACAAATTTATTATTAGTATTATTTTTACCTCCCAAGATATGGAACTCTTTCCTTAAAAAAAAAATCTAAGAAAAAAATCCAATTATAATTATATATTAATATACCATGTACAGAAGTCCTGGTTGTGTAGTGGTTAAGTGCTATGGCTGCTAACCAAAAGGTTGGCAGTTCGAATCCACCAGGTCCTCTGTGGAAACCCTATGGGGCAATTCTATTCTATCCTATAGGGTCGCTAGGAGTCAGAATCAACTCACCAGCATCGGGTTTGGTTTTTGGTTTTATACCCTGTACGAAAGGTTGGATGAGTATAATTGATTAACATCCATTTTTTAAAGGTATGCTTATCCTAGGTTCTACACTAGTCAAAATTTTGGTCCTTATTAGGATGAAACAGCTTACTGTGGAGGAAGCAAAGAAACCAACAAATATCATAGATAGTAATTTCTCTTAAAATAGAGCAATATACAGAATTATGTGTTCATAGTAATGAATGCTTAATTATTTTAGTGAATCAGGAATGCAGTTCGAAAAGAGGTGATTCTTGCAATATACATGAAAGAAAGTGTAAAGGAATGTTACAGAAGTGTACAAAAGCATGCACACTTCTTGGGGACACTAGGAAGTAGTTCAAATATTGCTAGCTTGTATCACTATCCCGAAAATGAGTAGCATAGTGATTTGTGTCAGCTAGCCAGGTTGTAACTCCCGATTTACATGTCAGCCTGGTTAAGTTTCCCAAACTCTCTATTGATAAGTTTCTCCATTCATGAAATATAATAACAATTGTTCTTACTTGATAAGGTTATTTTCAGAATGAAATGAAGTATGTATAAAACAATTCAAGGTCAGCAAGTGGCCTACAATGAGCTCTCAATAAGTGTTAGCTGCCCTTTGGGAGGAAAAACTGTGTCAGTTGGGGTAGATTGTAACAATGCAAGAAAAAGAGGAAGGCTTTAAATCATAAAAATTTTGTTATTTTTGTTGTTAAACAGTGCCGTCAAATCAGTTCGACTTATAGCGACCCCATGTGCAGAGGACAGAAACATTGGTCCTGCACCATCCTCACAATTATTGCTATGTTTGAGCCCATTGTGGTAGGCACTGTGGCAATTCATCTTTGTGAGGACCCTCCTATTTTTCGCAGATCTTCTGCTTTAGCAAGCATGATATCCCTCTCAAGGTACTTGTCTCTTATAATAACATATCTAAAGTACTTGATTTCTCTCCATCCTCATTTCTAAGGAGCACTCATTCTATACTTTTTTGAAGACAGATTTTTTCACCCTCCTGGCAGTCCATGGTATAGTCAATACCCTTTGCCAATGCCATAATTCAAATGCAGAAATTTTTTTTCAGTAATTTTTATTCCTTGTCCTGCTTTTGCATGCATATGTGACAATTAAAAATATCATGGCTTGTGTGGAGCCCACCTTAGTCCTAAAAGTGAGGTCTTTGTTTTTAACACTTTAAAGAGGTCTTTTGCAACACGTTCGTCCAATGCAATGTGTTGTATGATTTCTTTTTTCATTTGACCGTTTTCTTTTTTTGTACTGTAATTTAGATGAAGGTTTACAGAGCAGATTTGTTTCTCATTAAACAATTAATACACATATCGTTTCGTGACGTTAGTTACCAACCCCATAACATATCAACGCTCTCCCTTCTCAACCTTGGGTTCCCTATTACCAGATTTCCTGTCCCCTCCTCCCATCTTATCCTTGCCCCTGGGTTTGTGTGACCATTTACTCTTATTTTGTTTTATGAGCCTGTCTGATCTTTGGCTGAAGGGTGAACCTCAGTAATGACTTCAGTACTGAATTTAAAGTGTGTCCAGGGGGCATACTCTGGGTGTTTCTCCAAGCTCTGTCAGACCAGCAAATCTAGTCTTTTTTGTGAGTTAGAATTTTGTTGTACATTTTTCTCCAGCTCTGTCCAGGATCCTGTATTGTGATCCCTGTCAGAACAGTAAGTGGTGGTAGCCAGGCAACACGTAGTTGTGCTAGACTTAGTCTGGTGGAGGCTGTGGTAGTTGTGGTCCATTAGTCCTTTGGACTAATCTTTCCCTTGTGTCTTTCGTTTTCTTCATTTTGCCTTGCTCCAGATGGGGAGGGACCAGTGGAGTATCTTAAATGGCCACTCACAAGCTTTTAAAATGCCAGAAGCTACTCACCAAAGTAGGATGTAGAACGTTTTCTTTGTAAACTATGTTATGTCGATTGAGATAGATGTCCCCCGAGGCTGTGGTCACCAGCCCACAGCCCAGTAATTCAGTCCCTCAGAGAGTTTGGATCTGTCTATGAAGCTTCCATGTCCTTGCCTTGGTCAAGCTGTGCTGAATTCCCCAGAATTGTGTATTGTCTTACTCTTCACCAAATTTACCACCTATCTATTGTCTAGTTGGCATTTTTCCTTCCCCACCCCTCCCCTTCCTAGGAACTATGAAAGATTGTTTCTTGCTGTGTGTAAGCCTTTTCATGAGTTTTTATAATAGTGGTCTCGCACCATATTTGTCCTTTTCTGATTAATTTATTAAACTCAACGTAATGCCCTCCAGATTCATCCATGTTGTGAGATGTTTCACAGATTCATCACTGTTCTTTGTTGTTGCATAGTATTCCAGTGTGTGTATGTATTATAGTGGTTTATCCGTTCAACTGTTGATGGCACTTAAGTTTTTTCCATCTTTTTGCTATTGTGAATAATGCTGCAATGAACATAGGTGTGCATATTTCTGTTCATGTGATGGCTCTTATTTCTCTAGGATATATTCCTAAGAGTAGGGTAGCTGTGTCATATGGTATTTCTATTTCTAGCTTTTTAAGGAAGCTGCCGTATCGTTTTCCAAAATGGCTGCACCATTTTACTTTCCCACCAGCAGTGCATAAGAGTTCCAGTCTCTCTGCGGCCTCTCCAACATTTGTTATTTTCAGTTTTTTGTATTTGTGCCAGTAATGTCACGGTGAGACCGTATCTCATTGTAGTTTTGATTTGCGTTTCTCTAACGGTTAGCCATCTCGAACAATTCCTCATATGTCTGTTAGCTGCCTGAATGTCTTCTTTAGTGAAGTGTCTATTCATATCCTTTGCCCATTTTTTTATATTGGATTATTTGTTTTTTTGTTGTAGAGGTGTTTGGTTTTCCTATAGATTTTAGAGATTAGACCTTTGTCAGATTTGCTATAGACAGTTTTTTTCCCAGTCTGTAGGTTGTCTTTTGGTGAAGTCTTTTGATGAGCATAAGTGTTTAATTTTTAGAAGATCCCAGTTATCTAGCTTATATTCTGTTGTTTTTGCATTGTTAGTTATGGTTTGTATGCTATTTACACCATGTATTTGGGCCTCTAGTGTTGACCCTGGTTTTTCTTCTATGATCTTTATAGTTTTGGGTTTTATATTCAGGTCTTTGATTCATTTGAATTAGTTTTTGTTTATGGTGTGACATTTGGGTCTTATTTCATTTTTTACAGGTGGACATGCAGTTTTGCTGACACCATTTATTAAAAAGACTGTCTTTTCCCCATTTAACAGGCTTTGGACCTTTGTCAAAGATGTAGTGACCAGGTGGGTGGACTTTCGTTTGGGCTCTCAGTTCTGTTCCACTGGTCAAAGTGTCTGCCGTTGTACCAGTACCAGTTTTTTTTGACTACCATAGCTGTATAGTAGGCTCTAAGGTCAAGTAGTAGGAGTCCACCTACTTTGTTCTTTTACTTCACTAGTGCTTTACTTATCTGGGGCCTCTTTCCTTTCCACATAAACTTAATGATTACTTTTTCCATCTCTTTGAAGAATGTTGTTGGTATTTGGATCAGGATTGCATTGCATTCGTAGATTGCCTTGGGTAGAATTAACATTTTCACAATGTTGAGTCTACCTATCCATGAGCATGGTAGGTTCTCCATTTATGTAGGTCTATTTGGTCTCTTGACGTAGTGTTTTGAATCTTTCTTTGTATAGGTCCTTTATGTCCCTGGTTACATTTATTCCTAAGTATCTTGTTTTGTTTGTTTGTCTTTAGTTGCTATGACAAATGGTGTTGCTTTCCTGATTTCCTTTTTGTTTTTCTCTTTATGATGTATAGGAATCTGACTGATTTTTCTATGTGTATCTTTTATCGACTCGAAGGCAGTGGTTGATGGGTGCATCTTTTATCCTGCTACTCTGCTGAATCTTTCTGTTAGTTCCAGCAGTTTTCTTGTGTAGGCTTTTGGGTTCTTCATGTATAGTAATTTTACTTCTTCCTTACCAATTTGGATGTCCTTTATTTCTTTTTCTTGCCTTATTGCTCTAGCTAAGACTTCCAGCACAATGTTAAATAAGATTGGTCTTCTTGTTTTCTGGGGGGATGTTTTCCTCCTCCCTCTGTTAAGAATGATGTTGGCTGTTGGATTTGTATGAATGCCCTTTATTACGTCAAGGAATGTCCCTCTATTCCTGTTTTGCTTGGTTGGTATCTGGCGGAGGCTGTGTTAAGTGCTAGATTCAGGTTGTTGACCAATATTGTTTGTTTTCTAACTGAAGGACTCCGTTTAGTAATTCTTGTAAGTTTGGTCTGGTTTTTCCATATTCCTTTCATTGCTCTTTATCTGGAAATATCCTAATTTTGCCACCACAGTTGAGTGAGAGTTTTGCAGGATATATTATTCTTGGCTGGCAGATTTTTGCATCACTTGATTTCCTGACTGCTGTTTTCATGGGTGTTGGTTGTGAATCCAATTAAAATGAAATCATCGGCAACTTCAACATTTTCTCCTTTTATCATGATATTGTTTGTTTGTCCAGTTTTAGGATTTTTGTTTTCTCTATGTTGAGATTTAATCCACAAAAAAGTTTATATGCACTGAAAATGCACTGGCACTTAGTCTGGTAGGTCTGAATCAAAACCAAACTCACTGCCGTCTTGTCGATTCCGACTCATAGCGACCCTGCAGGGCAGAGTAGAACTTCCCGATAGAGTTTCCAAGGAGCACTTGGCAGATTCGAACTGCCGACCTCTTGATTACCAGCCATAGTACTTAACCACAAAAATTTAGTGTGATTAGATTATTGAGGTAAAAATTCTATGTGTGTCTTACCTAAAATAACTTTTCAAATCACATCGAATGGTTTAGAAACATGAACTATAGGTGATTCTGAGGCAGATGTTTCATATGGGATTTTCTTTTTTTAGTATAAGCATTTATGTGATCAGATATTTACTTCATAAAGATTTCTCTGCCAAATGTCCTGAGGTTAGATTTTGAGATGTTCGTGTTTAGAAAGACAAGTTGGAGGGCCAATGCTTTAAGCTCAATGAGGTATTCCAAATGTTTAAAACACAGTAGTGGCAGTAAATTGAAAGCTCAGGGAGTGAACTCAAGAGATGTTTAGGAGAACAAACCGAGGGAAACTATTGAACATTTGCGTATCTGGGATAAGTGAAAGAAAGTTATAAAATGTTTGTTCTTGGGCCTAACCTACTTTCTACTTCTGCATATAAACACTCAAGTATTTAATGTCTTTTAAAAGAGAAAGCTTTATTAATATACTGTCAGATTTTTAAAAAATCACCTGCAAAACATATGAGGTTCCAAACTGGATATAATTTGGCATAACAGACACATGAGTGAAGAACTCACTAGATGTTTGATGGTGCAACTATTATATATATGGGCCTGAATAGATATCATTTAAGTTCAGATTTGTGTTAAAATTTGTTTTACAAACTTTCAGAGGGAGCATTGTGGGTCATCTACTTTTCTTTGGCAGAGAGGTTATGTGTGAGCTTATGTGATTATATTCAAGGCCCTGAGAACCTCCATCCACACTGAGTTTGTTTCCTCAATTAGTTCCTTAAAAAAAAACTAGACCTTTTAACTTCTTGCACAAAAATCTTTCCAATAAGCAGAGAAAAGAAAATCCTTGCTTTTAACATATAAAGAAGTAATTTGTGTGACAATATTTTTACAAAGAATAAGTGGGACAGAGACTTATTAAATATTATTGAAAGTAAGGTATTGTTAATTTGAATTTGTTCTAAGATGCTAAGTATAATCTTCACAGACTTTTTAAGAAAATAATATAAAACATATATTGGAAAATATACAACAGGAAATTTTAAAATTACACTAGAAATTATTGATTTAACACAATAGAGGCCTGGAATCAAGAAATAGACCAACTAAAAATGACATAAGACATATAGAAAATAAATTACAAGAAGAAAAACAGAAGTCATCTATTTAAATTAAATTTAAATAGTGAAACAACTCAGTTGAAAGGCAGAAGTTGGAAAAAAGCATGAAAAAGGAAACTTGATACAAATATACACCAGTCTACAACAGACACACTTAAGATTTGAAGACACAAATAGGGTGAAAATAAAGAATGGCAAAAGATAAGCCATTTGTTAAGAATTGAAAGTGTCACTGCAAGTGATGAAGTCTTATCCCTTATGCCTGTCAGTGTAACCTTGTTTGGGGAAATAGGGTTATTCTTTTAAGATAATATCAGAGTGAGGTAGGTTCTGATCTTAATAACTTCTGATGGAAGTATTATAAAAGGAGAGAACAGACAGGCAAATGTAGAGAGTCACATAGGCAACAGAGACAACATGTGAAGATAGAGGCCAATGAACCTACATGTATCCAAGGACTGTCAAAAAAAGCCAGGGGCTACAAGAAGCCAGAAGAGAGAGGAGGATATTCCCCTAGAACAAAAAGAGAAAGATAATAGCCCTGCCAGTACCCTAAATTTGGACCTCTAACCTCCAAAATTGTGAGAGAATGTATTAATGTGTTATGGAAGCCTTAGGAAACTAAGACACCAAGCAAGCAGTATCAAAAGAAAGCTGAATTAGCTATACTAATATCTGACATATTAGACTTTGAGTAAAAAAAAGTTACCAGACAAAAAGAACATTTAAAAATTATAAAAGTGTTAATCCATTGGGAAGATCAAGCAATTAGGAAAATATACATGGGAGTGGAAGCCAAGATGGAAGACTAGTCAGATGCACATCAATCCTGGATCCCTGAACCTTAAATGAAGGGTTAAAGTATTAGATGGAAGTTACTGAGGAGAACAAGAAACATATAAAATGGAGCAGGAATAGAGATACCGAGTGGAGATTCCCTTGCCAAATGGCATGACTCGGAGTGGACATCTTGGAATAAAACCAACAACCCCACATACAGGAAGGCACCTCCACAGGATTCCCAGTAAGAGATAGAGGCACAACACAGGCATACCCAGGGCTAAGTATGATCACATTTGCTGCCTGCAACTCAAGGAGGAGACCAAAATCTTTCCAGTGGTAACTACAGGGGAAAAAATCCTACACTCCCCACCCCTCTGGTGAACAGCGATTAACCACCCCATCCTGGCACCCCCAAATGCCAGGAACCACAGTACCAACCCACCCTGTTGCCCTCCTCCATTTAGCATCTTCTGCCCCGCCTTTGCCTCCCCCACCTCTTTCTTCCACCTTCTGGCCATGGCCCCAGTAGGACCTGGCCCGGACCACTGGCCCTTTCCTGCAGGCATCAGATGACTCCTGCCACCCACTGTGGCCCCAAGGGGACTTGACATGAACCTCAGGCCCTTCCCTGCCAGCTCCAGACATCTACTGCCACCAGCCTCACCCCAGAGGGTACACAAGCAGGATTCCAGACTCTTCCTCGCTGGCTCTGGGCCCCTTGTGCTGTCCACTGCGGCCCCAAGGAGACCCGGTTAGGAGCCCAGGCCCCTTCCTGCCTGCAACAGAAACTCCAACACCACCCATCTGGTGAAAGAGATCAAGGAAAATGCAGACAAAACTAGCCAATATATAGCCAACGTCAAAGAAAACACAGACAAATTAATAGGAAGAATTCAGAAAAAATAATACAGAATAAAAGTTCAAAATAAATAATTAGAAATCTTACAAAAACAGCAATTACAGATCAAAATGATAATCAACAAGATTTCAGAAACGACAGTATCTTAAAAGGTTTGAGGAGCAGGTTTGAAACAATGGAAGACAGGATCAGAAAAACTGAAAACAAATCTTTGGATACCAATTTGTTTGAGAAAAACTCAGAGAAAAGAATGAAGAAAAATGAAGAAACCATGAGAACGATGTGGGATACAATCAAGAGCAAAATTTTGTGAGTGATTGGAGTTCCAGAATGGGGGAGAAAATGGAAAACACAGAGATCATTCAAGATTTGCTGACTGAAAACTTTCTTAGTATGAAAGATGAAATGAAACTATCTGAGAAGTTCAACAAACCCCACATAGGATTGTTGTTGTTTGGTGCTGTTGAGTCAGTTCTGACTCATAGTGAGCCTATGTACCACAGAACAAAACACTGCCTACCATCCTTATAATCATTGTTATGCTTGAGGCCCTTGTTGCAGCCACTGTGGCAATAAATCTCATTGAGAGTCTTCCTCTTTTCCACTGACCCTGTACTTTACCAAGCATGATGTCCTTCTCCAAGGACTGATCCCTCCTGACAACATGTCCAAAGTATGTAAAACGCAGTCTTGCCGTCGTTGCTTCTAAGGAGCATTCCGGTTGTACTTCTTCCAAGACAAATTTGTTCATTCTTTTGACAGTCCATGGTATATTCAATATTCTTTGCCAGCACAATTCAAAGGTGTCAATTCTGCTTCACTCTTCCTAATTTGCTGTCCAGCTTTCAAACACATGTGACTGAAAATACCATGGTCAGGTGCACCTTAGTCTTCAAGGTGACATCTTTGCTTTTCAACACTTTAAAGAGGTCATTTGCAGCAGATCTGCCCAACGCAAAGCAGCTTTTGATTCTTTGACTGTTGTTTCCATGGGTGTTGATTGTGTATCCAAGTAAAATGAAATCCTTGACAACTTCAATCATTACTCCATTTTCCAGAATGTGGTTTATTGGTCCAGTTGCTAGGATTTTTTGTCTCCTTTATTTTGAAGTGTAATCCATCTTGAAGGTCTTTGATCTTCATCAGTAAGTTCTTCAATTGCTCTTCACTTTCAGCAAGCAAGGTTGTGTCATCTGCATCATGCAGGGTGTTTAAGGAGTCATCCTCCAATCGTGATGCCCCGTTCTTCTTCATATAGTCCAGCTTCTCAGCATACAGATTGAAAAGGTATGGTGAAAGGATGCAAACCTGACGCACACCTTTCCTGACTTTAAACCACTCAGTATCCCCTTGTTCTGCCCAAACAACTGTCTCTTTGTCTATATACATGTTTCTCATGAGCACATTTCAGTGTTCTGGCATTCCTATTCTTCATGATGTTATCCATAATTTGTTATGATCCACACGGTTGAATGCCTTCGCATAGTCAATAAAACACAGGTAAACATCTTTCTGATATTCTTTGCTTTCAGCCAGGATCCATCTGACATCAGCAATGATATCCCTGGTTCCACGTCCTCTTCTGAATCTGGCCTGCATTTCTGGCAGTTCTGTGTCAATATACTGCTTCAGCCACTTTTGAATGATCTTCAGCAAATTTTGCTTACATGTGATATTAATGGTATTGTTTGATAATTTCCTCATTAGGTTGGATCCCCTTTCTTGGGAATAAGCATAAATATGGATCTCTTCCAGTCAGTTGGCCAGGAAGCTGTCTTCCAAATTTCTTGGCATAGATGAGTGAGCACTTCCAGCGCTGCTCCATTTGTTGAAACATCTCAATTGATAGTCCGTCAATTCCTGAAGCCTTGTTTTTCCTCAGTGACTTCAGTACAGGTTAGATATCTTTCTTCAGTACCATTGTTCCTGAGCATTTGCTACTTCTTGAAATGGTTGCCCGCGGACTAATTGTTTTTGGTGTGATGACTCTGTGTATTCCCTCCATCTTCTTTTGATGTTTCCTGCATTGCTTAATATTTTCCCCCGTAGAATCCTTCACTACTGCAACTCGAAGCTTGACTTTTTTCTTCAGTTCTTTCAGCTGGAGTAATGCTGAGCATGTCCATCTCTTTCAGCTTTCTATCTCCAGCTCTTTCTACAAGCTGCCCTTTGAAGTTTTCTGTCCAGTTCTTTTACTTTGTCATTTCTTCCTTTTGCTTTAGCTGCTCGATGTTTGAGAGCAAGTTTCAGAGTCTCCTCTGAAATCCATCTTGGTCTTTTCTTTCTTTCCTGTCTTTTCAATGACCTCTTGCTTTCTTCACATATGATGTCCTTCATGTGATTCCACAACTCATCTGTCCTTCAGTCATTAGTGTTCAACGCATCAAATCTATTCTTCAGGTGGTCTGTAAATTCAGATGGGGTATACTCAAGGTCATATTTTGGCTCTTGTGGATTTGCTCTGATTTTCTTCAGTTTCAACTTGAACTTGCTTAAGAGCAATTGATGGTCTGTTCCAGACTCAGCCCCTGGCCTTATTCTGACTGATGATATCAAGCTTTTCCATCATCTTTTTCCACAGATGTAGTCGATTTGATTCCTTTGTATTCCATCTGGTGAAGTCCATGTGTATAGTCGCTGTTCATGTTGGTAAAAAAGGTATTTGCAAAGAAGTCGTTGGTCTTGCAAAAACCTATCATTCAGTCTCCAGCATTGTTTCTATCACCAAGGCCATATTTTCCAACTTCCAATCCTTCTTGTTAGTTTCCAACTTTTGCATTCCAATCACCAGTAATTACCCATGCATTCTGATTGCATGTTTGGTCAATTTCAGACTACAGAATTTGGTAAAAATCTTCAACTTCTTCATCTTTGGGCTTAGTGGTTGGTGTATAAATTTGAATAATAGTCATATTAATTGGTCTTCCTTGTAAGCATATGGATATTATCCTATCACTGATAGCATTGTACTTCAGGATAGATCTTAAAACGTTCTTTTCGACGATGAATGCAACACCATGCCTCTTCAAGCTGTCATTCCCGGCGTAGTAGACTATATGATTGACCTATTTGATATGGCCAATACCAGTCCATTTCAGCTCACTAACACCTAGAATGTTGATTTTCATTTTTGATGATTTCCAATTTTCCTATATTCATCCTTCTTACATTCCAGGTTCCCATAATTAATGGATTTTGCAGCTGTGTCTCCTCATTTTGAGTAGTGCCATATCAGCAAATGAGGGTCCCAAAAGCTTTACTCCATCCACATCATTAAGGTCGACTCTACTTTGAGAAGGAAGCTCTTCCCCAGTCATCTTTTGAGAGCCTTCCATCTTCTGGGGCTCATCTCTGGCACTATGTCAGACAGTGTTCTACCACTATTCATAAGGTTTTCACTGGCTAATTCTTTTCAGAAGTAGACCTCCAGGTTCTTCTTCCTAGTCTGTCTTAGTCTGGAAGCTCAGCTGAAACCTGTCCTCCATGGGTGATCCTGCTGATACCTGAATACCAGTGGCATAGCTTCCAGCATCACAGCAACATGCAAGCCCCACAGTATGACAAACTGACAGACACATGGGGGAATGAGATGGATTAGTGGCAGTTATACTGATGAGATCTACAAGATTAGATAGTGTCTTAAGCCAATCTCTTTTGAGATATAAAAGAAAGAAATGAGCGAAGAGACATGGGGACCTCATACCACCAAGAAAGCAGCACAAAAAGCAGAGCAAGTCCTGTGTACCTGAAGTTCTTGTGCTGAGAAACTCCTATACCAAGGGAAGATTGATGACAAGGACCTGACAGAAAGAGAAGTCCTTCCACTGGAGCTGAAGCCCTGAATTTTTTCTTCCAGCCTAAAGATTATGAGAGAATAAATTTCTCTTTGTTAAAGTCATCCACTTGTGGTATTTCTGTTATAGCAGCACTAGATGTCTAAGATAGCCCCAAATAGAAGCTCTTACTATATATATATATATATATACATATATATATTTATATATACATAGTTGTTGTAGTTATGTGCCGTCGAGTCGGTTCTGACTCATAGCGACCCTATACACAACAGAACAAAACACTGTCTTGTCCTGAGCCATCCTTATAATCGTTGTTATGCTTGAGCTCATTGTCGCAGCCACTGTGGCAACCCACCTCATTGAAGATCTTCCTCTTTTCCACTGACATATATGTATAAAGATATATATATATATATCTTAATCAATTACAGGTATTTGTCTCTGTAGAAAATCTTTCATATTGTACTCTCACAAATTCAAGATGTTGGCTTTTTTTCCAATCAATTTTGCACATTTAAACTATAGTTTCTTGATAAAGAATAAATATGAAGGGTTTAGTTTCTCGTATTTTGCATAATAATGTATGCAAGAAGAAATCATTTCCATGGTTTAGAGGACATATGCACAGATTTCTAGATACTTTGTTCTCTAAAGGTATTTTATTTAATTTCAATTATATAATTAAGTACTTTCCAAAACATCAACTATGCCATTTCCCCTGGTTACCATATTAGCATATAATATTTCAACAAAATATTTTTTTAAAAATTTGAAATTTATTGGTATATAATAAATATTTCATTGGGAGGAGGGTAAAAAATAGTATATCGGGCCTCAGTAACATATATTATGAGCTGAGTGGTGAAGATTCAGAAGACTAAAGATCATAGACTATGTTGTCATTAGACAGAGGCCAACATCACTATCTCAATTCTCCTTTTCAAATGGAGAATGAGAGAGCTCTAGTTTTCTTCTCTTTGGACCAGTCTCAGCTCAGATACACTGAAAAACTTCAAGTAATAATGTTGTTTTTTTTAGTTGCCCTCCAGTCGGTTCCAAATCTTGGCAGCCCCATGTGGGCATTACAGAGCATCTGGTGTGCATTCTGAGGCTTCTTGGAAAGCAGGTTACACCTCCTCACCTGGAAGCTCCACGTTAGCCCTTCCGCCAAAGGAGCATGTCTGAAGCCACCACTCATGCTTTGTAAAAATTGTGGTCGTTGCTGTTTTGTGCCATGGAGTCGATCCCCCCTCACAGAGACCCTATAGGGCAGAGTAGAACTGCCAATTAGGGTTTCCTAGGCTGTAGTCTTTATGGGAGCAGATTCCCTGCTCTTTCTTCTCTAAAGCCAGAGCCTCAGTTGTGGGGTATTTGGTTAGCAGCCCAGCGCTTAACCTTGCACCATCAGGGCTCCTTACCTAAAGCATACCCTTTGCCATGTAGTCTATTCTGAGTTACAGGAATCCTATAGGACAGAGTAGAACTGACCTATAGCGTTTCCAAGGAGTGGATAATGGATTTGAACTGCCAAATTTGGGTTAGTAGTCAGGCTCTTAATCACTTGGAAGCGCTTAAAATACAGTATCCTCGAATTGAGAATAGTGCTCTTACACATTTAGATACACTTTGGACCACATTCGTTTCTTCTTCTGAACGGACTTTCAAAAAATACTGTTTCTTTTTCCTATTCACTTTGAAAGTTCTTTTACACAAAGGTACGGCCAAAGAATTTTAGACCTGGGAAACACTGTAAGATATGCTTTCTTCTGACTCCGTTCTTAGGTTTTTCCTACTGTATTTACTGTCACACAGTATTTTTCATGCTGCATTTATTTAATACATAGACATTTCACAATAAATATTGATATACCAAGGTATTGTCTGAAATGTACTTGTTACCTTGACTAACACAGTTAAGAGGCAGATCCCAGAAAGTAGCCCCTGGCCTCGCCTAGGCCCTTGCTCCTCACAAGCTGAATGGCTTAAGATGCATCCTTAGCATATACAAGTCAGATAATAAAGTTTATGGAATTTTCATTCCAAAATAAATATTTATGGAGTGAAAACAACTCCATTTACAAAAGCATCTAAGAGAACAAAATATATAGGAATAAATGTACCCAGAGATGTAAAAGGCTTATACAGTGAAATTATAAAATACAGCTGAAAGATACTAAAGAAGACCTAAATTGATGGAAAGACATTCTGTGCTCATGGATTGGAAGACAATATAATCAAGATGTCAATACTACGCAAAGTGATCTACCGATAGAACAAAACCCTAATCAAAATTCCTACACCATTCTTTACAGAAATGGAAAAAAATTCCTCATTTTTCTATTGAAAGACAAGAAACCCTGGATGGTGAAAGCAATTTTGAAAAAGAACGAAGTAGCAGACCTCACATTTCCTGACTTCCAAACATATTACAAAACTACAGTAAATCAAAGCAGCCTGGTACTGGTTAAATGACAGACACACAGACCAAGGCAACAGAATTGAAAACCCAAAAATTAATCCAAACCTCTATAGTCAACTGATTTTCAGCAAGTGAGCCAAATCCATTTAAAGGAAAAAGAGTAGTCTCTTCAACAAATGGTGCTGGCTAAACTGGATTTCCCCCAAGCAGAAAAATAAAACAAGAACCATACCTCACACCACACACAAAAATTAAATCAATATGGATCAAAGACCTCAATTTAAGCCTAAAACCATACAGTTCTTGGAAGAAAATATAGGAGTAAACATTTTTGGACCAAACTGATCTTCAATGATATACTATCAAACACAATAATGAATGCACAAGCATCAGAAAATATGTAAGTGGGACCTCATAAAAAGTTAAATACTTATGCTCATCAAAAGACAATAAAAATAGGGAAGAGGGGGCGGAGCCAAGATGGGGGACTAGGCAGACGCTACCTCGGATCCCTCTTACAACAAAGACACGGAAAAACAAGTGAATCGATCACATACATAACAATCTACAAACCCTGAACAACAAACACAGATTTAGAGACGGAGAACAAACTAATATGGGGAAGCAGCGATTGTTTCCAGAGCCTGGAGCCAGTGTACCAGTCAGGTACGGCACAAGCACAGAGAGCTGCTCCACCCCCCTGAAGTAACCCCAGGAGGGAGGCCACCCGGTTCTGCGGGCGGTGTGGGACGCAGCAGGTAGGAGAAGTCCCCGGGAAGCAGTGACTGGTCTTGGAATGGGGAGAGCAGCATCCCAGCCAGGGAACCGTCCCGCTGGGATTTGGAGTGGACGCAGGTACGGCATAAACACGGAGAGCTGCTCCACCCCCCTGAACTAACCCCGGAAAGGGACCCAGCTGGGTCGCGCGGGTGGCGTGGGACGCAGCCGGTAGGAGAAGTCCCCGGGAGGCAGCAACCGGTATTGGAGCGGGGAGAACAGCGTCCCAGCCGGAACACTCGGTCACGGCACAAGCACAGGGAGCTGCTCCACCCATCTGAACTAACCCCGGGAGGAGGCCCAACTGGTTCTCGGGGGCGGCACGGCCACGCGGCTGGAGGGACGAGAAGTCCCCGGGAGGCGGCGACTGATTTTGGAGTCGAGAGTGCACCATCCCAGTAGGGGAGCCTTGACGCTGGGCATGGGGCTGGAAGCGGAGGATCTGACCGTAACTCCAGCGGGCCAGACCCCCCGGGGGCAATCTCCACACAGCCAGCACACATAGGCGATGCGCCCGCGGGAATCTCAGATATAATAGTCATTCCAAGCAAGAGAAGCAACTCTGGCTATATTCTGAGGTGCTACTCTCCTATCTCTCTGTTCCCTCCCCCACCCTCCCCAGGCGGCTTCATTAACATCTGAATAGCCTGAGCCAGAGGGAGAACTCTGATAGGGATCTGACTGTATTTTTTTTTAGCGGATTTTCTGGAAAAACTAGTTTCCCAGTGATGGCTTGGAGACAACAATCCATATCAAACCACTTAAAAAAGCAGACCATGATAGCTTCTCCAACCCCCCAAACAAAAGAATCAAAATCTTTCCCAAATGAAGATACAATCCTGGAATTATCAGATACAGAATATAAAAAACTAATTTACAGAATGTTTAAAGATATCACAAATGAAATTAGGATAACTGCAGAAAAAGCCAAGGAACACACCGATAAAACTGTTGAAGAACTCAAAAAGATTATTCAAGAACATACTGGAAAAATTAATAAGTTGCAAGAATCCATAGAGAGACAACATGTAGAAATCCAAAAGATTAACAATAAAATTACAGAATTAGACAACGCAATAGGAAATCAGAGGAGCAGACTCGAGCAGTTAGAATGCAGACTGGGACATCTGGAGGACCAGGGAATCAACACCAACATAGCTGAAAAAAAATCAGATAAAAGAATTTAAAAAAATGAAGAAACCCTAAGAATTATGTGGGACTCTATCAAGAAGGATAACCTGCGGGTGATTGGAGTCCCAGAACGGGGGGGGGGACAGAAAACACAGAGAAAATAGTTGAAGAACTCCTGACAGAAAACTTCCCTGACATCATGAAAGACGAAAGGATATCTATCCAAGATGCTCATTGAACCCCATTTAAGATTGATTGATCCAAAAAGAAAAACACCAAGACATATTATCATCAAACTCACCAAAACCAAAGATAAACAGAAAATTTTAAAAGCAGCCAGGGAGAAAAGACAGGTTTCCTTCAAGGGAGAATCAATAAGTTCAGACTACTCAGCAGAAACCATGCAGGCAAGAAGGGAATGGGACGACATATACAGAACACTGAAGGAGAAAAACTGCCAGCCAAGGATCATATATCCAGCAAAACTCTCTCTGAAATATGAAGGCGAAATTAAGATATTTACAGACAAACACAAGTTTAGAGAATTTGCAAAAACCAAACCAAAGCTACAAGAAATACTAAAGGATATTGTTTGGTCAGAGAACCAATAATATCAGATATCAGCACAACACAAGGTCACAAAACAGAACGTCCTGATATCAACTCAAATAGGGAAATCACAAAAACAAACAAATTAAGATTAATTAAAAAAAATACACATAACAGGGAATCATGGAAGTCAATAGGTAAAAGATCACAATAATCAAAAAGAGGGACTAAATACAGGAGGCATTGAACGGCCAGATGGAGAGTGATACAAGGCGATATAGAACGATACAAGTTAGGTTTTTACTTAGAAAAATAGGGGTAAATAATAAGGTAACCACAAAAAGGAATATCAACTCCATAACTCAAGATAAAAGCCAAGAAAAACGTAACGACTCAACTAACATAAAGTCAAACACTATGAAAATGAGGATCTCAAAATCTACTAAGAAAAACGCCTCAGCACAAAAAAGTATGTGGAAAAATGAAATTGTCAACAACACACATAAAAAGGCATCAAAATGACAACACTAAACACTTATTTATCTATAATTACCCTGAATGTAAATGGACTAAATGCACCAATAAAGAGACAGAGAGTCACAGACTGGATAAAGAAACACGATCCATCTATATGCTGCCTACAAGAGACACACATTAGACTTAGAGACACAAACAAACTAAAACTCAAAGGATGGAAAAAAGTATATCAAGCAAACAATAAGCAAAAAAGAAGAGGAGTAGCAATATTAATTTCTGACAAAATAGACTTTAGACTTAAATCCACCACAAAGGATAAAGAAGGACACTATATAATGATAAAAGGGACAATTGATCAGGAAGATATAACCATATTAAATATTTATGCACCCAATGACAGGGCTGCAAGATACATAAATCAAATTTTAACAGAATTGAAAAGTGAGATAGATACCTTCACAATTATAGTAGGAGACTTCAACACACCACTTTCGGAGAAGGACAGGACATCCAGTAAGAAGCTCAACAGAGACACGGAAGATCTAATTACAACAATCAACCAACTTGACCTCATTGACTTATACAGAACTCTCCACCCAACCGCTGCAAAATATACTTTTTTTTCTAGCGCACATGGAACATTCTCTAGAATAGACCACATATTAGGTCATAAAACAAACCTTTGCAGAGTCCAAAACATCGAAATATTACAAAGCATCTTCTCAGACCGCAAGGCAATAAAACTAGAGATCAATAACAGAAAAACTAGGGAAAAGAAATCAAATACTTGGAAAATGAAAGATACCCTCCTGAAAAAAGACTGGGTTATAGAAGACATCAAGGACGGAATAAGGAAATTCATAGAAAGCAATGAGGATGAAAATATTTCCTATCAAAACCTCTGGGACACAGCAAAAGCAGTGCTCAGAGGCCAATTTATATCGATAAATGGACACATACAAAAAGAAGAAACAGCCAAAATCAGAGAACTGTCCCTACAACTTGAACAAATAGAAACTGAGCAACAAAAGAATCCATCAGGCACCAGAAGAAAACAAATAATAAAAATTAGAGCTGAACTAAATGAATTAGAGAACAGAAAAACAATTGAAAGAATTAACAAAGCCAAAAGCTGGTTCTTTGAAAAAATTAACAAAATTGAGAAACCATTGGCTAGACTGACTAAAGAAATACAGGAAAGGAAACAAATAACCCGAATAAGAAACGAGGACCACATCACAACAGAACCAAACGAAATTAAAAGAATCATTTCAGATTATTATGAAAAATTGTACTCTAACAAATTTGAAAACCTAGAAGAAATGGATGAATTCCTAGAAAAACACTACCTACCTGAACTAACACATTCAGAAGTAGAACAACTAATAGACCCATAACAAAAAAAGAGATTGAAACGGTAATCAAAAAACTCCCAACAAAAAAAAGCCCTGGCCCGGACGGCTTCACTGCAGAGTTCTACCAAACTTTCAGAGAAGAGTTAACACCACTACTTCTGAAGGTATTCCAAAGCACAGAAAATGACGGAATACTACCCAACTCATTCTATGAAGCCACCATCTCCCTGATACCAAAACCAGGTGAAGACATTACAAAAAAAGAAAATTATAGACCTATATCTCTCATGAACATTGATGCAAAATCCTCAACAAAATTCTAGCCAATAGAATCCAACAACACAGCAAAAAAATAATTCACCCTGATCAAGTGGGATTTATACCAGGCTGGTTTAATACCAAAAAAAAAAATAATGGATTACATTATTACCATTAATGTAATCCATCACATAAATAAAACAAAAGACAAAAACCACATGATCTTATCAATTGATGCAGAAAAGGCATTTGACAAAGTCCAACACCCATTTATGATAAAAACTCTTACCAAAATAGGAATTGAAGGAAAATTCCTCAACATAATAAAGGGCATCTATGCAAGGCCAACAGCCAATATCACTCTAAATGGAGAGAACCTGAAAGCATTTCCCTTGAGAACGGGAACCAGACAAGGATGCCCTTTATCACCGCTCTTATTCAACATCGTACTTGAAGTCCTAGCCAGGGCAATTAGGCTAGACAAAGAAATAAAAAGTATCTGGATAGGCAAGGAGGAAGTAAAGTTATCACTATTTGCAGATGACATGATCTTATACACAGAAAACCCTAAGGAATCCTCCAGAAAACTACTGAAACTAATAGAAGAGTTTGGCAGAGTCTCAGGTTATAAAATAAACATACAAAAATCACTTGGATTCCTCTACATCAACAAAAAGAACACCGAAGAGGAAATAACCAAATCAATACCATTCACAGTAGCCCCCAAGAAGATAAGATACTTAGGAATAAATCTTACCAAGGATGTAAAAGACCTATACAAAGAAAACTACAAAGCTCTACTGCAAGAAATTCAAAAGGACATACTTAAGTGGAAAAACATACCCTGCTCATGGATAGAAAGACTTAACATAGTAAAAATGTCTATTCTTTCAAAAGCCATCTATACATTTAACGCACTTCTGATCCAAATTCCAATGTCAAATTTTAAGGGGATAGAGAAACAAATCACCAATTTCATATGGAAGGGAAAGAAGCCCCGGATAAGCAAAGCACTACTGAAAAAGAAGAAGAAAGTGGGAGGCCTCACTTTACCTGACTTCAGAACCTATTATACAGCCACAGTAGTCAAAACAGCCTGATACTGGTACAACAACAGGCACATAGACCAATGGAACAGAATTGAGAACCCAGACATAGATCCATCCATGTATGAGCAGCTGATATTTGACAAAGGACCAGTGTCAATTAATTGGGGAAAAGATAGCCTTTTTAACAAATGGTGCTGGCATAACTGGATATCCAGTTGCAAAAAAATGAAACAGGACCCTTATCTCACACCATGCACAAAAACTAACTCCAAGTGGATCAAAGACCTAAACATAAAGACTAAAACGATAAGGATCATGGAAGAAAAAATTGGGACAACCCTAGGAGCCGTAATACAAGGTATAAACAGAATACAAAACATTACCAAAAATGATGAAGAGAAACCCGATAACTGGGAGCTCCTAAAAATCAAACACCTAAGCTCATCTAAAGACTTCTCCAAAAGAGTAAAAAGACCACCTACAGATTGGGAAAGAATTTTCAGCTATGACATCTCGGACCAGCGCCTGATCTCTAAAATCCACATGATTCTGTCAAAACTCAACCACAAAAAGACAAACAACCCAATCAAGAAGTGGGCAAAGGATATGAACACACATTTCACTACAGAAGATATTCAGGCAGCCAACAGATACATGAGAAAATGCTCTCGATCATTAGCCATTAGAGAAATGCAGATTAAAACTACGATGAGATTCCATCTCACACCAGCAAGGCTGGCATTAATCCAAAAAACACAAAATAATAAATGTTGGAGAGGCTGCGGAGAGATTGGAACTCTCATACACTGCTGGTGGGATTGTAAAATGGTACAACCACTTTGGAAATCTATCTGGCGTTATCTTAAACACTTAGAAATAGAACTACCATACAACCCAGAAATTCCACTCCTCGGAATATACCCTAGAGATACAAGAGCCTTCATACAAACAGATATATGCACACCCATGTTTATTGCAGCTCTGTTTACAATAGCAAAAAGTTGGAAGCAACCAAGGTGTCCATCAATGGATGAATGGGTAAATAAATTGTGGTATATTCACACAATGGAATACTACGCATCGATAAAGAACAGTGACGAATCTCTGAAACATGTCATAACATGGAGGAACCTGGAAGGCATTATGCTGAGCGAAATTAGTCAGAGGCAAAAGGACAAATATTGTATAAGACCACTATTATAAGATCTTGAGAAATAGTAAACCTGAGAAGAACACAGACTTTTGTGGTTACAAGGGGGGGAGGGAGGGAGGGTGGGAGAGGTTTTTTTATTGATTAATCAGTAGATAAGAACTGCTTTAGGTGAAGGGAAAGACAACACTCAATACATGGAAGGTCAGCTGAATTGGACTGGACCAAAAGCAAAGAAGTTTCCGGGATAAAATGAATGCTTCAAAGGTCAGCGGAGCAAGCGCGGGGGTCTGGGGAACATGGTTTGCGGGGACTTCTAAGTCAATTGGCAAAATAATTCTATTATGAAATCATTCTGCATCCCACTTTGAAATGTGGCGTCTGGGGTCTTAAATGCTAACAAGCGGCCATCTAAGATGCATCAATGGGTCTCAACCCACCTGGAGCAAAGGAAAATGAAGAACACCAAGGCCACACGACAACTAAGAGCCCAAGAGACAGAAAGGGCCACATGAACCAGAGACCTACATCATCCTGAGACCAGAAGAACTAGTTGGTGCCCAGCCACAATCGATGACTGCCCTGAGAGGGAGCACAGCAGAGGACCCCTGAGGGAGCAGGAGATCAGTGGGATACAGACCCCAAATTCTCATAAAAAGACTAAACTTAATGGTCTGACTGAGACTAGAGGAATCCCGGCGGCCATGCTCCCCAGACCTTCTGTTGGCCCAGGGCAGGAACCATCCCCCAAGACAACTCATCAGACATGAAAGGGACTGGTCAGCGGGTGGGAGAGAGACGCTGATGAAGAGTGAGCTAATTATATCAGGTGGACACTTGAGATTGTGTTGGCAACTCTTGTCTGGAGGGGGGATGGGAGGATAGAGAGAGAGGGAAGCCGGCAAAATTGTCAAGAAAGGAGAGACTGAAAGGGCTGACTCAAGAGGCGGAGAGCAAGTGGGAGTAGGGAGTGAGATGTATGTAAACTTATATGTGACAGACTGATTGGATTTGTAAACGTTCACTTGAAGCTTAATAAAAGTTATTTTTAAAAAAATGAGACTAAATGGGCACACCAGCTCAGGGGCAAGGACAAGAAGGCAGGAGGGGACAGGAAAACAGGTAATGGGTAACCCAAGGTTGAGAAGAGTGTTGACATGTTGTGGGGTTGGCAACCAATGTCACAAAACAATACATGTACTAATTGTTTAATGAGAAACTAATTTGTCCTGTAAACCTTCATCTGAAACATTATAAAAAATAAAAAATAAAAAAAAATAGGGAAGAGACAGCCTACAGGCTGGGAAAAATTATTTGGGAAGTATATAAGTGACTGGAGTCTAATATCTAAAATATATAGCAAACTTCTACAACTTAATAACAAAAAGACAAATAACTATATAAAAACTGGCCGAAGAACAGGAAAAGACATTTCACCAAAGGGAATATTCAAATGGCCAACAGACACATGAGAAGATGCTCAACTTCATTAGCCATCAGGGAAATGCAAATCAAAACCACAATGAGATACCATTTCACTCCCACTTTTTAGGATGACTAAGATAAAAAAAAAACACTAAAAAAATGGAAAACAATAAGTGTTCGAGGTGTCATGGGGAAATCTGAACCCCTCATCCATTGCTGGTGAAAATGCGAAATGATACAGCCATTTTGCAAAACAGTCTACTGGTTCCTCAAAAACCTGGAAGTGGAGCTGCTATATGACCCAGCAATTCCACTGCAGGTATATGCCCTAGGGATCTGGTAGAAGTGACACAAACAGACATAAGGACACCTTTTTCATCACAGCACTATTCACAATAGCAAAACGATGGAAGAACCTAAGTGCCCATCGATCGATTAATGGATAAGTAAACTGTCATACATACGTACAAGGAAATACTACTCAGTAATCCAGGAGTTCCTGAAACACCTTGGAACATTAAGAAACCTGGAGGACGTTACCTTGAGTGAAATAAGTCAGTCACAAAAAAACAAATATTGTATGTTATTAATTTTTTGAAATGATATGAATAAATAAAAATATATAGAAAATAATGTTCATTAGTGTTACCAGAGATGGGGTGGGGGGAAATGAAATTCTCTCACTAGATAGTAAACACTTGTTATTTCTGGTGATGGAAAGGGTAACACCAAATGAGAGTGAAATGTGTACAGCTTGATGAAGGCAAACCATGTCAGTAAAATGTACACAAGGAAAAAGAACTTGTTGGTGATAGCATGTAATACATAATTTTGAAAGATAAGCAAAAACAACCAAAAAATATATATGTGAGTATATATATATATGCACGTAGGCATATATGTGTATAAGTAAGTATATATAAGTATACACAAGTGTGTATATAGGTGTAAACATACATGTATATACATCTATTGGATTTTATGCACACATATTAATATATATAATAAATCACATAGAGGAAATAGTAATAAATATTTCTTAGTTATAATCGAAGACTTCATAGAATTGTGTTTCTGGATTTGAAGTGTTAGGACCAGAGTCTCGCAGAACATCTTCGTCCACTGGCATGACATAGCTCATAAAGTTATACTTTACCTCTTAGTTTGCTGAATAGTGTCTGGGATTTCAAAAGCTTGATAGCGGCCTTCTAAGTTACAACTATTGGTCTCTACTACTCGTCTGCAGCAAAACAGAATGGAGGAAGCCAAAGACTCAAAGAAGCTTGTCTACAAGACAAATAGTCTACAGAAACCACGGCCTCATCTGCCCTGAGACCAGAAAAACTAGCTAGTGCCCAGCTATCACTACCATTCCTTGTGATTAGGGCCAAAATAGATGGATTCTGACAGAATGGGAGAAAAATGTGAAACAAAATCTCAAATTCATTAAAAAAAAAAAAAACAAGTTTACTGGTTGGTTCAGATTTGAGGACTCCCCGAAATCATTGCCCTGAAATACTCTTCAAATTTTGAACTGAATCAAACTCCTGAGGTCACCTTGTACCTGAATAACAGACTGGCCCCCAAAATAACGAACATCACCTGTAAACGCTGTGCTTCTTAAAAATCACCTATATGGAACCAAACGGTCAACAATTTAAACAAAGATGAGAATGTCAGAGTTAGGGAAACGAGATTATAGGAAACAGAAAAAACAAAAAGTAAATAAGGACAATGTTTAAGAATTGGGAAGAACGTAACCAATGTCACCGAACAAATTGTCAAGAAATTGTTGAATGGGAACCTAAAACACAGTAAAATATTATTTTTTGAAAAGTAATATGCTTAGAAACAGACGGCGGTGGTGCTTGCACAACATGATGAACACAGTGTAACTGAATTGTGCATGTGAAGAAGGTGGGAATCACACGTGTGTTGTTACATATATATTGACCACAATAAAAAGAAAATTTGAAATATTTATGGAATCAAATAAAGCTCCAGGATTTGTTATACTTTCTGATATATAAGACCTAAGCAAATACACTCCCATTTAAGAAATGCACACTTAGTCCAAATCCAAAGATTGCTGCTTAAGAGGCCGTTCCTAAAATGAGAAATTAAATCGATTGAAATGTGACCCCTCTTAAGCTTGCTCTTTGTAAAGCCCCTGATTCCAGATTTAACCTCCCAGCCTTCCTACCAGACAGGGCATACAGCTGTGCTGCTTCTAAAAAGGAAGAAATCCATCACCCAAGGGACAGTTTTGCCTCAGGCAGCCCTGCTGTTCATTCAAACATCCCAGGCTGTCTTGCAATAAGAAATGCTTGATTTTCACATCACCTGCCTTTGGCACTTCCTACTATGTTGTATTTGCATTTTTACATGCACTATATCACACTCTCAGTGTCCCCTGGGCCTACAAGTCTTCTAGGAATGAATACAAGAGATCTCCTAAGGAAAAGGTCCTCAATATATGTACTTCAGTTTACTTTTTCTTCTGTGTTGTGTTTAGGAATACATGGCAGCCAGTGTTATTTCCTTAAGGCCTACACACTAGGTAATGTGGGAACAACATTTGGTTGCCAAGACAAAGGTGCCGGGAGAACAGTTGTCACTGAAGAAGCTATCTGGAACTGTCTGACTTTTGAAATAATTATGTATAATTATTGAATTACAGTCATTGTCAGAAATACAAACTTAAACACAAATATAAAATAAAATAACCTGAGAAACAACAGGAACCTACTTTTGGTCATGGAATTAGAGGCTGCTGGTCTTCCTTTCACTAGTTTTTTTTTTTTTTTTTGGTCTTCCTTTGAGGCAGTGGAGCTTATCCGGAAAGAGGATCATGAGTAAGGCTGGTCATGCTGGAGCTCCCAGAGCTTTCAGAGGTGGACAGGAATTTTGGGACACAAGGACGGTTTCCTAAACAATGATGCATACTGTTGTAGGTGAAAACATCACAAAGTTTAGTAAGAGCAAAAAGAAAGTTTTTTTCGGCATACATTCAAAGAGGCAAAAGTTGAAAGCAGCCAAGCATGCTGGCAGAGCCATGTCTGCCCAACTCCAAGGAAATATTACAGAATAAGCAAGAATGGGAAAATGGACACGCATGCTGCCACAGCCATGCCTATCTGAGTCCAAAGAACATTACGAAGTCATCTGTATATATTAACACTACAACATGGGCAAAACCATTGAAAGCTTCACCCGTTCACAGGTTGGCTAGAAATTGTGATCCTACATTGTGAACTGTCCCTCTCAGCAATCATTGGTACAGGTTTCAGTATTGACAGTCAGGCAGGTCTTCATTGGTCCAACAAATTTCTATTCACTAAATGTTCATAGAAAAAGATAAGAGTGGAAAGTCTTTTCTGTTCCGGCTTTTCCAAAAGGCTCCCTAAAAGATAGTTTCCAAGATTATCTTAGCTATTGTCTTTATGCCTCGGGGCACAGTTGATGTGTCCTTGTGAGTCCTTGCAAGCCCTTGTGATCCCAGCTAGAGCTGGGTCGCCTTTTCTGTACTCAAGGAGAGGGAAAAATGACTCCAATATTATTTCTTATATCAATACACTGTGTGCATACACACTCGAAACACAATGGAACTTCTGAGACAACCCTAATTTCAAACACTGAGTTTCCTAGTTGTTATGTGTACCCCAGCCTTCATTAGACAACGTTTCCCAAATTTTGTTCATGAAGTATTGGTGCCCTTGTAATAATGCAAGAACCTACCACCTTGAGCTAAGGAACAGGGTGAGTTTAGGGGCACAAAAGTAGATACGTTGATAAGAAGTCGAGTAGAGACTTTGTGCTGTGGATAAGAGAAAGAACCCACAAATGGCCCTAAGAGGTTCATACCACTTGTGTTGGCAATGTAATTTGAAGGAAACAGATAGTAGTGGGGTTTTTTTGGTAGCATTTTGCCTGTCAGGTCCCCTTCAGGAGTGCCTCCTCATCCCAACATGCCCTCCGCCCCTCCCCCACTGTAGAATGTCTTGAGTCCTACATTCTACTACTGTCTAGATTGAAACTTCTCCCTCCTTTCCTTGGATCTCTGAGCATCTGTTGGAGCCAGATCATGCTGAGTCCAGGACGTGGCGACTTCACTTGCTGAAGGTTGCCAGACAGCTGTGGTCAGTGACCTAGCCTGTGGAGATGACTTCGGCAGGAGGTAAGATGGTGGGGAGGAGGTGTGTTGTGTTATCAGACCCCTGCCACCCCCTCAACCTTTGGAAATTCAAATTTGACGCTTCCCTTGGGAACAAGCTCTCTGAGCAGGAGTAAGGAGTAAACTCTTGATACCACCAAGGACATCCCACCAGGGGAGAATGAAGAAGCAGATGGGAAAATTGAAACAGGATGTTCACAAAAAAGGAAAGGGGTGTTATACCATGCATCATGAAAAGAAACGCTGGGTAGAAGATGGGGAAACCACTCTTTTGAAGGCTCAGTCCTTCAAGAAAGTCTGGAGGATGTCTTTCACTTTAGAAGGTCCCTTCCCTGCTATTGAGCTTGCTGGGGGCATTTCAGACAGAGTGGATGTCAACCCTGTTCCATGTGTTAGAAAGAGCATATGAGGATGGCAGGGTGTCAGTCAGGAATTCCTGAGACAGGCTCTGAGAGTCAGTGACACTTTGGGTCTCTTACTTCTGGGTACTCAGAGGCCTAGGGGTCTGGTTGAACTGCTGACAGGTTCTCTACTGGGAAACTTCTCAACTGGAGGTAAGGAACATAAAATTCACTGCAGGGACTTTTCCAGTATTTACCATTTTCTCTTTCCATACTGCCACTCATCACTTGAGATTCATTGTGCTGGTTCCCAGTGACCAGGCAGGGAATTCGGATGACCTAACACCTGGTTGCCTTTCCTCCACCTCTATTTGCACTTTTCCTTTGTCACAACAGCAACTCCAGTGCTGGGACCGAATATGACCATGAATCCTGATGCCTCCACGTCTCCTTTCACTGCACTGCCCTTTCCCCAGCACACTCTCGCACCCCCACACCAAACAGCCTGGGAGCAGGACCCACTAACCATTACGACTTTATCATGCCCTCACCCTGTACTGCATGTCACTGTTCCAGTGTTCCTATTCCCTGTTGACTGTGCTTTTCTAAAGGCAGAAAGAGTGTCCTTGTCTTCACTTGGACTAGGACATTAACACAAAACAACAATAATATTTGTATCTGCTATGATTTGCTGAATATTTCATGCGAGAATTTTCTCAGTGACTGTTAAAGATATAGTTAAATGTCAAAATTATCTCATGATTTAGAGACCATTCCCGTTGTACATATGGGGAACAACTCATCCAAGGTCATGAGTCAGTAAGAGGAAGCCAGGTTGGTTCCAAAGAAAAAAAAGCCGGTGTTGTTGGGTTAATTCTGACTCATGGCGATCCCATGCATTTCACAACAGTGTTCCATGGGGTATTTAGTGATTGAATTTCTTAAGGAGATCATCAGGCATTTGTTTCAAGAAGCCTCTGTGTAGGCTCAAACTACCAACCTTTCCATCACTAGCCAGCTCCTTATTCCTTTGTGCCGGGGACTTCACATGGTTTCAAATTTTACTGTTACAAATCAGGCACTGACACAGTTAAAAAAAAAACAAAGAATTCTTTCTGTTAAAATTCATTTCCTCTGAAGTGTAATTTGCATGCAATGGAACTTGCCCATTTCAATTTATAATTTAAATACCATCGTGTAACCATCATCCAACCAACATTTAGAGCATGGATTCTCCATCTCACTGTCGTCTTTCAGGTACTTAGTGAGGAACAGCTTCAGACTCTGCTGATTTCGGCAGTCACCATTCGGAGGCCACAGGGTAGAGCTGATAAGAAGCCACTGAGGACTTCTTATATTTTTGAACAGGAAGAGGATTGACTTCTGTCTCTGTGATGAGACCTCTTTACCCATGGTCTCATTAAATGGCTGTGTGGGGAGTTCTTATTATAAAAAGTCACCTCCACACTATTGATGAGCACTGTGATGTTGGGAAAGTAGCTTCATTCAGAGAACATGCCGGCCCTGCTCATCTCCCAAAACTGTGATGCTATGGACTCTGCTACCTTGACCCTCCTTGTGCCCTTGCTGGCAGCCAGGGCACAGCCAAGCATGCTTCACTTTTCTCCATCATAGGAGGACTTGATTCTCCAGAGTACATTCTCTCTCCAACCCATGACATAGACCTCACAAAAATGAGCCCCAGATCTCCCAGCTCTGTTCATCACCAGCCCTTCTGGCAATCTCCTTCATGCAATCTTGATGTGGAATTTTCAGTCCTGGGTCAAGATGCTGAGAATCTCCTATTCCTCTCTCCTAAATCCCAGAATTCATGTCTTATCACTTACAAATTCAGTAAAACAGAGAAAAAAACACGCAAGAACTCAAGAACATCTACCAAGTCTGTATAACATAAATATTGCAAACACACAGGGCTCTGAATATACAAAACAATTTTAGAAAAGAAGAAGAAAGTATGGGGCTCATACTTCAAGATTTAAAGTATCACTACAAACACACAGTAAACAGTTTTGTACTGACATTAGGATAGACATAGAGACTAAAGGAATAGGGTGCCCAGAAATGAATTCATACATCTTTGCCCAATTTGTTTCAACAATGATGCAAGCCCATTCCATGGGCAAAGAATAGTCCCTTCAACAAATGATGCTGGGACAACTGGATCTCCATATGGAAAAGTATGAAGTTGGACACATACTCTACATCAAATACAAAAATTAACTCTAAAAGGATCGATGACCTGAATATGAGAGCTAAAACCATAAAACCCTTAGAAATATAACCCAGGGTTATATTTTAGGATTTTTTCCCCACATCTTCGTAGATATGACACAGGAAACAATACATAAAATTCTCTTGGTGAAAATTTAAATCTTTTGTGCATCAATGAGCATTATCAAGAAAGTGAAGACAACTACTGATTGTGAGAACGTACTCGGAATCTCTACTCTGCTTAAGGGTTTCATATCTAGATATATAGACTGCCTAGAAAAAATATATATATATTTAGAGCTACATACAAAAACACCAACAACCCATCTTAAAAAATGGACAAAAGACGTTAAGGCATTGTTCCAAAGAAAATATACAAATGGCCAGTAAGCACATGAAAAGATGTTCAACATTATCAGTCAGTGCGGAAATGCAAATCAAAATGACAGAGAGGTATCAATCCTTACCACATCGATGGATGTTGCCAGAATAAAAACGAACAAACAAGGAAAAAAAAAAGATTTGGTGAGGATATGGACAAACTGGGAGTGCATTGCTACTGGGGATATGATGTGCTGCAGTCACTGTAAAATACAGTTTGGTGGCTCCTCAAATAATTTAACATAGAATTATCATATGACCTTGTAATTCCACTCCTAGGCATGTACACAAATGAACTGAAAGTAAGAAAACAGGTACTTGGACGCTTACGCTCATTGTAGCATTATTCAGTGAATGAAAAAGGTGGAAACAACCCAAGTGTCCATCAAAAGATGATTGGATAAGCAAAACATGACAAATAGATACATGCAATATTATGCAGCCACAAGAGCAGTAGAGTTCTGTTACTTGCAATAAATGGATGAACCTTGAAAACATTGTTCTGCGTGAAATAACTGAAATCCCAAGAACAATTATTGCGTGATCCCACTTACATGAAAATCTACAACACGCAAAGATATAGAGCAGATTAATGGCTAGGAGAACTGAAGGCACAAAGCATAGGGAGTCATTGCTAGAAACAAAGCAAAAAGAAAAAGAGTATTCCAAACCAAAGGAAAAGAAACCTATGAAACCTAGCATGAATTATTAAATATTGTATTTAAAATATGTGGTATTTTACAATATAAAAGAAGGCCAACCACCATTCTGCCAAAAAAAAGAGTACATAATTACTACAAAGTACGGTTGTCATGTTGGGAATAATGCTACACTGAACGTACAAAGGAGACTGGCCAGGCTACAAGGGATCCATTTGTAGTACAGAGAAGAAGTTACTCGATCATTCCAGAAAGAGGTGTCAGTACACTTTTACGCAGTAGAATCCACCAAAAGGAAAGAGAGTCGCCATAAGGTGCAGAAGTCCTTGAGTGGGTACAAGTGAGGTAGGAGGCCTATGTGGAGTCAACTGGGGTCCATCATGGTCACATGACACCTTCTGATGTGTTTGATGTTGCACACGACATGGGGGAAAATAAAGATCAGATCACCCTATCAGAAAAAGAGGACGCTGAGATAAAACCCGCAGGATTGGCTTTCTGTATTTTAAGTTATTAGGACCAGAGTCTCATAGACCATCTTGGCATGATATAGTTCATAAAATTATGTTTTATATTCTCGTTTGCTGGGTAGTGTTTGTGATCTTAAAAGCTTGTGAGTGGCCTTCTATGATACAACTATTGTTCTCTACTCATCTGCAGCAAAAGACTATGTAGAAAACCAAAGACTCAAAGGAGAAACTTGCCTACAACACAAACAAAGTCTACACAAACCTCGAGCTAATCTACCCTGAGGCCAGAAGAACTAGATGGTGCCCAGATACCACTACTATCCCTTGTGATCAGGGCCACAATAGATGGATTCTGATAGCATGGGAGATAAATGTGGCACAGAATTTCAGCTCATTTAAAAAAAATGGGGGGGGACCAAGATGGCTGACTAGGTGGAAGCTCCAGCTGACCCCTCTTGCAACAAAGATTCAGAAAAACAAGTGAAGCATGGCAATCTAGGAACGCTGACCATCAAACTGAGAACTAGGGAATTGACCTGAGTGACAGGGAAGTGAGAATCCGCAAGCTGAAGGAGGGAGCAGCCCCAGAGTCGGGCGAGCTCCTCCCCAGCCCTGAGCCCTCCGAAGAATGAGAAACCTCTCGCTGAAGAAGCGACCAGTTCCAGAGCCGAGCAAGCCACGTCCCAGACCTGAACCCTTGAGGAGCCTTGGAGGCAGAGCTATGGGCATGATCTTGGCTTCCTGAGACAAGGCAAGCAGGGATGCAGTGCTAACCCCCTGGGCAATCTCCGCAGGGACCTAGCCAGCACACACAGGCTACACACTCCTCCGGAATCTCAGATAAAACAGTCCTCACCAAACAAGAGAAGTGAGTTTATCTAATTTACTACCTCCTATCTGATCCCTCCCCTCCCTGCCCCAGCGACTTCATTAACATTGGAATTCCCTGGGCCAGAGATTGAAGTGCTTTGCAGGTTTTTTTTTTTTTTTTCTAACCCATTCTTCTGGCCTGGAAAAGCAGCAACTAACAATCAGGTGAAAAATCCTTTCCTGATTTCTCTAAACTGGAATAGCATTACAGAACAAGCACCATCCAGGCATAAGAGATCCACAGTCTTTGGCTTTCACCCCTACCTGGAACCAGGCAGCTATTTTAATGCAAAGGCAATTCTTTTAGAGATCGGCTGTAATTGTTGTAGCTGAGCAGTGGGAAGGCAAGTTTTGGACCACTCTACCTATTAAACAGAGACCTCACTGATCTGTAGCATGGAACTGAAGGCTGAGGCTCCATCCACACCACCTAACCACCTGCTAAAGGTGTCAGAGGATAGCAATGCCTACCAATTTTTAGAGGTACAAGCATGGGTGCCTAAGGTACAGCTGCAGAGCCCACCCACCAGAGCACTCTACAGAACATAGATGCTCCTTCCTCACTGGCACTTGGGGGAAGATTGTCAGCACTCTGCCCTCCTCAGACTGTGATCCCCTGCCGTTACAAGAAACTGGTACATACAACCATCACCACTACTCCTCTAAGTTAGTAGCAGAGAGCCTACACCACACACTAGCTGACCCACTATCAGAACACCTGAGCTGATTTTATTCAAGAATAGTGAATGGGCACATAGACTCATATACTGGGTAACAGGTCAAACCAGCTGGTAATAGGAATAAGCAACTCAAAGGCTCCAACAATTAAGTTAGCTCACTCTAGTAGCCCATCTGGGTGTATTGAAACAAAACAAAACAAGAAGATAAGACTCAGTAAGCAAATATAAAATAAATCATTACAATAACTCATAGATGGCTCGGAGACAGCAGTCGATATGAAATCGCATAAAGAAGCAGACCATGATTGCTTCTACAAACCCCCAAATCAAAGAATCAAAATCTTTCCCAAATGAAGATACATTCCTGGAGTTGCCAGATATAGAATATAAAAAACGAATGTACAGAATGCTTCAAGACATCAGAGATGACCTCAGAAATGAAATAAAGCAATCTACAGAAAAAGTCAAGGAACACAGATAAAGCAGTTGAAGAAATTGAAAAGATTATTCAAGAACATAGTGAAAAATTAATAAGCTGCAAGAATTCATAGAGAGACAGCATTCAGAAATCCCAAAGATTAACAATACAATTACAGAATTGGACAACTCAATACGAAGTCAGAGGAGCAGAATCAAGGAATTAGAATGGAGAGTGGGGGAGTTGGAGGATAAGTCAATTGACACCAATATAATTGAAGAAAAATCAGATAGAAGAATTAAAAAAAATAAAGAACCCCTAAGAATCATGTGGGACTCTATCAAGAAGAATAACATGCATGTGACTGGAGTTCCAGAAAAGGGAGGGCTAACAGAAAATACAGAGAGAATAGTTGAAGATCTGTTGGCAGAAAACTTCCCTCGTATTGTGAAAGATGAAAGAATATATATCCAAATGTAATCGAACCCCATACAAGACAGATCCCAAAAGAAAATCAACAAGATATATTATCATCAAATGTACCAAAACCAAAGATAAAGAGAAAATTTTAAAAGTAGCCAGGGATAAATGAAAAGTCACCTACAAAGGGGAATCTATAAGAATAAGTTCAGACTACTCGGCAGAAACCATGCAGGCAAGAAGGCAATGGGATGACATATATAGAGATCTGAAGGAGAAAAACTGTCATCCAAGAATCATATATCCAGCAAAACTCTCTCTCAAATAAAAAGGTGAAATTAAGACATTTACAGATAAACACAAGCTTAGAGAAGTTGCAAAAACCAAACCAAAGCTATAAGAATTACTAAAGAGGATTCTTTGGTCAGAAAATCAATGATATCAGATACCAACACAACAAAAGATCACAAAACAGAACATCCTGATATCAACTCAGATAGGGAAATCACAAAAACAAAATAAGATTAATTTAAAAAATGCTCAAAACAGGGAATCCTTGAAGTCATTATGTAAAAGATTACAATAATCAAAAAAGAGGGACTAAATACAGGAGGCATAGATCTTCCATACACAGAGGAAACCAAGGCGATATAGGATGATATAAGTTAGGTTTTTACTTAGAGACATAGGGGTAAATATTAAGGTAACCACAAAGAGGTCTAACAATTCCATACTTCAAAATAAAAACCAAGATAAACATAACGACTCAGCAAAACAAATTCAACTACTATGAAAATGAGGAACACACAAATTTACAAAGAAAAACTTCTCGGCACAAAAAAAGGAAGTGGAAAAATGAAATTGTCAACAACACAGACAAAAAGGCATCAAAATGACAGCACTAAACTCACACTTATCTATAATTACGCTGAATGTAAATAGCTTAAGTGCACCAATAAAGAGACAGAGAGCCACAGACTGGATAAAAAACATGATGCATTTATATGCTGCCTACAAGAGACATGCCTTAGACTTAGAGACACAAATAAACTAAAACTCAAAGGATGGAAAAAATATATCAAGCAAACAACAATCAAAAAAGAGCAGGAGTGGCAATATCAGTTCCTGACCAAATAGACTTTAAAGTTAAACCCACCACAAACGATAAAAAAGGGCACTACATAATGATTAAAGGGACAACTCACCAGGAAGATATAACCATATTAAATGTTTATGCACCCAGTGACGAGGCTGCAAGATAAGTAAAACAAAGTCTAAGAGAATTGACAAGTGAGATTAGACACCTCCACAATTATAGTAGGAGACTTCAAAACACCAGTTTCAGTGAAGGACAGGACATCCAGTAAGAAGCTGAACAAAAACACGGAAGATCTAATTGCCACAACCAACTAACTTGATCTCATAGACTTATACAGAACACTCCACCCAACAGTTGCAAAGTATACTTTTTTTCTAGTCCACATGGAACATTCTCTAGAATAGACCACATATTAGGTCATAAAGCAAAACCTGTACAGAATCCAGAACACTGAAATGTTACAAAGCATCTTCTCAGATCGTAAGGCCAGAAAAGTAGAAATCAATAACAGAAAAACCAGGAAAAAGAAATCAAATACTTGGAAATGGAACAATACCCTGCTCAGAAAAGACTGGGTTATAGAATACATTAAGGAGGGACTAAAGAAATTCATAGGATGCAATGCGACTTAAAACATTTCCTATCAAAACCTTTGGGACACAGCTAAAGCAGTGCTCAGAGGTCAATTTATATCAATTAATGCACATACATAAAGAGAAGAAAGAGCCAAAATCAAAGAACTGTCCCTACAACTTGAACAAATAGAAAGAGAGCAACAAAAGAAACCTTCAAGGAACAGAAGAAAACAAATAATAAAAATTAGAGCATAATTGAATGAATTAAAGAACAGAAAAACAATTGAAAGAGTTAACAAGCCCAAAAGCTGGTTCTTTGAAAAAATCAACAAAATTGATAAACCATTGGCCAGGCTGACTAAAGAAATACAGGAAAGGAAATAAATAACCCAAAAAAGGAATGAGATGGGCCATATCGCAACAGACACAACTGAAATTAAAAGAAACCTATCAGATAACTATGAAAAACTGTACTCTAACAAATTTGAAAACCTAGAAGAAATGGATGAATTCCTAGAATCACACTACCTACCTAAACTAACACAAACAAAAGTAGAACAACTAAATAGATCCATAACAAAAAAGAGATTGAAAAGGTAATAAAAAAACTACACCCCCCCCAAAAAAACCCTGGTCCTGACGGCTTCACTGCAGAGTTCTACCAAACTTTCAGAGAAGACTTAACACCACTACTACTAAAGGTATTTCAAAGCATAGAAAAAGATGGAATACTCCCTAACTTATTCTATGAAGCCAGCATATCCCTGATACCAAAACCAGCTAAAGACAACACAAAAAAGAAAATTACAAACCTATATCCTTCATGAACATAGATGCAAAATCCTCAACAAAATTCTAGCCAATAGAATTCAACAACATATCTAAAAAATAATCCACCTCAACCAAGTGGGATTTATACCAGGTATGTAAGGATGTTTCAATACTAGAAAAACAATTAGTTGAATCCACCATATAAATAAAACAAAATACAGGAACCACTTGATTTTATGAATTGATGCAGAAAAGGCATTTGACAAAGTCCATCACCCATTCATGATATAAACTTTCAACAAAATAGGAATAGAAGGAAAACTCCTCAACATAATAAAGGGCATTTATACAAAACCAACAGCCAACATCATCCTTAATGGAGACATTCTAAAAACATACCCCTTAAGAACCGGAACCAGACAAGGATGCCCCTTATCACCACTCTTATTCAACATTGTGCTGGAGGTCCTAGCCAGAGCAATTACGCTGGATAAAGAAATAAAGGGCATCCAGATTGGTAACGAAGAAGTAAAAATATCTCTGTTTGCAGATGACATGATCTTATACACAGAAAACCCTAAAGAATCCTCGAGAAAACTACTGAAACTAATAGTTCAGCAGAGTATCAGGTTACAAGATAAACATACAAAAATTATCTGGATTCCTCTACACCAACGAAAAGAAGATCGAAGAGGAAATCATCAAATCAATTCCATTCATGGTAGTCCCGAAGAAGATAAAATACTTAGGAATAAATCTAACCAGAAACGTAAAAGACCTATACAAAGAAAACTATAAGGCACTACTACAAGAAACCAAAAGGGACATATGTAAGCGGAAAAACATACCTTGCTCGTGGATAGGAAGACTTAACATTGTAAAAATGTCTATTCTACCAAAACCCATCTATATATACAATGCAATTCTGATCCAAATTCCAGCGGCATTTTTTAATGAGATGGAGAAACAAATCACCAATTTCATATGGAAGGGAAAGAAGTCCCGGATAAGTAAAGCATTGCTGGAAAAGAAGAACAAAGTGAGAGGCCTCACTCTTCCTGATTTTAGAACCTATTATACCACCACAGTAGATAAAAGAGCCTGGTACAACAACAGACGCATAGACCAACGGAACAGAATTGAGAATCCAGATTTAAATCCATCCACATACGAGCAGTTGATATTTAACAAAGGCCCAGTGTCAGTTAATTGGGGAAAAGACAGTCTTTTTAACAAATGATGCTGGCATAACTGGATATCCATGTGCAAAAAAATGAAACAGGATCCGTACCTCACATCATGCACAAAAACTAACTCCAAATGGATCAAAGACCTAAACATGAAGTCTAAAACGGTAAAGATCATGGAAGAAAAAATAGAGACAACGTTAGGAGCCCTAATACATGGCATAAACTGAATACAAAACATTACTAAAAATGCTGAAGAGAAACCAGATAACTGGGAGCTAATAATAAGCAAGCGCCTATGCTCATCTAAAGACTTCACCAAAAGAGTAAAAAGACCACCTACAGATTGAGAAAGAATTTTCAGCTATGACATCTCCGACCAGTGCCTGATCTCTAAAGCCTACATGATTCTGCTAAGACTCAACCACAAAAAGACAAACAACCCAATTAAAAATGGGAAAACTATATGAACAGACACTTCACTAAAGACATTCAGGCAGCTAACAGATACATGAGGAAGTGCTCTCGATCATCAGCCATTAGAGAAATGCAAATCAAAACTACAGTGAGATTCCATCTCACTCCAACAAGGCTGGCATTAATCCAAAAACACAAAATAATAAAGTTGGAGAGGCTGTGGAGAGATTGCAACACTTATACACTGCTGGTGGGAATGTGAAATGGTACAACCACTTTGGAAATCTATTCGGCGCTTCCTTAAAAAGCTAGAAATAGAACTATCGTAGGACCCAGCAATCCCACTCCTCGGAACATATCCTAGAGAAATAAGAGCCTTTACTCTAATAGGTATATGCACACCCATGTTTATTGCAGCACTATTTACAATAGCAAAAAGATGGAAGCAACCAAGGTACCCATCAAAAGATGAGTGGATAAATAAATTATGGTATATTCACACAATGGAATACTACACATCGGTAAAGAACAGTGGTGAATCTGTGAAACATTTCATAACATGGAGGAACCTGGAAGACATGCTGAGTGAAATTAGTCAGTTGCAAAAGGACAAATATTGTATAAGACCACTATTATAAGATTTTGAGAAATAATTTAAACTGAGAAGAATGCATTGTTTTGTGGTTATGAGAGGGGGCAGGGAGGGAGGGTAGGAGAGGGATATTTACTAATTAGATAGTAGATAAGAACTACTTTAGGTGAAGGGAAGGACAACAGTTAATACAGCGGAGGTCAGCACAACTGGACTAAACCAAAAGCAAAGAAGTTTCCTGAATAAACTGCATGCTTCAAAGGTTAGCGAAGCAGGGGCAGGGGTTTGGGGACCATGGTTTCAGGGGACATCTAAGTCCATAGGCATAATAAAATCCATTAAGAAAACATTCTGCATCCCACTTTGAAGAGTGGCGTCTGGCATCTTAAATGCTAGCAAGCAGCCTTCTAAGATACATCAATGAGTCTCAACCCACCTGGATCAAAGGATAATGAAGAACACCAAGGACACAAGGTAATTACAAGCCCAAGAGACAGAAAGGGCTATATGAACCAGAGACTACATTGTCCTGAGACCAGAAGATCTAGATGGTGCCTGGGCACAACCCGTGACTGCCCTGACTGGGAACACAGCGGATGACCCCTGAGGGAGCAGGGGAACAGTGGGATGCAGACCCCAAATTCTCATAAAAGACCAGACTTTATGGTCTGACTGAGACTAGAAGGACCCCTGTGGTCATGGTCCCCAGACCTTCTGTTGGCCCAGGACAGGAACCATTCCAGAAGCCAGCTAGTCGGACATGGATTGGACTGGACAATGTGCAGTAGAGGGATGCTGGTGAGGAGTGAGCTACTTGGATCAGGTGGACACTTGAGACTATGTTGGCACCTCCTGACTGGAGGGGAGATGGGAGGGTAGAGGGGCTTAGAAGCTTGCAAAATGGATACGGAAAAAGAGAGTGGAAGGAGGGAGCAGGCTGTCTCATTAGGGGAGAGAGTAATTGAGGGTATTTTTTTTTTTTTAGCAAGGTGTATAGGAAACCCTGGTAGAGTAGTGGTTAAGTGCTAGAGCTGCTAACCAAAAGGACAGCGGGTCGAATCCACCTAGGTGCTCCTTGGAAACTCTATTGGGCAGTTCGACTTTGCCCTATAGGGTCCCTATGAGTCAGAATCTACTCAACGGCAGTGGGTTTGGTTTTGGTAGCAAGGTGTATGTAAGTTTTTATGAGAGAGACTGACTTGATTTGTAAACTTTCTCTTAAAGCAAAATAAAAATTAAGTAAAAAATATATTTTTTTCATCAAATACAGAAAAAGAGGGGGGCTTACTGGACTGGTTCACACTTGAGGACTCCCTGAAATCACTGCTTTGAGATACTCTTTGAACTTTGAGCTGAAACTAATCCCAGTAGCTAAATAACAGATTGGCTCACAAAATAATGAATACCTCTCATAAGCAATGTGCCCCTTTAAAAAAATCACCTGTATGAGAGCAAATGGTAAACAATTACTTTAAAACAAAGATGAGAATGTAAGGGTCTGGAGAATTAGATTATTGGAAGCTTGCATTTGCCTATCTAGGATACAACTATTGGTCTCTACTCCTCCAGAATAAAAGAAAGAAGGAAACCAAAGGCTCAAAGAAGAAACTAGTCTACAGGACAAATAGTCTACATGAGCCATGACCTCATCTACTTTGACACCAAAAAAAAACTAGATGGTGCCTGGCTACCACCTCCGACCATTCTGATCAGGGCCACAGTAGATGGACCCTGATAGTATGGGACAAAAATGTGGAACAGAACCTCAAATTCATAAAAAATAAACAAAAACCAGACTTACTCGACTGGTTGAGACTGGAGGACTACTGTTCTGAGATACTCTTTAAACCTTGAACTGAAACTAGACCCTGAGGTTATCTTTTAGCTAAATAATAGATAGGCTCCTAAAATAAAGAATACCACCCATGACTACTGTGATCCTATAAAAAATCATCTTTATGAGACCAAATAGTCAACAATTACTTTAAAACCAAGGTAAGAACGCAAGGAGGCAGGGCAACTAGATTAATGAAAGTGGAACAACCACAACAGAAATATTGAGAATGTTCACGAATCATGAAGAATGTACCCAATGTCACTGAACAATCTGTGCAGAAATTGTTGAATGAGAACCTAAACTGCTATGTAAGCCTTCACTAGAAACATATTATTATACTAAAAAGAGAATTTTCTAATTTCCTTTGAGATTTCTTCTCGGAACCAAGAATTATTTAGAAGTACACTTCTTAATTTTCTACTATTTGGAAAATTTATAGATATTTTATTGTTATTGGTTTCTAATTTCATAGCATTGTGGTCAGATAACATACTCTACTATGCCGATCCTCCTAAATGTATTGAAAGCTGTTTTGGGGCAGTGGCATAGTGGTTAAGGGATGTGGCTGCTAACCAAAAGGTCAGCAGTTTGAATTCACCAGTGGCTCCATGGAAACTTCATGGGGCAGTTCTACTCTATCCAATGGAGTCACTATGAATCAGAATCGACTCAACAGTATAAGGTACTTAAGGTCCCCTGGTGGTACAATGGTTAAGCACTCGGCCACTAACCGAAAGCTTAGAGGTCCGAATGCACCAGCCACTTTGTAGGAGAAAGATGTGGCAGTCTTCTTCCATAAGACTACAGCCTTGGAAACCCTATGAGGCACTTATACCCAGTACTAGGGTCGCTATGAGTCAAAACTGACTCAATAGCAATGGGTATCTAAAGTCCTTAGATGGCACAAGTGGTTTGCTTTTGCCTACTAACCTAAAGGTTGGTGGTTCAAACCTACCCAGTGGCACCACAGAATAAGGGCCTGGCAATCTGCTTCCACAAAGATTAGAGCCAAGAAAACCCTATGAAACAGTTCTACTGTAACACATGGGGTCACCATGAGTTAGAATTTGGGTTATACGGTCTAGTTTATGAATGTTGCATGTATACTTGCAAAGAATTAGACTCTGCAATGGTTAAGTGTATTATTTCCATAAATGGCAATTAGGTTAATTTGGTTGATAATGCTATTCAAATTTTTTATATCCTTACTGATTTGTCTATGTGTTCTAACAATTAAAAAGGAAGAGGTGTTACTATCTCTTTTTGTTTGACTTTCTGCAATTTGAATATGATATGCCTGGGTGTAGATTTTTTCGTATACATCTTGCTTTGTCGCTATGAGTCGGAATCGGCCTGACAGCAAAGGGTTTAGGTTTTGAATTTATCTTGCTTAGTATTTTCTGGGCCTACCAGATTTGTAGTTTGGTGTCTGTCAAAAATTTTGGAAAATTCTCAGTCCTTACTGCTTCAAGTCTTTCTTCTGTTCCTTTCTCTCTTCTCCTCTTGGTATTCCCATTATGCATATGTTACATGTTTTGTGATTGCCCCACAGATCTTGGATAGTCCTTTTTTTCCTCCAATCTTTTTTTTCTCTTTGACTTTCAGTTTGAGAAGTTCCTACTGAAATATCTTCAAGCTCACTGATTCTTCCCTCAGCTATTTCCAGTAGGTGCATCAAATGCCTTATTCATTTCTGCTGCAAATTTTGATTTCTCACATTTCCTTATTGTTCACAATTTTTTTGGTTAGACTACTCATCTATTCTTGCATGTTGTCCACTTTTTCCATTAGAGCCCTTAACATATTAATCATAGTTATTTGAAATCCCCAGTCTGATAATTCTAACACCTCTGGCATTATCTGAGTCTGCTTGTGATACCTGCCCTTTCTCTTCAGATTGTTTTTTGCTTTATAGTATGCCTTGTAATTTTCTGTTGAAAGCCAAGCATGATGTATAGGTAAAAGGAACTGTATTCTTTTGGATGTAAAATTTTGTTAATGTTCATGCAGAGGTAAAGTGTGGGGAAGGGAATGCTTGTATGGAACATAAGTCATATTATGTCACTCTTCTACTTAAACCCTGCCTTTTCTCTCAAAGGAAAAGTCAAAGTCCTTTAAGTGGCTAACAATTCCTACATGATCTGGCTTCCATTACTACTTTGGTCTCACCTCCTACTGCATTCCCCCCTTGCTCCATTACAACCTCACTGGTTTCCTTACTGTTTCTCTAACACCTCAGGCATGCCCTTGCCTCAGGACCTTTGTACTTGTGCCCTCTCCTGAAATGGTCTTCCTTCAGCCATTCCCACGGCTTGTGGTCAACTCAAATGTCACCTTGTCATAGACACCTTCCCTTCCAACCTACATTAAAAGCAGTCCTTCCTTCCCCCATCTACCTTCTCACCCTCTCCTAGAATTCCCTTTCCTCTTATGCAGCTTCATGTTTTTCTCCAAAGCACATTTCACCATTTTATTTGTCTGTTTATTTATTATCTGTCTTCCTGACAATACGATGTATGTTCCATGAGGGCAGAGTCTTGCCGTTTTTCATTCACTGCTGGATACCCACTGCCTAGAACAGTGCCAGGTACATAGCAGCACTCAATAAACATTTGTTGGATAGAATACTAAAGAATAGACTAATCAATGGAATGATGCAATTATTGGGCAGCACTGAGAACTGGAAAACCTGCTTTAGAGCCTTGATTCTGACTCCATAAAAACTTTCCCAATGACTTCCCTAGACCTCCTTGCTCCAGCCCCATCTCTTTCATAGCCTCTCCAGCTTTCCATCCAATGCTGGAAGTGGCAGTGCCTGAAGCAGACGGTCAACTGGGCACAGGTAGGACACAAAGTGTTGGTGCAAGGGCAGGGAAGGCAGCTGTGATAGCTGATCCATATCCATACCTTAGCTTTGGTTGGCTGCGCTGAAAAAGAACCATGTAAATCCTGTAGGATGCCACTAGACAACATAACAGAGAATTTGCCATAAAATAAGGAAGAGTTCACTGACTCAGCTGATCAGACATTGAGACTCTTCATCGTGGAGTTGTCCAGTCATCCAGGCACTGGGCACAATCTTTAGTTCAGAAAGAAGCCATGGTATAAAAGATCTAACTTTGAAAACAGATTGTTTGGGCTCAGATCCTGACTCTGTTACTTACCAACTACGGTATCTTGGAAAATTTGTGTCATTAAACTGGGTCAGTTAAAAGGATATAATAATATCAATCACATACAGATTTTGGAAGGATTAAATAAACGTGAAGTGGTAAGTACAGAAACGGGCACAGAGGAAGGGCTCTATGAAAGAGAGCTATTGTTACAATTATTAAATATTACAACCACCACCCCAGTACATACAAACTGAACTTCAGTATTTTCAAGAGTGGGAAAATTAATATACAGAAAAAAATTATTTTAATGCTCTTTTAACACAGATATCATCTAAGCCTTCGTAATTACACCATGTGATGCAAAAAGACCAAAACTGTCTATAAACCTTTGATGAAGAAAATCATCTTAATTTCAAAAAGAATGAAATATCTTACTCTAAAGTTTTCCCCCATCTTGTTCTTCCCAACACCTATGAGAAGTCCTAACCACACACAAAGATAAAAGAGCAAAATAGGATGAAAATCCCAATGAATTAATGTCGGAAAATTGTATGATGTTCTTTAACATGAAAAATAAATAAATCTGATTTTAAACTAAAGTATTACACACTACTAAAAACTTGATGATGACATGTAATAGATAGTTTAATGTACATTTTCACCCATATGAATTAAAATTTTTTTAATAATTTTTATTGAGCTTTAAGTGAACATTTACAAATCAAGTCAGTCTGTCACATATAAGCCTATATAATACACCTTACTCCATACTCCCACTTACTCTCCCCCTAAAGAATCAGCCCTTCCAGTCTCTCCTTTCGTGGCAATTTTGCCAGTTTCTAACTTTCTCTACCCTCCCATCTCCCCTCCAGACAGGAGATGCCAACACAGCCTCAAGTGTCCACCTGATACAAGTAGCTCACTCTTCATCAGCATCTCTCTCCAACCCATTGTCCAGTCCCTTCCATGTCTGATGAGTTGTCTTCGGGAATGGTTCCTGCCCTGGGCCAACAGAAGGTTTGGGGACCATGACTGCCAGGATTCCTCTAGTGTCAGTCAGGCCATTCAGTCTGGTCTTTTATGGGAATTTGGGGTCTGCATCCCACTGATCTCCTGCTCCCTCAGGGGTTCTCTGTTGTGCTCCCTGTCAGGGCAGTCATTGGTTGTGGCTGGGCACCATCAAGTTCTTCTGGTCTCAGGATGATGTAAGTCTCTGGTTCATGTGGCCCTTTCTATCTCTTGGGCTCATAGTTATTGTGTGACCTTGGAGTTCATCATTCTCCTTTGATCCAGGTGGATTGAGACCCATTGATGCATCTTCGATGGCCGCTTGTTAGCATTTAAGACCCCAGATGCCACATTTCAAAGTGGGATGCAGAATGTTTTCATAATAGTATTGTTTTGCCAATTGACTTAGAAGTCCCCTTAAGCCATAGTCTACAGACCCCCACCCTTGCTCCGCTGACCTTTGAAGCATTCAGTTTATCCCGGAAACATCTTTGCTTTTGGTCCAGTCCAGTTGAGCTGAACTTCCCTGTATTGAATATTGTGCTTCTCTTCACCTAAAGTAGTTCTTATCTACTAACTAATCAGTAAATAACCCTCTCCCACCCTCCCTCTCTCCCCCCCTCGTAACCACAAAAGTGTGTGTTCTTCTCAGTTTGTACTATTTCTCAAGATCTTATAATAGTGGTCTTATACAATATTTGTCCTTTTGCCTCAGACTAATTTCACTCAGCATAATGCCTTCCAGGTTCCTCCATGTTATGAAATGTTTCACAGATTCGTCACTGTTCTTTATCAATGCATAGTATTCCATTGTGTGAATATACCATGATTTATTTAACCATTCATCCGTTGATGGACACCTTGGTTGCTTCCAGCTTTTTGCTATTGTAAACAGAGCTGCAATAAACATGGGTGTGCATGTATCTGTTCGTGTGAAGGCTCTTATTTCTCTAGGGTATATTCCGAGGAGTGGGATTTCTGGGTTGTATGGTAGTTCAATTTCTAACTTTTTAAGAAAACACCAGATAGATTTCCAAAGTGGTTGTACCGTTTTACATTCCCACCAGCAGTGTATAAGAGTTCCAATCTCTCCGCAGCCTCTCCAACATTTATTATTTTGTGTTTTTTGGATTAATGCCAACCTTGTTGGAGTGAGATGGAAATCTCATCGTAGTTTTAATTTGCATTTCTCTAATGGCTAATGATCGAGAGCATTTTCTCATGTATCTGTTAGCTGCCTGAATATCTTCTTTTGTGATGTGCGTGTTCATATCCTTTGTCCACTTCTTGATTGGGTCGTTTGTCTTTTTGTGGTTGAGTTTTAACAGAATCATATAGATTTTAGAGATCAGGCACTGGTCGGAGATGTCATAGCTGAAAATTCTTTCCCAATCTGTAGGTGGTCTTTTTACTCTTTTGATGAAGTCTTTAGATGAGCATAGGTGTTTGATTTTTAGGAGCTCCCAGTTATCTGGTTTCTCTTCGTCATTTTCGGTAATATTTTGTATTCTGTTTATGCCTTGTATTAGGGCTCCTAACATTGTCCCTGTTTTTACTTCCATGATCTTTATCGTTTTAGTCTTTATGTTTAGGTCTTTGATCCATTTGGAGTTAGTTTTTTCTGCATGGTGTGAGATATGGGTCCTGTTTCATTTTTTTGCAACTGGATATCCAGTTATGCCAGCACCATTTGTTAAAAACACTATCTTTTCCCCAATTAACTGACACTGGGCCTTTGTCAAATATCAGCTGCTCGTACGTGGATAGATTTATATCTGGGTTCTCAATTCTGTTCCATTGGTCTATGTGCCTATTGTTGTACCAGTACCAGTACCAGGCTGTTTTGACTACTGTGGCTTTATAATACGTTCTAAAATCAGGTAGAGTGAGGCCTCCCACTTTCTTCTTCTTTTTCAGTAATGCTTTGCTTATCTGGGGCTTCTTTCCCTTCCATATGAAGTTGGTGATTTATTTCTCCATCACATTAAAAAATGTCATTGGAATTTGGATCGGAAGTGCATTGTATGTATAGATGGCTTTTGGTAGAATAGACATTTTTACTATGTTAAGTCTTCCTATCCATGAGCAAGGTATGTTTTTCCACTTAACTAGGTCCTTTTTAGTTTCTGGCACTAGTACTTTGTAGTTTTCTTTGTATAGGTCTTTTACATCTTTGGTAAGATTTATTCCTAAGTATTTTATCTTCTTGGGGGCTACTGTGAATGGTATTGATTTGGTGATCCAAGTGATTTTTGTATGTTTATCTTATAACCTGAGACTCTGCCAAACTCTTCTATTAGTTTCAGTAGTTTTCTGGAGGATTCCTTAGGGTTTTCTGTGTATAAGATCATGTCATCTGCAAATAGAGATAATTTTACTTCCTCCTTGCCAATCCGGATGCCCTTTATTTCTTCGTCTAGCCTAATTGCTCTGGCTAGGACCTCTAGCACAATGTTGAATAAGAGCGGTGATAAAGGGCATCCTTGTCTGGTTCCCCTTCTCAAGGGAAATGCTTTCAGACTCTCTCCATTTAGGGTGATGTTGGCTGTTGGCTTTGTATAGATGCCCTTTATTACGTTGAGGAATTTTCCTTCAATTCCTATTTTGCTGAGAGTTTTATCATGAATGGGTGTTGGACTTTGTCAAATGCCTTTTCTGCATCAATTGATAAGATCATGTGGTTTTTGTCTTTTGTTTTATTTATATGGTGGATCACATTAATGGTTTTTCTAATATTAAAACAGCCTTGCATACCTGGTATAAATCCCACTTGGTCGTGGTGGATTATTTTTTTGATATGTTGTTGAATTCTATTGGCTAGAATTTTGTTTAGGATTTTGCATCTATGTTCATGAAGGATATAGGTCTGTAATTTTCTTTTTTGTGTTGTCTCCCTGTTGTGGATCAGTGAGGGCTCTGTTGAATATGCAGAGGTATCAGACCTGGGAAACTTGTCTTTCCAGTAATCTGCTAAAACAATTACAGTCAGATCCCTATCAGAAATGCCTTTCCATTATAATAGCCACCTTGCTCCCTGTAGGGATGAAAGCCCAAGACTGTGGATCACATACGCTTGGCTGGAGCTGGTTCTCTGTTTTTAGTCCAATTAGGGAAGAATTTTTGGTCCCTGGGTTTTTTGTAGCTGCTTCTCTCAGGCCAGGAGAATGGGTTAGGAAAAGAACAAAAGAAAAGAAAGAAAAATGGCAGGGTAGTTCGCTATCTGGCTCAGGAAATTCCAATGTTAATGAAGCCGCCTGGGAAGGGGAGGGGAGGGTACAGATAAATAGGAGAGAGTAGCACCCCAGAATATAGCCAAAGTTACTTATCTTGCTTGGGATGACTGTTTTATCTGAGATTCCCGAGGGGCGCGACCACTGTGTGCACTGGCTGGGTAGAGACTGCACCCAAGGGTCAGGCCGTGTCCCGTGCTTGCGCTGTTTCAGAAGCCATGGTTAGTTCCTCCGCTCCCAGTCCAAAGCCCCACGCCAAGGTTCCCCGGCTGGGACTCCGCACTCCCTGCTCCAGAACCAGTCGCTGCCTCGCGGTGACTTCTCCTGTCGCCGCGGCGCTGCATTGCGCTGCCTGCCTGCACTGGCTGGGCTTCCCCCGAAGTCAATTCTGGTGGGTAGGGCTGCGTCCCGTGTTTGTGCCGTCACAGGATGCCGTGCTCAGCTCCCCTGCGCCCAGTCCAAAGCCCAGCGCCAAGGTTTCCTGACTGGGACCCTGGCTCCAAGCTCCGAAAACAGTCGCTTCCCCGTGGTTGTTCGTTCTCAGTCTCTGTCACTCAGGTCAAGTCTTTAGATCTGTGTTTGATAGTCAGGGTTTGTAGATTGCCATATATGTGGTCGATTTACTTGTTTTTCCGAGTCTTTGTTGCAAGAGGGATCCGAGGTAGCTTCTACCTAGTCAGCCATCTTGACCCCGCCTCTGAATTAAAATTTAAACAATTCTTTGATGCATTTTTGTAACAGTTTTAGTATAACTAAAATAAATGTAAACAATTATTAGAAAACTCTCTGAAAATAAAAGTTTCTTTTTTTTTTTTCTAAATCACTGCTTCATACTCCAAATCTGAATAGCTTCATATACAGCACTGGTCTTTGTGATTCACAAAAAGCAGGTGACAATTCCTGAACAGGAGCTGAAGTGACAGGAGAAACTCCCAATACTACTATAGCCCTGAGTATAAGCCCTGATTCTAATAACCTGTCTTCATTAATTCCTTTTCATTTCATCTTTGTGAAAGAGGGAAGGGACAAGGCAGAAAGAGAGGGCTAGGTGTGCCTACTCTGTTCTGCACATCTAGTTCAGTACCCGGAACAATAACATACAAGCATTCATCAGAGCGCAAAAAGACGTTAAACGCCAAATAAGGAGGAAGACTAATTTCCCAATATTTATACATTGATATATATAGATACAGATGCACTCACACATACGAAGATGCACTCACACAGACGCATATGCACTCACAAACACAGATGCACTCGCACTGATACAGATGCACTCACACGGATATACATATTTATATATATATTTCTGTATATATATTTGTGATATGTGTATTTCTATGTATATTTATATTTGTGTATATTTTATATACATTTATATGGGTATTTATATATATACGTTTATATATTTATACGGAAACTCTGGTGGTGTAGTGGTTAAGTGCTATGGCTGCTAACCAAAGGGTCGGCAGTTCAAATCCGCCAGGCACTCCTTGGAAACTCTATGGTGCAGTTCTACTCTGTCCTATAGGGTCGCTATGAGTCGGAATCGACTTCGACAGCACTGGGTATATATTTATATACTCATACACTTATTTATACACTCAAAAAATAAATAAATAAATAATTTTTTATATGCACATTTGTATTATGTATATGTGTGTGTATATATATGTAGATATAGATAAATAGATATAGATATATAAGCAGTGGGGTTTTTTTATACAGAGCTATGTTGTTAGGTTGTTGTTAGGTGCCGTCAAGTTGGTTAGAACTCATAGCGACCCTATGTGCACAACAGAACGGAACACTGCCCGGTCCTGCGCCATCCTCACAATCATTGTTATGCTTGAGCTCATTGTTGCAGCCACTGTGTCAATCCACCATACATAATACACTGTACATTACTATTATATACCCAAACCCACTGCAGTCGAGTCAATTCGAACTCATAGTGACCCTACAGGACAGAGTAGAACTGCCCTATGGGGTTTCCAAGACTGAAAATCTTTACTGAAGCAGACTGCCACATCTGTCTCCCACAGAGAGGCTGGTGGCTTTGAACTGCTGACCTTTCAGTTAACAGCCAAGCACTTTAACTACTAAGCCACAAGGGCTCCCTACTATCATGTACAGTGATTACATGAGCAAATTTTGAAACAAACTGCCTGGTTTGAATTCTAGCTCAATTTTATCATCTGATTGATCTGGGCAAGTTACTTTCCCTCTCTGTGCCTCAGTTTCCTCATTTCTAAAATGGATCTCACTCATAAGGTTGTTGTGCAGATTAAATAAAACACACAAGACACTTAGAAAAAGGTCTCACACACAGAATGTACACAATAAATATTAGCTTTTCTTATTATAGAAGCAATACAAACAAATGGCTTAACTGAAGAAATTTCCATTGAGATATAGCTGAGTTCCAAAATTCATGTGCAAAGTCATTTACATCAACTGCTGAAGTTCTACGTTTAGATTCAAGTGATTACTGACGTATGTTATGATCTCCAATAGAGTTCTGGGGACTTTACAGGCAGCCTCTGCATGCCCTTCTCCTATACCATCCACTCCATCTCCCTTGGAGCCTAGGCATCATCTTATCAATTCAAATACTTCCATGAGTTAACTGTTTAGCACTTAAAGACACACCAAAAGCAACCACTAGCATGAAAGTACAGTAAAATGTTCTTATTTCAGAATAGCAAAACCTACTTCTAACACAGTGGTGAATTAGGGAGGACTGTGGGTCAAGAGGAGCCCTGGCACAGTGGCTCAGAGCTCAGCTGCTAACCAAAAGGTCAGCACTTCGAATCCACTAACCACTTCTTGGAAACCCTGTGGGGAAGATCTACTCTGTCCTAAGGGTTGCTATGAGTTGGAATCAACTCAGTGGCAAGGAGTTTGGTTTGGTGGATCAAGATGGAAGGGTTGGATGAAGGAGAAAAAAAGAAAAATAGACAAGAGGAGAAATACGAGAATTTAGACAACCGTGAAAATTTAATTACTGGATATTCTTTCTTTGTTCTCGCTATAACTCTAAGGACTTTTCTCATATATGGCATATATAAGTAAATCACTGCAATATTTAAAACACTTAGATTTTTGTAAAATTCACTCTCTGAAAACTCTTGGTGGCCCCATTAATCCGTCCCTTAAAAAATCTCAGAATTAAAAAGAAGCATACACACAAAAAAAGAGATAAATAAAAGCACTGCTGTCATTTGAGGTTTTTTTTTTTCCTGCAATCAACAAACGGCTAACTTGGGAGTTGCTTTTCCAGCATCAGTGTTCACAGACCATCCACTTTTTCTTACCATCATCTCACCACCCTTAATTTAGAAAAGACAGGGCCAGTAAGTGCTCCAAAATAAAGTTTTCTCTCCAAAAGGCCATCTGGCACTTGGGAACACTCCACATTCTCAATTGTCAGCACTTCCGCTAACTCCTGCAGATAAGAAGTATGACTCCGCTGACTTACTGCAAAAAAAAAAAAAAAAATACTGATTGTAAAAAAACTGTTTCTTAAAATCACGCATAGTTCTATTACCTACCCACCCCGCTCCCCACCCTCGTTGCTCCCTCCCACACAGGTACCCTCAAATATTCCATGTCAGGGGAGTACCCCAAGCGGAGTGTCCGGCTCCGCTCTTCTTTTATACCACCTGGAGGCCTCTGGAGACACCATACCTTTGGCTGGCAATTCCGTGAACCCTGTCTATTTTAGTTGGCACCTATTCAAAAAGGCAGGTGAGTCTACAAGTCAGGTCTTTCAAACGAGTTTAATAGGAGTCAGGCGGTATGCCCACTCACCCTCAAGTTTCTTAAACAGAAGTAATAATTTCTTAAGATGTTTACAATGTCTTAACTACGGGTTAAATAAATCCCTTAGTGAGGATGGTGCACTACGGAAAATCCTCCAGCTTAATGACCTCATTTTCAAATACAGAAGGGGAATCTCCAAAATTACAAATTTGAGCTTCTACATGCTAAAAAGCCTGTCAAAATGATGAATTTGAGATAAACGCATATTACATATTATATTACATACGTGATTGCGTAGAAACAAGACTAGAAGCCTCTAAACTGGCACGGAGTGTAATATGAATGCATATATTGAAATATAGTCTCATATATTTATTTCTTAGACCACACCCTCCCTGGGTGGTTTCTCAGGCTCGCCGGGCCAAATGGTCAGCATCACGCTGTCCAGGCGCCCACTGGGTGGAGGCGCAGGCTGTGATGCAGCATCCAAACAGACACCCAGGGTCGTGGTCGCCCCAGGGAAGGACACTCCAGGTGCCCCAGGGAGCCCTCCCCAGGCCCGCCCAGCGCAGCCCGGCCCAGCCCTGTCCCGCAGCTCCCCAGGTTGTGGGCCTGCCCCCTGCCACCCCAGTGCTGCCCCCCCGACCCTGAAGTCGGCTGTACAGAACCTGGCCCTCGTGGAGAAAGCAGGGCCATCTTGCCGGCGAGGGCCCCAGGCTCACCTAGGCTTAAGAGCCGCTAGCGCAGGCACAGTCACAGAGCCTCAGAGAGGCCTGTTGTCCTGGTGATGACAGACAGGCGCCCCACCCTTCCCTAACTTGGGTTCTCTGGTAGCCACTGGCAGTCATAGAACATATGACCTGTACGGGCGGTACCCTTTGGGCCACCCAGCCCCTGACTCTTGGGCGTGGCCTCCTCTCCTCTCCCTTTGGCCTGGACCCTCCTAACCTGGTCACCTTGACGCCCTTCACCTTGCCAATAACACAGGTGGAGAACTGTTGAGCTGGAAACCATCTCAATGGATTTTCTTTATTTAAAAAACTGGCTACACAAGTATTCTTTTGATTATTTTTGATCTTTTGATAACTGAAGACATGTTTTAAACTACCCATAACAGAAGAATTTAAAAAATAAAACCACGCTAAATCCCACCACCTGAGGTAACTAAGGCTCATACTCTAACCTGCTTCCAATCTTCTATGCAAATACATATCACACTACAGTGTATTGTATTTTTTAAATCGGGGGTTAGTCATACACATTGTTGTATAATCTACTTTTTTCCCATTAAAATGATTATCTTTCCCTGACTATTTTTTTTATAACGACAGCTTTTTTTTCTTCTTAATTTTATTGTGTTTCAGGTGAAAGTTTACACCACAAATCAATTTCCTATTCAAAAATTTACACACAAATTGTTTTGTGACATTGGTTGTAACCCCCTCATTGTGTCAGCAGTCTTCCCCTTTCCTTTTCAACCCCAGGTTCCAGGTGTCCATTCATCCACATGATTCTTTGCATAAGGGTTCTCTCCCCATTGGATTTGAAGTTCACTGATAGCAGGGACCTGCGACTCCTCGCCATTTTATCCTCAACAGCAAGGGCAGTGACTGGAATATGGGAGCTACTTAATAAATACCTGTTAAGTTAATGAACCTTTTCCTATGATCACAATCCACAAAGTACATTTGCGTTCAGTTAATGTAAGGATTTTTCAGCTTCGAAGGTATTTTAAAAGTACAGCAGTATGAGATGCATATCTAATCAGTCAAAGGTAAACTAAATGTTTTCATTTGAATTTTTTCTCATCACCTTTTTTAAAAAACTTAAAAAAAAACCTTTGCTTTCGAGTCGATTCTAACTCATAAAAAAAACACATAGCAACCGTATAATTCCTCTCTAATTCTATGTTTTCAAATACCTGTAACGCATCGGTGTGGGTGAAACTTTCTTATTCCTCCTCCCATCACTGTAGCCTTTTCCCCTAAATCTACACAACTCACTCAATCTGGGAAGTGGTGGTATTTAAGCGTTCATTTCCTTAAGAAAAGAAACCTTTCATAACATACTTATAAATTCATAATATACTTATAAATTCTGATAAATGTATTATTAAAGTTGAGCTCAGCAAACGGAGTTTCCTAAAAGGAAGTGTAACTATAATTCTCTACTAGGAAAGGAAGAAGGGAGGAAAGGAAGCATTCCTGACAAAACAAGAAAACATGTGTCCTGCTGCTGTTGTTACTTTCTTTTTATCCAATGATATTTCTGCCTATAATTTTCTATGACCAACATCAAGTCAAATACACACAAAATATTGATCCCTATCCATCTGCCATCCTGCTTAAGCAGTTATAATGGGGTGAAACTTGAAAACCTGGACTGCATGGATATTTCTTTAAAAGGAATGAAAATTGGTGCAACAGTACACATAATTCAAAAGTTAATAGGGCGCCTATTTATTCTACTTACCTTCTTTAAAATTAGCTTAATTTTCATATCTCAGTGTCAATCAAGCAGAAAAAAACAATACTACCATAAAGAATTAATAGTGGGCTGACTGGTATTAGTTTTTTTTTTTTTTTTCCCTCTCTTCCAGGATGTTCTGAAATCAGATAGTGGTGATGGTTGCCCAACACAGTGAATAGAGTAAAAGCAACAGAACTGGACACTCCAAAATAGTGAATTTTATGTTATATGAATTATATCTCAACTTAAAAATAAAGATTTAACAGTGGTCTTTAGCAGCAATAAGACATTCATCCTTGATCAGAAGCAAGGAGCCCTTTAAGTGGTATTAAAGACAAAGAGCACTAAAAATTCTAAGATAGTATCTGGAGGTCTTTTTTCTCTTGGTCTTCCCCTTTCCCCAAACCACCACTTTTCTTTTTGCCCTGTCTTCTAGTTTTTCCCAACACTGCTAAATAGGAAAGACATTTTATAATATATCATTACAAAGTACCCTAAATCAGCTGAGAGTTTTTCTCCTTCATCAATCTGATTTGTCCCAAGCTTGGACTTACTGGAAACCTCTCATGGGTGTGAGAACTGCTGGCCTTTAAGTTTTCTTCTTTCAGATCCTGCTGCACCAAGTCAAGTGGGTTTTGTTTCAAAATCAAAACACATCTGAATTAGCTCTTCGGAACGGACTTGACGGCAGGGCTGTGATCACACTAATTTAAGGAAAGTTTTAAAAGCTTAGTGCAGCTTCGAACAACAAAAGTGGGTCGATTCTCTGAGATTTTGCAATAAACTAGCCCATACCTCTTTCTCCAGCCTCATCTGGCACAACATCCTCAACTTGCACTCATGGCTCCAGCGACTCTATCTGATACCCTGTTTCCCATTCTCCCTGCCACTCACAGGGCCTTTGCAAGTGCTATTTCCTCTGCCCAGGGCACGCTGTCCGCCCCTCTTTGCCTAGTTTATTCCCACTCATCTTTCAGATCTTCCTGAACCAAGTCAAAATATTGGGAGGAGTCTTCAAAACACTGGTCTTGCCTTCTGAAAACACGGTATTTATTAGACGTTGAGAAATGAGAGATGGTGGAAAATTAAATCTCTGCAGAATGGGTTCAAGGGCACCCTAGAGGCGACTTCATTTTAAAGAATTTTCATAGAGATCTTGGGAAAGCTAGCGGAGGGGCTGAAGGACTAACCACAGGCTCCCTTCCATTGCACCTGGAGCTAAAGGGAGGGTTCAGAGGCATAGGGAGAGTGCCAGAGCACCGGCAAGAGGGGACTTGAAGGGTCCGGAGTGGGATGCTGGGTCGCAGGAGGGCTGTTTGCCTCATTCCCTCCCAGGCTCTCTGCTTGCCCGTGCCTTCTGAAGGAGCAGCCTCAGGGAGCTTCGCCTTCCCACCGGGACCCCAGGCGCCACTCAAGGCCCCGCGCCTCCTGGCCACTCACCATTCGGGGGCACTGAGGAACGCTGCAGACCGAGCTGGAGCAGCGCTGCTGCCCAGAGTCCTGGTAGGCGGCTGAGCGGTGGGCCACGGCGGCCGGTTCGCTTGACAGCCATGCCATGGTCCGGGAGTTCGCGGGGTGGCGCGCTGCGGTGCGGGCTCTGGCTGCACCAGAACCGCCTAGAGTGCGCCACTCCGCGCTCCGCTCTGCTATGGATCACAGGCTTCGCGGTCAGCGGGCGGAGAGAAAGGAAAGCGGAACCGGAAAGGCTTGAGGCTCTGGGGCCTGCAGGGGCTGACAGATCCCCAGGGGATGCAGAGGGGATCCTTCGGCCAGGGAGGTGGCTGCAGCTGGGCTTCGCCTTCGCTCTGGGCACCTGGAGGCCTCAGAGCCAAAAGGGGCTGAGAGCTACGTGGGCTCCGCTGTGGCAGATGGTGAGGGCTGGGGAGGTGGGGAGAAGAGGCTGCTGGGAACCCCCCAGCAGTTTGGGTAACCTTTGGTGAGAGGGTGGTGCCATCTGAGAGGCTGAGCCCCCTCTGAAAGGACTGTTAAAGGGGTACTAACTCTGCCCTTTGCTTCTTGACATTCCACTGGTGTTCTCTCATAAAAGAGGAAAATTTCTTTCAAAAAGAGAATCCTACATGCCAACTGCACTCTAAGGAGTGAAACTCACAAAATGGCAAGATTCCACTTCCCTAAAGCATAGCTTGGAAGTTGCTCAGAAGGGGCATGTCCAGGGTCGCTTCCATTACTATTTCTGGTACACCTAGCATTCCTCACGAGAGCTGGTGGGATTGTCACCATTATTAGCCACCTCCCAAACCTGGGCTCCATGGCCTGAAGAAGGCCTGAGATTGGAATTTTTTCTGATCTGGCCTTAGGAATCAACACTAAATAAGGGTCCCAACGAAGTCTGCTGCATAGGTCCTGCCCTGGCATCCATCAGTGGAGGATTTGTATTCTTCACAGGTGGAGTAATAATGATCAGAATTGCTATAACTAGGGGCATGGGTGGCACTTTGCAGCTTACAAATCCCTTCCATATTCATGGACTGCCCAACAAATATCTACTGAGTGCTTGCAGCATGTCCTCCCCTGTGCTGGACCCTGAATGAGGCTTAAAATGTCCTAAAACGTTCACACTCAAGTGTGGAAGACAGATACTTAAGTTTCAACAGGTGATTGGTGCTCTATAGAACAGACAACTTTCACCATCTGATGAACTCAGAAATGGACACTGGAAGAGTTTACCTACTTTCTTTCATAGTAACAACTGGGATTGGAACCCAGATATGATTTACTACAGGTGGTCACTTTTCAACTCAATTTGTGAGGGTCAATGAAGAGATATTATCTCCTGTTCTCTCTTCAGGTCAGTCTAAGTGTCAGCTGCAGGGCTCCTAAAAAAAAGTGTTTCATTCCTTTGGGAAACAAAACTCTGCTTTTAAATACAGATAACTCTAGGATGTTCAATGCAGTGAATCTTAACAGTCATTCACACATAAGTGTAAATTACTTCATTTAGCTTCTTCCTACCTGACAGCTAGCTGGTACCACAAGGAGTGAGATTTGGCATGTCTGGGCAGGAGGGGACATTTTAAAACCTGTTAGTGCTGAGAGTGGAGAGGAGGTGCCCCTGAACACCTGCAGGAGATACTGACTGACCCACTCAGGATCTGTGTCGAGTACTGCCTTCAGAACACTCAGTTGGATATTACTACCCATATTAGTTTCCTAGGCTGCTGTACAACGTGCCACAAACAGAATGGCTTATGTTGTTGCTGTTAGATACTGTTGAGTCAGTTCTGACTCATAACGACCCTATGTAAAACAGAACAAAACACTTCCTGGTCCTGTGCCATCCTCACAATTGTTATGTTTGAGCCCGTTGTTGCAGCTACTGTGTCAATCCATCTCTGTGAGGGTCTTCCTCTCTTTCACTAACCCTCTACCTTACCAAGCATGATGTCCTTCTCCAGGGACTGATCCCTCATGACAACATGTCCAAAGTATGTGAGACAAAGTCTCACCATCTTTGCTGCTAAGGAGCGTTCTGACTGTATTTCTTCCAAGACAGATATGTTTGTTCTTAGAACAGAAATTTATTATTTCACAGTTCTGGACGGTGAGTATCTGAAATCAAGCTGTCAGCCTTGTTGACTTTAGCAAGAGCTGTGGCGGTGACACAGCCTGCCTCACAGGAGCAGTGGCCATAGGTAGAGGAACACAGTTACTGCCACTGGTAAGGCCAGAAAGGAGAGAAGAAATACCCCAGCATCTCACCAAGGCTTTGAACTGGTTCTTTAGGGCTCCAACTCCTGCTGAGAATTTGCATTTTCACCCCAGATAGATTGAATAAGAATCTACATTTTAACAAGATCCCCCAGTGATACTTGTATATATTAAATTTTAGAGCCACTGCTCTACTAGTAAAGGAGCCCTGGTGATGCAGTGGTTAAGTGCTCAACTGCTAACTGAAAGATTGGTGGAATGAACCCACCAGCTGCTCCAAGGAGGAAATATGTGGCAGTCTGCTTCTGTAAACATTTATAGCCTTGGAAACCCTATGGGGGCAGTTCTACTGTGTTCTATAGGGTTGCTATCAGTTGTAATTGACCTGATGGCAGTAAGTCTGGTTTGGGTTTGGCTCTACTAGTGGTTCTCAGAATTGATCCCTAACCAGCAGCATTAGCATCACCTGGGAACTTATTAGAAATGCAAGTTTTCAGCAGAAGTTAGAACCAGAATGAAACAGTTGGAAGCCCTGCCTCTCTTTCCTTCTGCCCTTCAAGTTTCTGTAGGTACATCCTATTGGATCAGTCATTTCAAAGCTTGAGGGCAAAGGAGTGCAGGTGCTGTGCCCATGAGTGACCATCCTCCCTGTGCAGAACAAGGCAGAGAAAGGTGGAGAGTGTATCTGGGGAGGCAAACGGAAAACATCCAACATAGTCCATCTAGTCTTTTTTTTCATTTGGATAAAACAATTAGAATAAAAAAACAGGGACATTTCAAAGCCCTGTCAGCCTGTACTACCTGAGAATGAAGCGAACTCAGTTATGCTATCTTGGAAATTAAATTTTAATACTAACCGCCACCAGTGATCTTCATGCTATGTAAATAGAAAAGGGGAGATGTAAACAATTATCATAAAATATAGATGCTACAGTCCATACTTCTGTAACTGGTCGTGAGTCCTTATTTGGTAATCAATGCTTCCTTTACAGGCTCCTCATTTACTGTTCCCCTTCTACTCTCTGAGGACCTTGGCTCCTAAGAGGTTTTGTTTGGGTTTTTAAACCTGGTCAAACCAAAAATAAAAACAAAAAACAAATCTAAACCCATTGCCTTTGAGTCCATACTGACACCAAATAAAAAACAAACAAACAAAAAACCTGTTGCCATCAAGTTGATTCTAACTCATAGTGACCCCATAGGAGAGGAGAACTCCCACATAGATTTTCCAAGGAGTGGATGGTAGATTTGAACTGCCAACCTTTTGGGTAGCAGCCATCTGATTAACCACTGTACCACCAGGGCTCCTTCTGACTGATAGCAACCTTATAAGACAGGGTAGAACTACCCCATGGGGTTTTCCAAGGCTGTAATCTTAAAGAAGCAGACTGCCACATCTTTCTCCTGTGGAGCCACTGGTGGGTTCAAACCTTTAGCTTTTCTGTTAGCAGATGAATGCTTTAACCACTGTGCCACCAGGGATCCTTTTAAACCTATTCAGGGGTACCCAAACTTTCATTCCTACTAAGGACCTGTCTTTATTAGGCTGCCAGTCCACATCCTACTGACCATTATTGTTGGACAAGAGAGTCACCTTTGGTCCAGACATAATCATCCATGTTCCTATTATGTAGCAGTGTTCCAATTTCCCCTTGGCAATCAGAATCAATCACCCTATCCAAGAGAGTGGTCTACTCTCCCTGTTGGTTCTGTAACATGAGAAACTTAAAACTACCAGGGAGCAATCTCAGCTCCCACTTCACAGGGCTTTGACTGTGTGTTTATGGATGGAAATATTTCTCCCTTGGGTACCTGGACCTATAAACCCATCAAGGCTGTGAGATGAGATTTAGAACTTTGGTATAAAAGAAATACCACAAGTAGATGGCTTAACAAAGACAAATTTATTCTCTCACAGTTTAGGAGGCTAGAAGTCTGAATTCAAGGCGCCAGCTACAGGGGAAGGTTTTCTCTTTCTGTTGGCTGTAGAGGAATGTCCTTGTCATCAATCTTCCCCTGGTCTAGGAGCTTCTCAGCACAGGTACCCTGGGTCCCAAGGATGGATCCTGCTCCTGGCACTACTTTCTTGGTAGTATGAGGTCCCCCATCTCTCTGTTCGTTTTTCTCTTTTATACCTCAAAAGAGATTGACTGAAGACAAAACCTAATCTTATAGATTGAGTCCCGTCTCATTAACATAGCTGCCGATAATCCCACCTCATTGACATAATAGAGGTAGGATTTACAGCTCATAGGAAAATCAGGTCAGATCACAAAATTTTGGAGAATTACACAATACTGGGAATCACTGCATAGCCATGTTGAAACAGTTTTGGGGGGCGTGATTCAATCCATGACAGTAAGTAATAGTAATGTCTTGGAAGAAGTATGGCCAGAATGCTCATTTGAAGCGAGGATGGTGAGAGTTTATTTCACATCTTTGGACAAGTTATCAGGAGGGTTCGGTCTCTGGAAAAGGACATCTTGCTTGGTAAATTAGAGGGTCAGCGATAAAAAATGAAGACCCCCAACTAGATGAATTAACATAGTGGCTGCAACCATGGATTCAAATATGGAAACTATTATGAGGATGGTGGGTGCAGGACCAAGCAGTGTTTTATTCTGTTGAACATACAGTTGCTGAGTTGGAATGAACTCAACCGTGCCGAACAACAACAAAAACAGTAATAGTAATGGTAATATGTGATAATATGGAGGCATTCTCATTTCCACCTTTTGGTTCTTAGACCACTGTATCATGTCTATGAGGGAAATGACACCATACATTTGTTGTTGGTATAAGACGTACACTGTATGCTGAGGGAGCACACCAATCTCACAGGGTATTGTCTCCCAGATGGTGTCCTAACTGTGACCTCACATTTCAATCAAGTCACGCACTTCTGGGTGATGGGGCATATAGTAGAACTCATGGCATAAGCCCATAGCCCCAGTGCCTTTTCTGTAAGATCATTTTCTTGGTTATAGATGTTGTTATGTGTGATTCTATGGCATAGATGAGGCATTTATGAGTCCACATATGGTGGTGCTAGTAGAAGCAAAAATCAAATGGCACAGTGCATTGGGAAAATCTGTTGCAAAAGACCTCTTTAAAGTGTTAGAAAACAAAGATGTCACTTTAAGGAATAAGGTGCTCCTGACCCAAGCCACGGTGTTTTCATTCACTTCATATGCATGTGAAAGCTGGACGATGAAGGAAGACCAAAGAAGAATTGACAGCTTTGAATCAGAGTGTTGGCAAAGAATGTTGAGTATACCAGAGACTGCCAAAAGAATGAACGAATCTGCCTTGGAAGAAGTACAGCCAGAATGCCCCTTAGAAATGAGGGATGGTGAGACTTCATCTCACATACTTTGGACATGTTATCAGGAGGGACCAGTCCCTGGAGAAGGACACCATGCTTGGTAAAGTCAAGGGTCAGCGAAAAGAGGAAGTCCTTCAATGAGGTGAATTGACACAGTGGCTGCAACAATGGGCTCAAGCATAACAATGATCATGAGGGCAGTGTAGGACTGGGCAGCGTTCTGTTGTACATAGTGTCACTATGGAAACCCTGGTGGTGTAGTGGTTAAGTGCTACAGCTGCTAAAACAAGGGTCAGCAGTTCAAATCCACCAGGTGCTCCTTGGAAACTCTAGGGGCAGTTCTACTCTGTCCTATAGGGTCGCTGTGAGTCGGAATCGACTTTAGAGCACTGGGATTGGTTTTCTGGGTTTAGTGTCATTATGAATTGGAGCCAACTAGATGACACCTAATCGCCACAAAGTAGAAGCAAGGCTGGCAAGGAAGGAAAAATCATATGTAGAATAAAGATCTATTCCAATGTTGATAAATAACCACGACCGGCATGATAAAAGGGCTCCAATGTACACAATCTGTCCCCATAGCCAACATCAGGGGCCAAATGGGGAACGATGCCTGTGGAGACCCAGGGTTCTTATTCTGCTGTTGTCAAGTTGAACACTCAGCAGTGGTGATGACCAGATCAATAGCTCCTGGTAGCCATTAATTTGTCACTATGCATTTGCCTAATTTTGTTATTTCTTATAAATGAGATCATACAATATTTGTCCCTTTGTGTCTAGCTTTTCACTTAGCATAATGTTTTCAAGGTTCATACCTGTTGTAGCATATATCAGAACTTAATTTCTCTTTATGGCTGAATAATATTTGACTCTATGGGTATATGACATTTTGTCTATCTAATTGTTCTTGATAGACATTAGGTTGTTTCTACCTTCTGGCTATCGTTCATAATTCTGCTATGAGCTTTCATGTACCAGCCTCTGTGTGGACATATGTTGTCATTTCTCTTGGGTATATGTCTACTAGAGTGGAATTGCTGGGTCATATGGTAACACCGTGTTTAATTGTTTGAGAAATGCCAGACTGATTTCCAGCTGCACAACTTTACATCTCTACCAACAGTGTATGAGGGTTCCTATTTCTCCACATCCTTGCCAGCACTTGATGTTATCTGACCTTTTGAGGTGTCTTGTAATCAAGAGGTCAGTATTTAGCAGCACCCAATACTTAGGTACTACTAGACTACCAGTTCCATTGACTTGACTCTGACTCATGGGCACCCCATGCATATCAGAGTAGAACTGTGCTCCATAGGGTTTTCAATGGCAGATTTTTCAGAAGTAGATCGCAGGCCTTTTTTCTGACGTGCCTCTGGGAGAGCTTAAACCGTCAAAGTTTCAGTTATCATTCAAGAATGTTAACTACTTATACCACCCACGGGAAAATATGCAGGTAGAAACATGCCTTGTCTTGCAACATGCCTTGCAAACTGTCTTGCAACCTGCCTTGCCCTGCAACATGCCCTGCATCTTGCCTTGAAAACTGCCTTGTACCTTTCTTGCAACCTGCCTTGAATCTTGGCTTGCAACCTGCGTTGGAACCTGCCTTGCAAACTGCATTGCAACTTGCCTTGCAACATGCCTGCAACCTGCCTTACAATCTGCCTTGTAGCCTCCCTTGCAAGCTGTCTTGTCTTGCACATTGACTTGCAACAGGCCTTGTAACTTGCCTTGCAACGTGCCTTGTAATCTACTTTCCAGCATGCATTGTAAACTGCCTTGCAACGTCCATTGCAACATACTTTGCCAACTGCCTTGCAAACTGCCTTACAAATTTCTAACAACGTGCTCTGCAACTTGGTTTGGAACTTTCATTGCAACCTGATTTGCAACATGCCTTGCAACCTTCCTTACAACATTCCTTGCAACCTGCCTTCTCTTGCAATTTGTCTTGGAACTTGCCTTGTAACTTGCATTGCAACATTCCTTTCAACTTGCTTTACAACGTGCCTTACACCCTGCATTGTAACCTGCCTGCAACCTCCCATGAAACCTGCCTTGCAATTTGCCTTGCCTTGCATCTTGGCGTGCAACGAGACTTGTAACTTTCCTTGCAAATTGCCTTGCAACCTGCCTTGCAAACTGTGTTGCAACCTGCCATGCAGCCAGCCTTTCAATCTGCCTTGCAACCTGTCTTGCAAGTTTCCTTGCAACTTGTCTTGCAAGCTGTGTTTAACCTGCCTAGCAACTTGCCTTGCAATCTGTCTTGCAACCTGGCTCGCACCCTGTCTTGCAATTTGCTGTGCAACCTGCCTTGCAACCTACCTTGCGTCCTGTCTTGCAACTTGATTTGCAACCTGCCTTGCAACCTGCCTGGCAACATTCTTTGCAAAATGCCTTACCTTGCAACTTGTCTTGCAACATGCCTTGCAACTTCAGTTGCAACGTGCCTTGCAACTTGCATTGCAACCTGCCTTGCCTTGCAACTTTCCCTGCACCTTGCTTTGCAACTTGCCTTGCAACCTGTCTTGCACCTTTCTTGCAGCCTTCCTTGTCATTGGCTTTCAAACGTGCCTTGCAACCTGCATTGCAACTTTCCTTGCAACATGGCTTGCAACCTGCCTTACAATCTGCCTTGCAGCCTGCCTTGCAAGCTGCCTTGACTTGCAAATTGACTTGCAACAGGCCTTGTAACTTGCCTTGCAGCCTGCTTTCCAATATGCATTGTAAACTGCCTTGCAACGTCCATTGCAACATGCTTTGCAAACTGCCTTGCAAATTATCTCACAACCTGCTCTGAAACTTGCTTTGCACCTTCCATTGCAACTTGTCCTGCAACCAGATTTGGAACATGCCTTGCAACCTGCCTTGCAACCTTCCTGACAACTTTCCTTGCAACCTGCCTTCTCTTGCAATTTGTCTTGGAACATGTGTTGTAACTTCCGTTGCAGCATTCCTTACAACTTGCTTTTCAAAGTGTCTTGCATCCTGCAATTTAACCTGCCTGGCAACCTCCCATGAAACCTGCCTTGCAATTTGCGTTGCCTTGCATCGTGGCTTGCAGCATGACTTGTAACTTGCCTTGCAAATTGCCTTGCAACCTGCCTTGCAACCTGCATTGCAAACTGCTTTACACACTGCCTTGCAACCTGCCTTGCAACTTGCCTTGCAACATGGCTTGAAACTTGCCTTGCAACATGGCTTGTCTTGCAAATTGTCTTTCAACATAGCTTTCAATCTGTGTTGCAACTTGCCTTATAATGCATTAGAACCTTGCTTGGAATTTGCATTGCAACCTGCCTTGCAACCGTCCGTACAACCTTCCTGGCAACCTGCCTTGCCTTCCAATTTGTCTTGCAACATACATTGGAAAGTATCTTGCAACAAGTATTACTACGTACCTTACAACCTGTATTGTAACCTGCCTTGGCAACCTGCCTTGCAACCTGCATCGCATCCTGCCTTGCAACCTCATATGGAACCTGCCTTGAAATTTGCATTACCTTACATCTATTTTTAGTTTTTTTTACATCTAGCCTTGCTACGTGACTTGTAAGTTGCCTTTGAAATTCCCTTGCAACCTGCCTTGCTACCTGCCTTGCATCTTGCTACCTGCCTTGCAACCTGCCTTGCAACTTCCCATGAAAACTGCCTTACAACTTGCATTGCTTTGCATCTTGCCTTGCTACCTGCCTTGCAATCAGCCTTGCAACCTGCCTTGCATCTTGCCTTGCATCTTGCTTTGCAGCCTGCCTTGCAACATCCTTTGCAACATGCCTTGCCTTGCAACTTGTCTTGCAATGTGCCTTGCAACTTGCATTGCAACCTGTCTTGCAACCTGCCTTGCAAGCTGTAGTGCAACCTGCCTTGCAACATGCATTGCATCCTGCCTCACAACTTCCCATGAAAACTACCTTGCAAGTTGCGTTGCTTTTCATCTTGCCTTGCTACCTGCCTTGCAATCTGCCTTGCAACATGCCTTGCATCCTGCCTTGCATCCTGCTTTACAACCTGCCTTGCAACCTGCCTTGCAACATTCTTTGCAACATGCCTTGCCTTGCATCTTGTCTTGCAATGTGCCTTGCAACTTGCATTGCAACCTGTCTTGCAACGTGCCTTGCCTTGCAGCTTGCCCTGCACCCTGCCTTGCACCTTACTTGCAACCTTCCTTGTAACTGGTCTTGCAACGTACATTGCAACCTGCATTGCAACTTGCCTTGCAACATGGCTTGCAACCTGCCTTACAATCTGCCTTGCAGCCTGCCTTGACTTGCAAATTGCCTTGAAACATGCCTTGTAACTTGCCCTGCAACTTGCTTTCCAAGCTGCTTTGTAACCTATGTTGCATGCTTCCTTGAAACCTACGTTGCATCCTGCCTTGCAACCTCCCGTGCCACCTGCCTTGCAATTTGCCTTGTCCTGCATCTTGCCTTTTAACTTGCCTTGCAACTTGCCCTGCAAATTACCTTGCAACTTGCCTTACAACCTGCATTGAAAAATTCCTTGCAACTTGCCTTGAAACATGGCTTGAAAGCTGCCTTGCGACATGCCTTGCAACTTTCCTTGCAACCTACCTTGCGACTTGCCTTGTGACATGTCTTGCAACCAGCTTTGCATCCTGCCTTGCAACTTGCATTGCAACCTTCCTTGCAACCTTCTTTGCAACTTGGCTTGCCTTGCAATTTGTCTTGCAACATGGATTGCAACGTGAATTGCAACTTGCATTGCAGCCTCTCTTGAAACCTGCTTTGCCCTGCATATTGCCTTACAACCTGCCTTGCACCTTTCTTGCAATCTGCCTTGAATCTTGCCTTGCAACCTACCTTGGAACCTGCCTTGCAACCTGCATTGCAACTGGCTTTACAACTTGCCTTGCAACATGGCTTGAAACCTGCCTTGTAACTTGGCTTGACTTGCAAATTGTCTTTCAACATACCTTGCAATCTGTGTTACAGCGTACCTTGCAATGCATTGGAACCTGGCTTGGAATTTGCATTGGAACCTGTCTTGCAACCATCCTTAAAACTTTTCTTGCAACCTTCCTTGCCTTTCAATTTGTCTTGCAACATGTCTTGCAACATACATTGCAATGTGCCTTGCAACTTGGGTTGCAGAATTCCTTTCAACTTCCATTGCGACCTGCTTTGCCTAGCAATTTGCCCTGCATCTTGCCTTCCAACTTGCCTTGCAACCTGCCTTGCACCTTACTTGCAACCTTCCTTGTAACTGGCCTTGCAACTTGCCTTGCAACCTGCATTGCCACTTGCTTGACAACATGGCTTGCAACATGCCTTAGAATCTACCTTGCAGCCTGCCTTGCAACATGCCTTGACTTGCAAATTGACTTGCAACACGCCGTGTGAATTGCTTTGCAACGTGCCTTACAACCTGCTTTCCAAGCTGCATTGTAACCTGCATTGCATGCTGCATTGCAACCTACATTGCAGCCTACCTTGCAACCTCCCATGCAACCTGCCTTGCAATTTGCCTTCCCTTCATCTTGCCTTTTAACTTGCCTTGCAAATTGTCATGCAAATTGCCTTGCAATCAGCTTTGAAACTGCAATCACAAACTGCCTTAGAACCTGCCTTGCAACCTGCCTTGCAACTTGGTTGAAACCTGTCTTGCAACGTGCCTTGTCACTTGCCTTGCTACCTGTCTTGCAACCTGCATTGCATCCTGCCTTGCAACTTGCATTGCAGCCTGCTTTCCATCATACCTTGCAACCTTCTTTGCAACTTGGCTTGCTTTGCAACTTGTCTTGCAACATGCCTTGCCTTTTGCATTGCAACCTGGATTGCCCTGCATTTTGCCTTGCAAGCTGCTTTGCACATTTCTTGCAACCTGCCTTGAATCTTGGCTTGCAACCTGCCTTGGACTGCCTAGCAACCTGCATTGCAACTTGCCTTGCAACGTGGCCTTCAACCTGCCTTACAATCTGCCTTGCAGCCCTGTAACTTGCCTTGCAACATGCCTTGCAACCTGCTTTCCAACATGCATTGTAAACTGCTTTGCAATGTCCATTGCAACATGCTTTTCAAACTGCCTTGCAAATTGTCTCACGACCTACTTTGCAACTTCCATTGCAATCTGCCTTGCAACTTGATTTGCAACATGCCTTGCAAGCTGTCTTGCAACCTTCCATGCAACATTCTTTGCGACATGCCTTCCCTTACATCTTGTCTTGCAACATGACTTGCTACATGGGTTGCAACGTGCCTTGCAACTTGCATTGCAAACTGCCTTAAAACCTAAATTGCAACATGGCTTGAAACCTGCCTTGCAATGTGCCTTGCAACATGCCTGCAATCTGCCTTGTGACTTGCCTTGCAACCTGAGTTGCATACTGCTTTGCAACATTCATTGCAAACTCCCTTGCAACTTGCACTGCAACCTGCTTTGCAACGTTCCTTTCAACCTTCTTTGCAACTTGGCTTGTCTTGTAACTTGTCTTGAAACATGTCTTGCAACTTGGGTTGCTACGTGTCTTCCAACTTGCTTTGCAACCTGTCTTGCAACCTGCCTTGTCCTGCAACATGCCCTGCATCTTGCCTTGCAACCTGCCTTGTGCCGTTTTTGCAACCTGCCTTGAATCATGGCTTGCAACCTGCCTTGGAATCTGCCTTGCAACCGGCGTTGCAACTTGCCTTGCAACATGGCCTCCAACCTGCCTTACAATCTGCCTTGCAGCCTCCCTTGCAAGCTGCCTTGACTTGCAAATTGACTTGGAATAGGCCTTGTAACTTGCCTTGCAATGTGCCTTGCAACCTGCTTTCCAACTTGCATTGTAAACTGCCTTGCAATGCCCATTGTAACATGCTTTTCAAACTGCCTTGAAAACTGCCTTGCAAATTGTCTCACAACATGCTCTGCAACTTGCTTTGCAACTTCCATTGCAACCTGCCTTGCAACCTGATTTGCAACATGCCTTGCAACCTGCCTTGCAACCTTCCTTACAACTTTCCTTACAGCCTCCCTTCTCTTGCAATTTTTCTTGGAACCTGCCTTGCACCTTGTGTTGCAACATTCCTTGCAACTCGCTTTGCAATGTGTCTTGCACCCTGCATTGTAACCTGCCTTGCAACCTCCCATGAAAACTGCCTTGCGATTTTTTTGTCTTGCATCTTGTCTTGCAATATGTCTTGCAACCTGCCTTCCATCCTGCTTTGCAACTTCCATTGCAACCTGCCTTGAAACCTTCCTTGCAACCTTCTTTACAACTTTGCTTGCCTTGCAACTTGTCTTGTAACACGCCTTGCAACTTGAGCTGCAACGTGCCTTGCAACTCGCCTTGCAATCTGTCTTGCACCTTTCTTGAAACTTTCCTTGAATCTTGGCTTGCTACCTGCATCGGAACATGCCTTGCAAGCTGCACTGCATCCTGCCTTGCAACCTGCATTGCAACTTGTCTCGCAACATGGCCTGCAACCTGCCTTACAGTCTGCCTTGTAGCCTGAAGTGCAGCCTGCCTTTCAATCTGCCTTTCAACCTGCCTTGCAACTTGCCTTGCAACATGCATTGCAAGCTGCCTTACAAGCTGCCTTGCAACATGGCTTGAAGCCTGCCTTGGAACATGGCTTGTCTTGCAAATTTTCTTTCAACATACCTTGTAATCTGTGTTGCAACATGCCTTGCAATGCATTGTAACCTGGCTTGGAATTTGCATTACAACCTGCATTGCAATCATCCTTTCAACCTTCCTCGCAACCTGCCCTGCCTTTAAATTTGTCTTGCAACATGCATTGCAACGTGCCTTGCAACCTGCATTGCATCCTGCCTTGCATCCTCCCATGAAACCTGCCTTGAAATTTGCGTTTCCTTGCATGTGGCCTTGCAACATGATTTGTAAGTTGCCTTGGAAATTCCCTTGCAAAATGCCTTGCATCCTGCCTTGCAACCTGCCTTGCATCCTGCCTTGCAAGTTGCGGTGCAACCTGCCTTGCAACCTGCATTACATCCTGCTTTGCAACCTTCCATGAAAAATGCCTTGTAATTTGTTTTGCTTTCCATATTGCCTTGTAACGTGCCTTGCATCCTACCTTGCAACTTGCAGTGCAACCTGCCTTGCAACATTCCTTGCAACATTCTTTGAAACATACCTTGCCATGCATCTTGTCTTGTAACATGCCTTGCAACTTGGGTTGCAACGTCCCTTGCAACTTACATTGCAACGCGTCTAGCAACCGGACTTGCCATGCAACTTGCCCTGCATCTTGCCTTGGAACTTGCCTTGCTACCTTCCTTGCAACTGGCCTTGCAACCTGCCTTGCAACCTGCCTTGCTACTTGCCTTTCAACATGGCTTGCAACATGCCTTAGAATCTACCTTGCAGCCTGCCTTGCAACTTGCTTTGACTTGCAAATTGACTTACAACATGACATGTAACTTGCTTTGCAACGTGCCTTGCAACCTGCTTTCTGAACTACATTGTAACCTGCATTGCGTGCTGCCTTGCAACCTACATTGCAACCTTCTTTGCAGCTTCCCATGCGACCTGCCTTGCAATTTGACTTGTCTTGCATCTTGCCTTTTAGCTTGCCTTGCAATTTGCCATGCAAGTTGCCTTTCAACTTGCTTGAAACCAGCCTTGCAGCCTGCATTGCAAACTGCCTTAAAACCTGCCTTGCAACATGGCTTGAATCCTGCCTTGCAACGAGCCTTGCAACTTGCATTGCAACCTGCCTTGGAAACTTCCTTGCAACCTTCTTTGCACCTTGGCTTGCCTTGCAACTTGTCTTGCAACATGTCTTCCAACTTGGGTTGCAACGTGCCTTCCAACTTGCATTGCAACCTGCCTTGATCTGCAAAATGCCCTGTGTCTTGCCTTGCAACCTGCCTTGGAACCTGCCTTGCAATCTGCATTGCAACTTGCCTTGCAACATGGCCTGCAACCTGCCTTACAATCTGCCTTGCAGTCTCTCTCGCAAGCTGCCTTGTCCTACAAATTGACTTGCCACAGGCCGTATAACTTGCCTTGCAATGGGCCTTGCAACCTGCTTTCCATTGTAAACTGCCCAGCAAACTGCCTTGTAAATTGTCTCACAACCTGCTCTGCAACTTGCTTTGCAACTTCCATTGCCACCAGCCTTGCAATCTGATTTGCAACAAGCCTTGCAACCTGCCTTGCAACCTTCCTTACAACTTTCCTTGCAACCTGCCTTCTCTTGCAATTTCTGTAGGAACATGCCTTTCAAATTGAGTTGCAACGTTCCTTGCAACTTGCTTTGCAACGTACCTTGCACCCTGCATTGTAACCTGCCTTGCAACCTCCCATGAAACCTACCTTGCAGTTTGCACTGCTTTGCAACTTGTCTTGCAACACAACTTGTAACTTGCCTTGCAAATTGCTATGCAGTCTGCCTTTCAATCTGCCTTGCAACCTGCCTTGCATCCTGCCTTGCAACCTGCTTTCCAAGCTGCAGCTTGGAAACTTGCTTTGCAGCCTGCCTTGCAGCCTTCCTAGCAACCTTCTTTGCAACATGCCTTGCCTTACAACTTCTCTTTCAAGATGCCTTGCAACTTGGGTTTCAACGTGCCTTGCAACTTGCCTTGCAACCTGTCTTGCAACATTCTTGCAACCTTCCTTGTAACTGGCCTTGCAATGTGCCTTGCAGTCTGCATTGCAACTTCCCTTGCAAGAGGGCTTGCAGCCTGCCTTACATTCTGCCTTGCAGCTTGCCTTGCAAACTGCCTTGACTTGCAAATTGACTTGCAACATATCTTATAGCTTCCTTTGCAATGTGCCTTGCAACCTACTTTCCAAGCTGCATTATAACCGGCCTTGCATGCTGCCTTGCAACCTACATTGCATCCTGCCTTGAAACCTCCCATGCAACCAAATGACGGTTTTCTCATTCTAACTGCTTTCTTCAGAGGAATGGATGAAGTCAGAGTGTTCTTTCTTTCGCTGAGAAACACAAAAGCTGATGTTGCCTCTGCGTTCGGTTCTTTGCAAATAACTTAAACTGACATACATTCAAGTGGGGAAAGACATGGGTTTGCTAGGATTTCACTATGCCCTGTGTTTTCCCTGGGCTTCACTGTGCTCACAGTATCTCTTCAGGGCAACACTAAATAGTATTTACTCTCCAAGGAGAGAAGTTACTGCTTTGCAGTTTGTGCTAGGAAACCCTGCCTTTGCAAGTGCAAATTTTCCGCCTTCAGGCAGGAAAAAAAATACAAAAGGCCTTTTTCTCCCTGGGCATCAGTGTGCTTTCACAATCTCTTAAGCTAACACTATGTAGTTGGTCCTCTACAATGATTGTACTACCGCGATGTAGTTTTTCAGAAGTCTTGCGTTTGCAAGAGCAAATTATGAGTTCATTGCAGGAAAGAGAAAGGAAAAAAAGTTTCTCTCATTATGCTTGTTTTGCTCAGAGTACTGGATGAAGTCAGGGAGTTCTCCCTTTCACTGAGAAACATGCAGGCTGATGTTGCCTCTGCGCTATCTTGATTGGAAAAGAGTGTGTAGTTACACACGTTGAAGTGTGGAAAGGCACAGGGGTTTGTTAGGATTTCACCATGCACATTATTTTCCCTGGGCCAAAATGTGCCTTCACCATAGCTTAACGCTAACACTGCGTACTTGTTCCACTTCCAGAAAAGGGCTACAGCAATGGAGTTTTCCTGAGGAAACCTTACGTTTGCAAGGGCCAATTGCCAAGCTCATTGCAGGAAACAGAAACCAAATGACAGTTTTCTCATTCTGACTGCTTTGGTGAGAGGACTGGATGAAGTCAGAGAGTTCTTTCTTTCACTGAGAAAGATGCAGGGTGATGTTGCCTCTGCACTCTCTTACTTGGAAAAGAGTGTGTAGTTACACACTTTGAACTGTGGGAAGGCACTTGGCTTTGTTAGGATTTCACCATGCACTTCATTTTCCCTGGGCAACAATGTGCTTTCACAATCTCCTAACACCAACACTACATACTTTTTCTGCTTCAACAACAGGGATACCGCAATGGACTTTTCCTCAGGAAAGCTTGCATTTGCAAGGGTTAGATTTTCTCAGCTCATTGCAGGAAAGAGAAAAGAATAGAGTACCTGGTTCATTCAGAGGAGTGGGTGAAGTCAAGGAGTTCTTTCTTTCACTGAGAAACATGCAGACTGATGTTGCCTCTGCATTCTCTTACTTGGAAAAGAGTGTATAGTTATACACTTTGAACTGTGGAAAGGCACTTGAGCTTGTTAGAATTTCACCATGCACTTTGTTTTTCCTGGGCAACAATGTGATTTCACAATCTCTTAATGCTAACTCTACTTACTCGTTCCACTTTCAGAACACGGCTACCACAATGTAGTTTTCCTGAGGAAACCTTCTGTTTGCAAAGGGCAGATTTGCCAAGATCATTGCAGGAAAGCTAAATCAAACGACAGTTTGCTCATTCTAACTGCTTTCCTCAGAGGAACGGATGAAGTCAGAGAGTTCTTTCTTTCACTGAGAAACACAAAAGCTGATGGTGCCTCTGAGCTCTGTTCTTTGGAGAGAAAGTAAACTGACACACATTCAACCACGGACAGGCATGTGTTTGCTAGGATTTCACTGTGTGCTGTGTTTTCCCAGGGCGTCAGAGTGCTCTCAGTTTTTCTTAATGGTAACACTACGAAGTTGTTTCTCTGCAAGGAGAGGTGTTGCTGGTTTGTAGTTCAGCCTAGGAAAACTTGCGTTTGCAAGGGCAATTTACAGAGTTCATTGCAGGAAAGAGAGAGAAAAAAAAAAACAACAACAGTATCTCCCAACCTGCCTGCTTTGTTCAGAGGACTGGATGAAATCAGGGAGTTCTTTCTTTCACTGAGAAACAGGCAAGCTGATGTTGTCTCTGAGCTCTCTTATTTGGAAAACAGTGTGCATTTACACACTTTGAACTGTGGAAAGACACTAGGGTTTGTTAGGATTTCACCAGGCACTTTGTTCTTGCCATGGCAAAAAAAAGTGCTTTCTCAATCTCTTAGCACTCACACTACATACCTGTTACCCTTCAAGAACAAGGGCTACAGCAATGGACTTTTTCTGAGGAAAGTTTGCTTTTGCAAGAGCTAGATTTGCCGAGCTGATTGCAGGAAAGAGGAACTAAGTGACGGTTTTCTCGTTGTGACTGCTTTTGTCAGAGGACTGGATGAAGTCAGTGAGTTCTTTCTTTCGCTGAGAAACATGCACGCTGATGTTGCCTCTGAGCTCTCTTATTTGGAAAATTGTGCGGTTATACACTTGCAACTGTGGAAAGACACTAGGGTTTGTTAGGATTGCACCAGGCACTTTGTTTTAACTGGTCAATAAAATGTGCTTTCACAATCTCTTAGCTCTCACACTGCCTACTTGTTCCCCGTCAAGATCAGGGCCATGGCAATGGCCTTTTCCTGAGGAAACCTTGCATTTGCAAGGGTCAGATTTGCCCAGCTCATTACAGGAAAGAGAAAACAATTGACGGTTTTCTCATTCTGACTGCTTTCCTCAGAGGACTGGATAAAGTCAGAGAGTTCTTTCTTTCACTGAGAAACATGCAATCTGATTTTGCCTCTGACCTCTCTTATTTGGAAAACAGCATGCAGTTACACGCTTGGAACTGTGGAAACACACTAGGGTTGGTTAGGGTTTCACCAGGCACCTTGTTTTCCCTGGGAAACAATGTGCCTTCACAATCTCTTAGCGCTAACACTGCATACCTGTTCCACTTCAAGAACAGGGCTATGGCAATGGACTTTTCCTGAGGAAACCTTGCATTTGCAAGGGGCAGATTTGCTGAGCTTATTGCAGGCAAGAGAAGCTTAGAGATGGTTTTCTCATTCTGAATGCTTTCATCAGAGGACTGGATGAAGTCTGAGAGTTTTTTCTTTTACTGAGAGACATGAAAGCTGATGTTGCTTCTGAGCTCTCTTATTTAGAAAAGTGTGTTCAGTTACAACCTTTGAACTGTGGGAAGACACTTGGGTTTGTTAGTATTTCACCATGCACTTTGTTTTAACTGGGCAACAACACATGCTTTCACAATCTCTTAGCGCTCACACTGCATACCTGTTCCCCTTCAAGATCAGGGCTACAGCAATGGGCTTTTCCTGAGGAAACCTTGCGTTTGCAAGGGCCAGATTTGCCTAGCTCATTGCAGGAAAGAGAAACCAAATGACGGTTTTCTTATTCTGACTGTTTTCGTCAGAGCACTGGATAAAGTCAGAGAGTTCTTTCTTTCACTGAGAAACATGCAAGCTAATGTCGCCTTTGAGCTCTCTTATTTGGAAGGTGTGCACTTACATGCTTTGAACTGTGGGAAGACACTTGGGTTTGTTAAGATTTCACCAGGCACTTCGTTTTTGCCACAGCAAAAAAAGTGCTTTCACAGTCTCTTAGCGCTCACACTACATATCTGTTTCCCTTCAAGAACAAGCGCTATGGCAATGGACTTTTCCTGAGGAAAGTTTGCATTTGCAAGGGTGAGATTTGCCGAGATCATTGCAGGAAAGGGGAACTAAGTGACGGTTTTCTCATTGTGACTGCTTTTGTCAGAGGACTGGCTGAAGTCAGAGAGTTCTTCTCACTGAGAAACATGCAAGCTGATGTTGCCTCTGAGCTCTGTTCTTTGGAGATAATGTAAATTGAAACGCTTTCAACTGCAGAAAAGCACGGGTTTTCTAGGATATCACTGTGCGCTGTGTTTTCCTTGGGCGTCAGAGTGCACTCGGTGTCTTAATGTTAACACTACATAGTCAGGAAGTTCTTTCTTTCACTGAGAAACATTTAAGCTGATGTTGCCTCTGAGCTCTGTTCCTTGGAAATAACATAAATTAACAAGCATTCACCTGCGGACCGGCATGTGTTTGCTATGATTTCACTGCCGCTGTATTTCCCCGGGCGTTAGAGTGCTCTCAGCATCTCTTAATGGTAACTCTACCTAGATGTTTCTCTGCAAGGAGAGGTGTTGCTGGTTTGTAGTTTGGCCTAAGAAACCTTGCGTTTGCAAGGGCAAAGTTACTGACTTCATGCAAGAAAGAGAATACAAAAGACCGTTTTCTCCCAGGGCGTCAGTGTGCTTTCACAATCTCTTAACGCTAACACTATGTAGTTGCTCCTCTGCAAGTATAGCGCTACCTCGATGTAGTTTTTCAGAAGGAAACTTGCATTTGTGAGGGCAATTTACAGAGTTCACTGCAGGAAAGAGAAAAGAAAACACAGTACCTCCCAACCTGCCTGCTTTGCTCAGAGGACTGGATGAAGTCAGGGAATTCTTTCTTTCACTGAGAATGATGCAAGCTGATGTTGCCTCTGAGCTCTCTTATTAGGAAAATTGTGCAGTTACACACTTGGAACTGTGGAAAGACACTAGGGTTTGTTAGGATTTCACCAGGCACTTTGTTTTAACTGGGAAAAAAAAACATGCTTTCACAATCTCTTAGCGCTCACACTGCATACCTGTTCCCCTTCAAAGTCAGGGCTACGGCAATGGACTTTTCCTGAGGAAACCTTGCATTTGCAGGGGCCAGATTTGTGGAGCTCATTGCAGGAAAGAAAAACCAAATGATGGTTTTCTCATTCTGACTGCTTTCATCAGAGCACTGGATGAAAGCAGATAGTTCGTTCTTTCACTGAGACACATGCAAGCTGATGTTGCCTCTAAAAAAAAGCCTCTGAGCTCTCTTATTTGGAAAAGAGTGTGTACTTACATGCTTTGAATGTGGAAAGACACTTGGGTTTGTTAGGATTTCACCAGGCACTTTGTTCTTGCCATGGCAAAAAAAAGTGCTTTCACAATCTCTTAACACTCACACTATGTACCTGTTACCATTCAAGAACAAGGGCTCCTGCAATGGTCTTTTCCTGCTGAAAGTTTGCGTTTGCAAGGGCCAGATTTGCTGAGATCAATATAGGAATGAGAAACAAGTGACAGTTTTCTCATTGTGACTGCTTTCTTCAGAGGACTGGATGAAGTCAGAGAGTTCTTTCTTTTGCCGAGAAACATGCGAGCTGATGTTGCCTCTGAGCTCTGTTCTTTGGAGATAACATAAATTGACACGCGTTCAACTGCGATAAAGCATGGGTTTTGTAGGATTTCACTGTGTGGTGTGTTTTCCCCGGGAGTAAGAGTGCTCTTAGTGTCTCTTAATGGTAACACTATATAGTTGCTTCCCTGCAAGTAGAGGTGTTGCTGGTTTGTAGTTTGGTCTAGGAAACCTTGAGTTTGCAAATGCAAGTTACCGAGTTCATGCAGGAAAGGGAATACAAAAGACCGTTTTCTCCCAAGGCGTCACTGTGCTTTCACAATCTCTTAACGCTAACACTATGTAGTTGCTTCTCTGCAAGGATAGTGCTACCGTGATGTAGTTTTTCAGAAGGAACCTTGCATTTGCACGGGCAATTTACAGAGTTCATTGCAGGAAAGAGAAAAGAAAAGACAGTTTCTCTCAACCATCCTGTTTTGCTCAGAGGACAGGATGAAGTCAGGGAGTTCTTTCTTTCACTTAGAAACATTTAAGCAGATGTTGCCTCTGAGCTCTGTTCTTTGGAGTTAAGGTAAATTGACATGCATTCAACTGCAGACAGGCATGTTTTTGCTATGACTTCACTGTGCGCTGTATTTGCCCGGGCTTTAGAGTGCTCTCAGTGTCTCTTAATGGTAACACTACGTAGTTGGTTCTCTGCAAGGAGAGGTGTAGCTTGTTTGTAGTTTGGCCTAGGAAACCTTGCGTTTCCAAGGGCAAAGTAACCGAGTTCATGCAAGAAAGAGAATACGAAAGACTTTTTACTACCCGGGCATCAGAGTCCTCTCACAATCTCTTAATGCTAACACTATGTAGTTGCTCCTCTGCAAGGATAGAGCTACTGCGACGTAGTTTTTCAGAAGAAACATTGTGTTTGCAAAGGCAATTGATAGAGTTCATTGCAGGAAAGAGAAAAGAAAAGACAGTATCTCACAACCTGCCTGCATTGCTCAGAGGACTGGATGAAGTCAGGGAGTTCTTTCTTTCACTGAGAAACATGCAAGCTGATGTTGCCTCTGAGCTCTCTTGTTTGGAAAAGAGTGTTCAGTTACAACCTTTGAACTGTGGTAAGACACTTGGGTTTGTTAGCATTTCATCATATACTTTGTTTTACCTGGACAAGAAATAGTGCTTTCACAATCTCTTAGAGCTAACACTGCATACCTGTTCCCCTTAACAACATGGCTACGGCAATGGACTTTTTCTGAGGAAACCTTGCATTTGTAAACGTCAGATTTGCCGAGCTCATGGCAGGGAAGAGAAACCAAATGACAGTTTTCTCATTCTGACTCCTTTCGTCAGAGGACTGGATAAAGTCAGAGAGATCTTTCTTTGACTGAGAAACATGCAAGCTGATGTTGCCTCTGAGCTCTGTTCTTTGGGGATAACTTAAACTGACACACATTCAACTGTGGACAGTGATGTGTTTACTAGGATTTCACTGTGCTCTGTGTTTTCCCTGGGCTTTAGAGTGCTCTCGGTGTCTCTTAATGGTAACACTGCGTAGTTGTTTCTCTGCAAGAAGAGGTGTTGCTGGTTTGTAGTTTGGCCTAGAAAACCTTGCGTTTGCAAGTGCAAAGTAACCGAGTTCATGCAAGAAAGAGAATACAAAAGACCATTTACTCCCTGGGAGTCAGTGTGCTTTCACAATCTCTTAACGTTAACATTATGTAGTTGCGCCTCTGCAAGGATAGCGCTACCGCGATATAGTTTTTCAGAAGAAAACTTGCATTTGCAAGGGCAAATCACCAAGTTCATTGCAGGAAAGAGAAAAGAAAAGACAGCTTCTCTCATCCTGCCTGCTTTGCTCAGGGGACTGAATGAAATCAGAGAGTTCTTTCTTTCATTGAAAAACCTGCAAGCTGTTGCTGCCTCTGAGCTCTCTTATCTGGAAAAGAGTGTGCAGTTACATCCTTGGAACTGTTGAAAGATACTTGGGTTTGTTAGGATTTCACTAGTCACTTTGTTTTCCCTGGGCAACAAAATGTGCTATCACAATCGCTTAGGGCTAACACCGCATACCTGTTCCCCTTCAAGAACAGGGCTGTCACAGTGGAGTTTTCCTGAGGAAACCTTGTGTTTGCAAGGGCTAGATTTGCTGAGCTCATTGCAGGAAAGAGAAATCAAATGACAGTTTTTTCATTCTGACTGCTTTCGTCAGTGGACTAGAGGTAGTCAGAGAGTTCTTTCTCTTACGCAGAAACACCCAAGTTGATGTTGCCTCTGTGCTGTCTTCTTTGGAAAAGCATGTAATGTGAAACCCATTGAAGTGTGGGCTGACACTTAGTTTGCTAGGATTTCACTATGCCTTTCGTTTTTGTCTATGCCTCAAAGGGCTTTCACCCTCTCTTAATGCTAACACTACGTAGTTGTTCTTTTGCAAGGACAGGAGCTACTGTGAAAGAGTTTTGCTGGAGAAACCTTGCACTTGCAAGAGTCAAATTTACCGAGTTCACGATAGGAAAGAGAAACCAAAAGACGGTTTCCCTCATTCTGCCTGCGTTTGTCAGAGGACTGGATGACATCAGAGAGTTCTTTCTCTTACTGAGAAACATCCAAGCTGGTGTGGCCTCTGCATTGTCTTAGTTGGAAAAGGATGCCAAGTTACATCCTTGAACTGCTGACAGGCATTTGGGTTTTCTAGGATTTCAGTAGGCACTTTGTTTTACTTGGGCTTGAATGCTGTTTCACAACCTCTTAACACTAACACTACATAGTTGTTCCTCTGCAAGTTACAGGGGCTGCCACGACGTCATTCTGTTGAGGAGAGCTTGTGTTCCCAAATCCAAATGAACCCAGGCCACTGCAAAAGAGAGAAACCAAAAAACAGTTTCTCTCATTCGGCCTGCTTTTGTCAGACGATTGGATGAAGTGGGAGAATTCTTTCTCTTACTGGAGCACACGGAAGCTGACGTTGCATCTGCGTTCTCTTGGATGGAAAAGAATGGAAAGTTAGACCAATTGAGCTGCACTCAGACACTTCGCTTTTCTAGGATTTCAACAGGCACTTTGTTTTACCTGGGCTTGAGTGTGCTTTCACAATCTCTAGCTCTAAAGCTACGTAGTTGTTCCCCTGCAAGTTACAGAGGCTTCTGCGATGTAGTTTTGCTGAGGAAACCTTGTGTTCCCAAGGGCCAAAGTTGCCGAGTTCACTGCAGAAAGAGAAACCCAAAGAGTTTCCCTCATTCTGCCTACTTTTGTCAGAGGAATTGATGAAGTCAGAGAGTTCTTTCCCTTATTGAGAAACATACAAGCTGATGTGGCTTCTGGATTCTTTCACTTGGAAAAGAAAGGGTGGCAAGTTATACCCATTGAACTGCCCGCAGATGGTTGGGTTTTCTAGGATATCAATAGGCACTTTATGTATGTGTGAACGTGCTTTCACAATGTTGTAATGCTAACACTACATAGTTTTTCCTCTGTAGGTTACAGGGGCTACTGCAATGTAGTTTTGGTGAGGAAATCTTGTGTTCCCAAGGGCCAAAGTTACCGAGGTCACTGCAGAAAGAGAAATAGTTTCTCTCATTCTGCCTGCTTTCGTCACAGGATTGGAGGAAGTCAGAAAGTTCTTTCTCTTATTGAAAAACATTCAAGCTGATGTTGCCTCAGCATTCTCTTACTTGGAAAAGAATGGAAAGTTACACCCATTGAACTGCTCGCAGATGCTTGGGTTTTCTAGGATATCAATAGGCACTTTATGTATGCGTGAACGTGCTTTCACAATGTCTTAATGCTAACACTACATAGTTCTTCCTCTGTAAGTTACAGGGGATACAGCGATGTGATTTTGCTGAGGAGACCTATGTTCGCAAGTGCCAGACTTACCACGTTCTCTGCATGAAAGAGAAACCCAAAGACAGTTTCTCTCATTCTGTCTGCTCTTGCCAGAGGATTGGATGAAGTCCGAGAGTTCTTTCCACTAATGAAAAATATCCAAGCTGCTCTTGGCTCTGCATTCACTTACTTGGAAAAGAATGGAGAGTTACAGCCATGGAAGTGTGGGCAGACACTTGGTTTGCTAGGATTTCACTATGCAGTTTGTTTTCCCTGGGCCTCAAAGTGCTTTCACAATCTCTTAATGCTAACACTATGTAGTTGTTCTTTTGCAAGGACAGGGGCTACTGTGAAATAGTTTTGCTGGAGAAACCTTGCACTTGCAAGAGGCAAATTTACTGAGTTCACGATAGGAAAGAGAAACCCAAAGACAGTTTCCCTCATTCTGTCTGCTTTTGTCAGAGGACTGGATGATGTCAGAGAGTTCTTTCTCTTACTGAGAAACATTCAAGCTGATGTGGCCTCTGCATTGTCTTAATTGGAAAAGGATGCCAAGTAACATCCTTTGAACTGCTGACAGATACGTGGGTTTTCTAGGATTTCAGTAGGCACTTTGTTTTACCTGAGCTTGAATGTAGTTTCACGATCTCTTAGCACTAACACTGCATAGTTGTTCCTCTGCAAGTTACAGGGGCTGCCACGACATCATTCTGTTGAGGAGAGCTTGTGTTCCCAAATCCATAGTAACCCGGGTCACTGCAAAAGAGAAAAACCGAAAAACAGTTTCTCTCATTCGGCCTGCTTTTGTCAGACGATTGGATGAAGTGGGAGAATTCTTTCTCTTACTGGAACACATGGAAGCTGATGTTGCATCTGCGTTCTCTTAGATGTAAAAGAATGGAAAGTTAGACTGATTGAACCATGCACAGACACTTGGGTTTTCTAGGATTTCAATAGGCACTTTGTTTTACCTGGGCTTGAATGTGCTTTCACAGTCTCTTAATGCTAAGGCTACGTAGTTGTTCCCCTGCAAGTTACAGAGGCTACTGCGATGTAGTTCTGCTTAGAAAACCTTGTGTTGGCGAGAGCCAAACTGACCGAATTCCCTGCAGGAAAGAGAAACCCAAAGGCAGTTTCTCCCATCCCTCCTTCTATGGTAAGAGTATTGGATGAAATCAGGAAGTTCTTTCTCTTTCAGAAAAAAGTACAAGCTGATGTTGCCTCTATATTCTCTTAGTTGGAAAAGAATTCAAAGTTACACCCTTTGAACTGTGGGCTTACACTTAGGTTTTCTAGCATTTCAATAAGCACTTTGGTTTACATGGGCATGAGTGTGTTTTCACAACCTCCTAATGCTAACACTACTTAGTTGTTGCTGTGCAAATTATGAGGCTACTGAGATGTAGTTTTGCAGAGGACCTTGTGTTCGTAAGTGTCAAAGTTACCGAGTTCACTGCGTGAAAGAGAAACTCAAAGACAATTTCTCTCATTTGGTCTGCTTTCGTCAGACGATTGCATGAAGTGGGAGATTTCTTTCTCTTACTGAAACACATGCAAGCTGACGTTGCATCTGCGTTCTCTTGGATGGAAAAGAATGGAAAGTTAGACCCATTCTGAACTGTGCTCAGACACTTGGCTTTTCTAAGATTTCAATAGGCACTTTGTTTTACCTGGGCTTGAATGTGCTTTCACAATCTCTAACACTAAAGCTACGTAGTTGTTCCCCTGCAACTTACAGAGGCTTCCGGATGTCGTTTTGCTGAGGAAACCTTGTGTTCCCAAGGGCCAAAGTTACCGAGTTCACTTCAGAAAGAGAAACGGAAGACAATTTCTCTCATTCTTCCTGCTTTCATCACAGGATTGGAGGAAGTCAGAAAACCCTTTCTTTTATTGAAAAACATTCAAGCTGATGTTGCCTCTGCATTCTCTTAGTTGGAAGAGAATGCAAATTACACCCTTTGAACCTGCTGACAGGGGTTTTCTTGCATTTCAATAGGCAGTTTTTTTTACGTGGGGTGAATGTGCTTTCACAATCTCTTAATGCGAACACTATATAGTTGTTCCTCTGCAAGTTACAGGGGCTGCCGTGATGCAGTTCTGTTGAGGAAACCTTGTGTTCCCAAGATCCAAAATTAGCCGGGTCACTGCAAAAGAGAGAAACCAAAAGACGGTTTCTCTCATTTAGCCTGCTTTCATCAGATGATTGTACGAAGTGGGAGATTTCTTTCTGTTACTGAAACTCATGCAAGCTGATGTTGCATCTGCGGTCTCTTAGTTGGAAAAGAATGGAAAATTACACCCATTGTATTGTGCGTGGGCACTTGGGTTTTCTAGAATTTCAGTAGGCACTTTGTTTTACCTTGCTATGAATGTGCTCTCAGAATCTCTTAACATTTACTGTAAGTATTTGTTCCTCTGAAGTTTACGGGGGCTAGCATGGTAAGTTTTTTTGAGGAAACCTTGCTTTTGCAGGAGCCAAACTTTCTGCGTTCACTGCTTGAAAGAGAAACTCAAAGACAGTTTCTTTCATTCTTCCTGCTTTCATCAGAGGATTTGATTAAGTCAGAGATTTCTTTCTCTTACTGAAAAAGATGCAAGCTGATGTTGCCTCTGCATTGTCATAGTTGAAAAGGTGTGGAAAGTCATACCCATTGAACTGCAAGAACACACTTGAGTTTTCTAGGATTTCAATAGGCACTGTGTTTTACGTGGGAGTGAATGTGCTTTCATAATCTCTTAATGCCAACACTACATAGTTGTTCCTCTGCAACTTACGGGGACTACAACGATGTAGTATTGCTGAGGAAACCTTATGTTCACAAGAGCCAACTTTAGTAGTTCGAAGGTGAGACCAAGTTGGCTAACTAATCAGAAGCTTCTGCTGAACTCTCTTGTGACAAAGACTCGAAGAAACAAGTGAATCGATTACATATATGAGAATCTATGAACCTTGAGTATCAAACACAGAAGTAAAGAATCAACCTGAGTGACAGTGGAGCAAGAGATGGTATAGAAGCAGCGACGAGTTGCCAAGCCTGTGCAACGCCTCAGCTCTGATTCCTTGGTGCCATTCTTTGGCGTGAATGCAGCAAGTCCAATGGTAGTTTGCTGAGATGCCGGGAAGGCAGCCTTAACCCCCGGGGCAATCTCGGCAGGTACCCAGCCAGCGGACTCAGGCTACACATGCCTCTGGAATCTGAGATAAAATGGTGCTCTCAACACAAGATAAGCGATTTTGTCTAATTTACTGGGTGGATCTAATAGCTCTCTGAGAGTACTCTTTCCTATGTATCTGATCCCTCCCCTCTCTGCCTCAGCCGGCTTCATTATCATTTGAATTCCCTTGGCCTGAGATAGAACTGCAGCATTTTTCTGATCCATTCTCCTGGCCTACGAGAAGGAGCAAAATAAGGGAAAAATACTTTCCCGACTCCCTTTAACTGGAAGCTCAGAGCAGAAGTGGCTCCAGTCCAGGTGTAAGTGATCCACAGACTTTGGGTTTCACCCCCACATGGAACCAGGTGGCAATTATAATGCAAAGGCAAATGTGTTAGAGGTCTGACTGTAATTGTTTCAGCTGTGTGGTGGAGAGGCAGGTTTTGGAGGTCTGATACCGCTCTACCTATTAAACAGAGCCCTCGCCTACCCACAGCAGTGACCTGAGGGCTGAGGCTCCATCCACCCCACCTAGCCACCTGAAAAAGGGGTCTGAGGATAGTGGTTCCTACCAATCTTTACAGGTATAAGCATTGGGTGCTTAAGGCACAGCTAGCTACAGAGCCAACCCACCAGAGTGCTCTAGAGAACAGAGATGCTTCTCTCTCACTGACACTTGGGGGAAGGCTGTCAGCACTCTGCCCTCATCAGAAACCAGTGCATACAACCATTGCCACTACTCTTCTAAAATAGTAGGTGAGAGCCTACACCACACACTAGGTGACTGACTATCAGGACTTCTGAGCTGAATCTATTCAAGAATAGTGAATGGGCTCATAGGTTCATATACCTGGTAACAGCTCTAACCATTTGGTAACAGGGCATTAGTGCTTTAAAGGCTCCAGTAATCAAGTTAGCAAACTCTAGTAGCCTATCTGGGTATATTGAAACAAAACAAAGCAAGAAGATAGGACACAGTGAGGAAACATAAAATAAATTATTACAATAACTTATAAATGGCTCAGAGACAGCAGTCAGTATCAAATCACGTAAAGAAGCAGACCATGACTGCTTCTACCAACTCCCAAAACAGAGAATCAAGGTCTCTCCTGGATGAAGACATATTACTGGAATTGCCAGATGTAGAACAAAAGATTAATTCACAGAACACTTCACAACATCAGGAATGAAAGCAGGCAATGTACTGAAAAAGTCAAGGAACACACAGATAAAGCATTTGAAGATATTAAAAGATTATACAAGAACATAATGAAAAATTAAATAAGCTGCAAGAATCCATAGAGACAGCATTCAGAAATTCAAAGGACTAAAAATAAAATTACAAAATTAGACAACTCAGTAGGAAGGCAGGGAGCAGAATTGAGAAATTGGAATGCAGAATTGGGGAGATAGAGGATAAGGCACTGGGGACCAATATATTTGAGGGAAAATCAGATAAAAGAATTTAAGAAAAATGAAGAAGCCCTAAGAATCATGTGGGACTCTGTCAAGAGGAATAACTTGTGAGCGATTGGAATTCCAGAGCAGGAGGGGATAACAGAAAATACAAAGAGAATTGTTGAAGGTTTTTTGGCAAAAAACTTCCCCGACATAGTGAAAGATGAAAGGATGTCTATCCAAGATGCTCATCAAACCAACCCCATGCAAGGTAGAGCCCAAAAGAAAGCCACCAAGACATATTATCAACAAACTTACCAAAACCAAAGATAAAGAGAAAATTTTAAGAGCAGTCAGAGATAAGTGGAAAGTCACCTGCAAGGGAGAATCAATAAGTTTGGACTACTTGGCCGAAACCTTGCAGACAAGAAGGCAATGGGATGACATATATAGAGCACTGAAGGAGAAAAATTGCCAGCCAAGAATCATATTTCCAGCAAAACTGTTTCTCAAATATGAAGGCGAAATTAAGTCATCTACAGATAAATTCAAGCTTAGGGAGTTTGCAAAAACCAAACCAAAACTACAAGAAATACTAAAGGGAATTCTCTGGTTAGAAAATCAATAACATCAGATATCAACACAAAACTAGGACAAAGAACAGAGCATCCTGATATCAACTCAGATAGGGAAATAAAAATAAAAAAAGATAAAAAAACTGCTCAAAACAGAGAATCACTGATGTCATTATGTAAAAGATGACAATAATCAATAAAGAGGGACTAAATACAGTAGGCATAGGTCTTCCACATGGAGAGGAAAAGAAGGTGACATAGGGAGATACAAGTTAGGTCTATACTAAGAAAAATAGGGGTAAATATTAAGGTAACCACAAAAAGGACTAACAATCCCATACTTCAAAATAAAAACCAAGATAAACATAAACACTGAGCAAAAACAAATTCAACTACAATGAAAAAGAGGAACACACAATTTACAAAGGAAACTTCTCAGCACAAAAAAGTAAGTGGAAAAATGAAACTGTCAACAACACACACAAAAAAAGGCATCAAAATGACAGCACTAAACCCATATCTATCTATAATTACTTTGAATGTAAATGGACTAAATGCACCAATAAAGAGACAGAAAGTTGCAAATTGGATTTAAAAAAAGACATAATCCAGCTATATGCTGCCTACAAGAGACACGCCTTAGACTTAGAGACACAAACTAAAATTCAAAGGATGGAAAAAATATATCAAGCAAGCAACAATAAAAAATGAGCAGAAGTGGCGATATTAATCTCAGACAAAATAGACTAAAGTTAAATCCACCACAAAGGATAAGGAAGGACACTATATAATGATTAAAGGGACAATTTAAAAGGAATCTATAACCATAGTAAATATTTGTGCACCCAATGACAGGGCTGCAAGATACATAAAACAAACTCTTAAAGCATTGAAAAGTGAGATAGACAGCTCCACAATTGTAGTAGGAGACTTCAACACACCACTTTTGGTGAAGGACAGGACATCCAGAAAGAAGCCCAATAAAGACGCGGAAGATCTAAATGCCACAATTAACCAACTTGACCTCATAGTCATATTCAGAACACTCCACCCAACAGCTGCAAAGTATAATTTCTTTTCTAGGGCACATGGAACGTTCTCTAAACAGACCACATATTAGGTCATAAAGCAAGCCTTAGCAGAATCCAAAACATTGAAATATTACAAACCATCTTCTCAGACCATAAGGACATAAAACTAGAAATCAATAACAGAAAAAGCAGGAAAAATAAATCAAATACTTGAAAAATGAACAATACACTGTTCAAAAAAAGACTGGGTTATACAAGACATTAAGGAGGGAACAAAGAAATTTATAGGATCCAATGAGAATGAAAATACTTCCTATGAGAACATTTGGGACACAGCTAAAGCAGTACTCAGAGGTCAATTTATATCAATAAATGCACACATACAAAAAGAATAAAGGGCCAAAATCAAAGAATTATCCCTACAACTTGAACAAATAAAAAGAGAGCAGCAAAATGAACCCTCAGGCACAAGAAGAAAGCAAATAATAAAAATTAGAGCAGAATTAAATGAATTAGAGGAAAAAAAAAACAATTGAAAGAATTAACAAAGCCAAAAGCTGGTTCTTTGAAAAAAATTAACAAAATTAATAAACCATTGGCCAGAATGACTAAAGAAATACAGGAAAGGAAACAAATAATCTGAAGAAGAAATGAGATGGGTGATATTACGACAGACCCAACTGAAATTAAAAGAATCATATCAGATTACTATGAAAAATTGTACTCTAACAAATTTGAAAACCTAGAAGAAATGGATGAATTCGTAGAAACACACCACCTACCTAAACTAACACAAATAGAGGTAGAACAATGAAATAAAAAAAATAGAGGTAGAACATTGAAATAGACCCATAACAAAGAAAAGATTGAAAAGGTAATAATAATAATAAAAAAAAACTCCCAACAAAAGAAAGTCCTGGCCCTGACGGCTTCACTGCAGAGTTCTACCAAACTTTCAGAGAAGAGGTAACACCACTACTATTAAAATTATTTCAGAGCATAGAAAATGATGAACTACTCCCAAACTCATTCTATGGAGCCAGGATATCCCTGATACCAAAACCAGGTAAAGGCACCACAAAAAAAGAAAATTACAGACCTACATCCCTCATGAACTTAAATGCAAAAATCCTCAACAAAATTCTAGCCAATAGAATATCAAAAAATAATGCACCATTACCAAGTGGGATTCATACCAGGTGTTTTATGCATGATGGTTCAACATTAGAAAAACAATTAATTTAATCCACCACATAAATAAAACAAAAGGCAAGAATCACATGATTTTATCAGTTAATGCAGAAAAGGCATTTGACAAAGTTCAACACCCATTCATGATGAAAACTCTCAGCAAAATAGGAATAGAAGGAAAATTCCTCAACATAATAAAGGGCATTTATACAAAGCCAACAGCCAATATCATCCTAAATGGAGAGAGTCTGAAAGCATTCCCCTTGAGACAGGGAACCACACAAGGATGCCCTTTATCGCCGCTCTTATTCAACATTGTGTTGGAGGTTCTAGCCAGAGAAATTAGTCTAGACAAAGAAATAAAGCACATCCAAATTGGTAAGGAAGAAGTAAAAGTATCTGTATTTGCAGATGACATGATCTTATACACAGAAAATCCTAAGGAATCCTCGAGAAAACTACTGAAACTGATAGAGGAGTTCAGCAGAGTGTCAGATAAACATACAAAAATCAATTGTATTTTCTACACCAACAAAAAGAACATCGAAGAGGAAATCACCAAATCAATGTCATTTACAGTAGCCCCCAAGAAGATAAAATACTTAGGAATAAACCTTACCAGAGATGTAAAAGACCTATACAATGAAAACTACAAGATACTACTGCAAGAAATCAAAAGAGACCTACATAATTGGAAAAACATATCTTGCTCATGGATAGGAAGGCTTAACATTATAAAAATGTCTGTTCTACCAAAATCCATCTACGGATACAATGCAATTCCGATCCAAATTCCAAAGACATTTTTTTAATGTGATAGATAAACAAATCACCAACTTCCTATGGAAGGGCAAAAGACCCCAGATAAGTAAAGCATTAACAAAAGAAGAACAAAGTGGGAGGCCTCATTCTACCTGATTTATACCACCTCAGTAGTCAAAACAGCCTGGTACTTGTACAACAACAGATACATAGACCAAAGGAACAGAATTGAGAATCCGGACATAAATCCATCCACATATGAGCAGCTGATATTTGACAAAGTCCCAAAGTCAGTTAATTGGGGAAAAGACAGTCTTTTTAACAAATGGTGCTGGCATAACTGGATATCCACCTCCAAACAAATGAAACAAGACCCATACCTCACACCATGTACAAAAATGAATTCAAAATGGACCAAAGACTTAAAATCTATACGAATAAAGATCATGGAATAAGAAAATAGGGACAACATTAGGAGCCCTAATACATGGCATAAACAGTATACAAAACATTATTAAAAATGCAGAACAGAAACCAGATAAGCGGGAGCTCCTAAAAATCAAACACCTATGCTTATCCAAAGACTTCACCAAAAGAGTAAAAAGACTACCTACAGGCTGGGAAAAAGCTTTTAGTTATGACATTTCCAATCAGTGCCTGATCTCTAAAATCTACATGATTCTGCAAAAAGTCAACTACAAACAAACAAAGAACCCAATTAAAAAATGGGCAAAGAAGACATTCAGGCTGCTAACAGATACATGAGGAAATGCTTATGATCATTAGCCATTAGAGAAATGCAAACTCAAACTGCAATGAGATTCCATCTCACTCCAACAAGGCTATCATTAATCAAAAAAACACAAAGTAATAAATATTGGAGAGGTTGTGGAGAGACTGGAACACTTATACACTGCTGGTGGGAATGTCAAATGGTACAACCGCTTTGGAAATCAATTAGGCGCTTCCTTAAAATAGAACTACCATACAATCCAGCAATCCCACTCCTTGGAATATATCCTAGAGAAATAAGAACCTTTACACGAACAGATATATGCACACCCATGTTTATTGCAGCACTGTTTACAATAGCAAAAAGATGTAAGCAACCAAGGTGCCCATTACCGGATGAATGGATAATAAATTATGGCATATTCACACAATGGAATGCTACACATCATTAAAGAACAAAGATAAATCCATGAAACATTTCATAACTTGGAGAAATCTGGAAGACATGCTGAGTGAAATTAGTCAGTTGCAAAAGGACAAATATTGTATAAGACCACTATTAAAAGAAGTTGAGAAATAGTTTAAACTGAGAAGAAAACATTCTTTTGCGGTTACGAGAGGGTTGGGAGAGGGGTCTTCACTAATTAGATAGCAGATAAGAACTACTTTAGATGAAGGGAAAGACAACACACAATACACGGGAGGTCAGCACAACTGGACTAAGCCAAAAGCAAAGAAGTTTCCTGAATAAACTGAATGCTTCAAAGGCCAGTGTAGCAGGGGCAGGGGTTTGGGGACCATGGTTTCAGGAGACATCTAAGCCAATTGGCACACTAAAATCTATTAAGAAAACATTCTGCATCCCACTTTGAAGAGTGGCATCTGGGGTCTTAAACGCTAACGAGGAACCATCTAAGATGCATCAATTGGTCTCAACTGACCTGGATCAAAGGAGAATGAAGAACACCAAGGACACAAGGTAATTACGAGCCCAAGAGACAGAAAGGGGCACATAAACCAGCAACTACATCATCCTGAGACCAGAAGAACTAGATGGTGCCTGGCTACAAGCGATGACTGCCCTGACAGGGAACACAACAGAGAACCCCTGAGGGAGCAGGAGAACAGTGGGATACAGACCCCAAATTCTCATAAAAGAACAGACTTAGTGGTCTGACTGAGCCTAGAAGGACCCTGGTGGTCATGGCTCTCAGAGCTTCTGTTGGCCCAGGACAAGAACCATTCCTAAAGCCAACTCTTCAGACATGGATTGGACTGGACAATGGGTTGGAGAGGGATGCTGGTAGGAGTGAGCTTCTTGGATCAGATGGACACTTTAGACTATGCTGTCATCTCCTGCCAGGAGGGGAGATGAGAGCGTGGAGGGGGTTAGAAGATGGTGAAATGGACACGAAAAGAGAGTGGATGGAGAGAGCGGGGTGTCTCATTAGAGGGAGTGTAATTGGGAGTATTTTTTTAGCAAGGTGTATATAAGTTTTTGTGTGAGACTGACTTGATTTGTAAACTTTCACTGAAAACACATTAAAATTATATATATATATATAAAGCTAGAAATAGAACTACCATACGATCCAGCAATCCCACTCCTTGGAATATATCCTAGAGAAATAAAAGCCTTCACACGAACAGACATATGTACACCCATGTTCATTGCAGCACTGTTTACAATAGCAAAAAGATGAAAGCAACCAAGGTGCCCTTCAACAGATGAATGGATAAATACATTACGGCATATTCACACAATGGAATGCTATGCATCAGTAAAGAACAAAGATGAATCCTTGAAACATTTCATAACATGGAGAAATCTGGAAGACATAATGCTGAGTGAAATTAGTTGGTTACAAAAGGACAAATATTGTGTAAGACCACTGTTATAAGAACCCGAGAAATAGTTTAAACATAGAAGAAAATATTCTTTGACGGTTACGAGATGGGGGGAGGAAGGTAAGGAGGGAGAGAGGTTTTCACCAATTAGATAGTAGATAAGTTTTTCTTTAGGTGAAGGGAAAGACAACACACAATACAGGAGAGGTCAACACAACTGGACTAAACCAAAAGCAAAGAAGTTTCCTGAATAAACTGAACGCTTCGAAGGCCAGTGTAGCAGGGGTGGGGGTTTGGGGACCATGGTTTCAGGGGACATCTAAGTCAATTGGCATAATAACATCTATTAAGAAAACATTCTGCATCCCACTTTGGAGAGCGGCATCTGGGGTCTTAAACGCTAGCAAGTGGCCTTCTAAGATGCATCGGTGGGTCTCAGCCCACCTGAAGCAAGGAAGAATGAAGAACACCAAAGACACAAAGTAATTCTGAGCCTAAGAGACAGAAAGGACCACATAAACCAGAGACTACATCATCCTGAGACCAGAATGAAGAGATGGTGCCTGGCCACAAATGATGACTGCACTGACAGGGAACACTACAGAGAACCCCTGAGGGATCAGGAGAGCAGTGGGTTACAAACCCCAAATTCTCATAAAAGACCAGACTTAATGGTTAGACTGGGGCTAAAATGACCCCGGACGCCATGGTCCCCAGGCCTTCTCTTAGCCCAAGACAGGAACCATTCCCAAGACCAACTTTTCAGACAGGGATTAGACTGGAATATGGGATGGAAAACGATACTGATGAAGAAGGAGCTTCTTTGATCAAGTAGACATATGAGAATATGTTGCCTGAATGGATCAAGGAGAGAGAGTGCAGGGAAGGAGTGTGCAGTCTCATTAGGTGGAGACCAATTAGGAGTGTATAGCAAGGCGTATGTAAATCTTTGAATGAGAGATTGACCTGGTTTGTAAACTTTCACTTAAAGCACAATAAAAATTTATTAAAAAAAAAAAGTTACCGAGTTCACTGCATGAAAGACAAAGCCAAAGACAGTTTCTTGCATTCCACCTGCTTTCTTCAGAGGACTGGATGAAGTCAGGGAGTTCTTTGTCTTATTGAAAAACATGCAAGCTTATGTCGCCGCTGCATTTTCTTAGTTGGAAAAGAATGGGAAGTTATGCCCTTTGAACTTCCGGCAGACATTTGGGTTTTCTAGGATTTCAATAGGCACTTTATTTTACCTGGGCTTAAATGTGCTTTCACAATCTCAACGCTAAGACTACTTCATTACTGAGCTGATAGGGTGTCTGGGCGCCATACTCTCAGGGTTTCTCCAGTCTCTGTCAGGCCAGCAAATCTGGCCTTTCTTTTTAATTAATAATTTTGTTCTACATTTTTCTCCAGCTCTGTCTAGGACCCTCTCTTGTGATCTGTGTCAGAATAGTCAGTGGTGGTAGCCTGGCACCATCTATTTGTACTGGACACAGTCTGATTGAGGCCGTGGTAGAGGGGGTTCATTAGTCCTTTGGACTAATCTTTCTCTTGTATCTTTAGTCTTTTTTTCATTCTCCTTGCTCCCAAAGCAGTGAGACCAGTGAAGTATCCTAGATGGCTGCTCACAAGCTTTTAAGACCCCAGGTGCTACTTACCACAGTAGAATGTAGGAAATTTTCTTTATATACTATGTTATGTGAATTGAGCTGGATGTTCCCCAAGATCACTGTCCCCACAGCACTCAGCTAGGCAATTTGGCCCCTCAGGGAGTTTGGATATATTTATGGAGCTTCCATGACCTTGCCTTGTACAAGTTGTGCTGGCTTCCCCAGTATTGTGTACTGTCTTATCCGTCACCAAAGTTACCATTTATCTATTGTCTATTTAGTGTTTTTCCACCCCCAGCCCTCCCCTCCCTCATAACCATCAAAGATTGTTTCTTTTTGTGTGTAAATCTTTTCATGATTTTTTTACAGTAGTGGTCTCATAGAGTATTTGTCCTTTTGTGATTGACTTATTTCACTCAGCATAATGACCTCCAGATCCATCCATGGTATGAGATGCTTCACAGATTCACTGATGTTCTTTATCGTTTCATAATACTCCATTGTGTGTATGTACCAGGGTTTGTTTATCCATTCATCTGTTGATGGGCATCTAGGTCGTTTCCATCTTTTTGCTATTGTGAACAACACTGCAATGAACATGGGTGTGCATATGTCTATTCGTGTGATGGCTCTTATTTCTCTAGGATATACTCCTAGGAGTGGGATTGCTGGATCATATGGTATTTCTATTTCTAGCTTTCTAAGGAAGTGCCATATCGTTTTCCAAAATGATTGTATCATTTTGCCTTCCCACCAGCGATGCGTAAGAGTTCTGATCTTCCTGAGCCTCTCCAACATTTGTTACTTCCTGTTTTTTTGATGAGTGCCAGTAATGCTGGGGTGAGAAGGTATCTCCTTGTGGTTTTGATTGACATTTCTCTAATGGCTTTTTTTTTTTTAATGGCTAGTAATCTCGAGCGTTTCCTCACATGTCTGTTGGCCACTTGAATGTCTTCTTTGGTGAAGTGTCTGTTCATATCCTTTGCCCATTTTTTATTTGGATTATTTATCTTTTGGTTGTAGAGTGTTGAATTTTCTTGTAGATTTTTGAGATTAGACCTTTGTTTCATTTGTAATAGCCAAATTTTTTTTCCAGTCTGTAGGTTCTCTTTTTACTCTTTTGATGAAGTCTTTTTATGACCATAAGTGTTTAATTTTTAGAAGATCCCAGTTATCTAGCTTATCTTCTGGAGTTTGTGTGTTGTTGGTTGCAGTTTATATCCTGTTAATGCTGTGTATTAGGGCCTCTAGTGTTGATCCTATTTTTTCTTCTATGAACTTCATAGTTTCTGGCAGGTTCTATGTCTTGATCTTTACGAGGAACTTCTTGGAGGCTTGTGCCTAAGAGAGGTAGTTTCCCTTTCCTCAGAAAGTAAAGGCTGGGTAAGTATGGGACCCAGAATGTGATTGATAAGCCTGTGGGGGCATTGGCTGCCTCAGAGTCCCTAGGTAGTGCAAATAATTAATGTGCTGGGCTTTTAACCCAAGGCTGGGAGGTTTGAGTCCACTCCTAGGAAGAAAAGCCTGGTGATCTACTTCCAAAAAATCAACCATCGAAATACCTATGGAAAAGAATTTTACTCTTACACTCATGGGGTCACCATGAGTTGGAACTGACTCAATGACAAGTTTTTTTTTTTTTTTTTTAACCTCAGGCCCAGCATCCATGTTTAGCTGGTAAGTAGTTTAATCATGGTACTGCCTGGCAGTTTACCATATCAGGGTTCTGCTTAGAGGCAACAATACCCAGGGCCTCAAGTTCACACTCTTCTTCCTTCCAGAATTTTGCCCACCTTCAATTCCCAAGATTCCTCACATATACCATCACCTCTGAGCTGGTGCCCTGACATGTCATTCTCATTTCCACATCCATGCTTTGTTTATGTTTTCCAGGTTGTACTTGAAAAAGGGCAGGCCTTAGAGTCAGAGTTGGTTTCGAGTTGCTGCTCTCCCATTTGGTCTGTTATGTGTTCTCAATTTTTTCATTTGTAATACCTGCCTCATAGCCCTGCTGTGAGAATTAATTCAGTACTTACTTTTGGAACACCTAATACGTGTCAGGAGTCCCTGGGTAGTGCAAATGGTTAAATCACTTGGCTGTTAACCAAAACATTGGTAATTCGAGTCTACCCCTATACACCACAAAAGAAAGGCCTGGAGATCTACTTCTGAAAAATCGGCCATTGGAATGCCTATGGAGCATGGTTCTACTGTGACACATATGGGGTCACTATGAGTTGGTGTCAACAAGACTTGGTTTTAATTTGTGTCAGACTGTACTAAACATTGGGGAGGGGGCAACGAAGATCAGTACTGGATCTTTATTTTTGAATAACCTTTGGTTTACTGTTGGGAGATAGGCCCATAAACAGATAAATTTTAAAAAGGGGTAAATGCTAAGATAGAAATAAGCACAAGATGCTTAAGGAGTACAAAGGGAGAGAATGCTTTTTGGAGTTAATGGTGGATTAGCTGTTTTGAAAGATGGGTGGGAGATAACAAGTGGAAATGAGAGTTTATTGGGGTTGGATGTTCCCAGAATAGAGAAGTGTGGAATGTGCCATTACATGTTGTGAGCTGGGAATTACTTAAACGTAGTGCTCAAGGCAATGAATGTCAGGGACTCATGCTGGAGAGTGAATAGGGACTAAGTCATGGGAGCCCTTTTGAGCCATGCCAAGAATTCTGAACTCTATCCTGTACAAAACAGCAGCCACTAAAGGCTTTTAAAGGAGGAGAGTGACATGGCCAGATCTGGGTTTAGATAGCTCACTTTAGTGGCTATGCAGGAAATGCACGTGAGAGAAAAAAAACCTGGAATCAGGAGTCCAATTAGGAGGCTGTTGCAGTAGTTCAGATGTTGCCATTGTTGTTAGGTGACGTTGAGTCAGTTCTGACTCATAGAGGCACTGTGTACAACAGAATGAGACACCGCCAGGTCCTGTGCCATTCTCTCAGTTGTTGCTATGTTTGAGCCCATTGTTGTAGCCACTGTGTTAATCCATCTCATTGAGGGTCTTCCTTTTTTTCACTGACCCTCTAATTTACTAAGCCTGATGTCCTTCTCTAGGGACTCGTCCCTACTGATGATATGTCCAAAGTATGTTAGACAAAGCCTTACTGTCCTCACTTTCAAGGAGCATTCTGGTTGTACTTCTTCCAAGACAGACTTGTTTGTTCTTTTGGCAGTCCATGGTATATTCAACATTCTTCGCCAACACTGTAATTCAAAGGCACCAGTTCTTCTTTATTCTTCCTTATTTATTGTCCAACTTTTGCATGCATATTGAGGGGATTGAAAAATACCATGGCTTGGGTCAGGCACACCTTAGTCCTCAAAATGATATCTTTGCTTTAAAGGTGTCTTTTGCAGCAGACTTGCCCAATGCAATACATCATTTGATTTCTTGACTGCTACTTCCATGGGCATTAATTATGGATCTAAGTAAAATGAAATCCTTGACAACTTCAATCTTTTCTGCACTTACCATGATGTTGTTTACTGGTCCAGTTGTGAGGGTTTTTGTTTTCTTTATTGTTGTGATGTTATTCTGGTGAGTGATGATGACGGATCATTAGGAAAGAGTCAGCAGAGGTAAGACTAAAGGCGAGGGTGTAGATTTAAGAAATTAAGACAATAAAAAGAGCAGATAGTAGAGGTAGATTACTGAGGAGAGGATGAAGGTAAGGATGACTTCAGGTTTCTGGCATGACTGGATGGGTAGATGATGGTGACATTGACTAAGAAGAGGATCACAGAAGGAGCAGGTTTGGGTCAAGGGTGGAGATGATGAATTTAGTTGAGGACAGGTCTAGTTTGAGGTGACTGTGGGATGTCCAGTGTGTAGATGGATATATGAATCTGATGTTGAGGAAGGAAGTCCAGGTTAAGGGTATAGATTTGTGAATTATTAGAACATAGGTAACAGCAAAAACTTCAACACTAGATGATATTCCCCAGGAATGTTGTGTGAGATGAAAAAAGCAGTAGGTTAAGTACTGATTGTCAGGGAATCCCCATGAGAAAATAGAGTGCAAGGAAACCCATACTGATACAGAGAGAACAACATTACTGTCGCAGGAGTAGACAGCTTCAAGAAAGAAATGTGAGCAATAAGGTCAAATGCAGAAGGAAGAGGAGAATAGAAAACTATCCATTGGGTTTGACAATGGGGAGGTTTTGACTGACAAGTGGTAAATATGTGATCACAGACTGCAGTGGATTGGATTGGGAAGGGGAGGTGAGTAAGTGGGGAGAACAAGAATAGATTTTAGTAGCCAAGGGAAAGAGGGAGATAAGGTGCGGCTAGGAAGCTCAGGGTAAAGGGAGATTTACTCGTGTTCATTTCTTTTTAAATATTGCAAAACTTAATCATATTTATAGGCCAAGAGGCAGGAAACACTAGAGAAAGAGGTTGGAAGCTAAGGAGTGAAAACTGATGAAGACAGGTTCCAAAGTTGGGGAACACAGGTGGATGGGCTGGCCTGGGGTAGGAGGAAGGATCCTCATCCTGGAATTTTGGAGAGAAGGAAACAGGGTGGTGCAGAGATTGATAAGTGTGTAGGCAGGGGCTGGAAAATTAAGATAGTTCTCATCTCATGGCCTCAATTTTTCTCACTAAAATATGAAGAGATGCTGTCTTCTGAGATGGAGGGATTCTGGGGTTGAGTTGGGAGTGGGAGGCTTGAAGAAGGCAGTGAAGTTTGGTGTAGTTTCTGAGGAGAATGGAAGAGATGGCCTACAAATCACAAGTGACCTGTGGCACTGAGAACCCAGCTAAGTTTTGATACCATGTGGTGGCTCCCAAATCTGTAGGATTGTGTGCTTTTCTTCAGCAGTACTCTTAGGCCAGGTAGAGGAGGGTAGAAGGTGAATCATTGGATTCATTCAAAGTTAGAATTTTTCCAGAAAAGTGAGGTAGAAGGCAGGTGTTTGTCAGAAAATGGTTCAGGTGGTCAATGGTCTGGCCTAGGCTGGACAGGCAGAAAATGGAGGAATCAAGAGGCTGGTGTTCCTGCAGCACTGAGGAGCAGGTGCAGTAGGAGAGAGCAGGAGAGAGCTGGACAGGAAGAGGATTGTGGTTTGGGGCTGTGCTATTGGAGTTTGAGATTTCTAATGTGTGGCAATTCTGACAAAGATCCAGGGAATACAGGTGAAGGCCACTGCATTCAGGAGGTTTGTGAGCTGTGAGACTCCAGTGTTGGATGGGTTGTGGACATCCAAGTTACCAGCAAGATGGCGGATGTGGAGCAGAGAGAAACTTCAGTAACTGAAGTTGGAAGATGATGGCCATGAGGAGGATTAGCGGTTCATAGAAACCTCAGAGCATCTGGAGGCTTTTACAGGAAAAGGCAGAGTTAAGGCCTGTGAACAGCACTGGTGAGTGAAGAGGATACTGACTCACTTCCTGGCATTGCGAGGAAAATGAGTAGTCTCCTTGAGGGTTACAAGGAAGTGGTTAGGCTACAGTGTGTGCATTGTCTGAGGAGGGGAGAGGCTGAAATCCAGCCTGCCACACTTTCACGAAGCTGCAGGCTCCTGGGGGCTGGGTTGCCCCCAGGAAGCACCTTTAACCAATGTGACCTCCCACCTAGAGGGGCCTTCTTTTTCTAATTTTTCCTAGCACCATAGAGCCTAGTGGTGGGACTGGGAAGTGGGGCCCTCAGCAGAGACTTGAGTTTCATCTAAGATCATAGGGTGTAGGGAAAGTGTCGAAGATGTGGGGAAGCCGACCATGAAGCGAGGGTTTCAGATGGCACAGAGGGAAGTTTTTGAGGAAGGGAAACAAAGAGACAGGGAGAAGGTGGATGGAGCAGCCTGGGGAGAGCCCCAGTGGGAGAAGGATAACCAGAGAGGCTTTCAATGTAGAAGATGGGCTCTGAGGCTTAAGTAAACTGACTGATCCCAAAGACACAAAGGGAAGCTACTAGTCTCCCAGGGCCAGGTTGGAGCTCCAGAATGACCCCATTTGGATAGACTACGGTGATCCTTGGACGTCTGCATCACAGGTCAAAAATGCATGTTCCTGGGCCCCACCCCAGACCTAAGGAACCAGCACGTCTGTGTGCCATTTTAATCAGCTCCAAGGTGATTCTCATGCAGTTTGAGAACCCCTGAATGGGAGTCTTGGTGGTCTTGGGCACATTGTGCCTGGTGGCCTTCAAGGAAACAACAGTTGTATACAGCATCCAGTACAGTGCTGTCCTGTCAACGATATTTACTATACACCTGCAGAGTTTCTGGGTAGCACAGATGATTAAGGCACTTGGCTGCTAAATGAAAGGTTGAAGGTTCTAGTCTAGCCAGAGGTGCCTTGGAATAAGGCCTGGTGATCTGCTTTTGAAAAATCAGTCACTGAAAACCCTATGGAACACAGTTCTACTCTGACACACGTGGGGTCGCCATGAGTCAGAGTCAACTTGACAGCACTGATTTTGCACAGCTTCTGCAGTATCTGTGACATATGGAAGGGTGTGTAGGTACAGTCATTTCCACTAAGAGGGTTTCATCATTAGCCGTTACACACAGGATGCAAGAGACTGGGGCAGAATGTCCTCACTTTTCCCTTCTTATTACTCCTGGGAAACCCCTCATTGCTCAGGCCTCCCTCTTGGGGTCCTGCTGCATGTCCAAGGGGCAGGATCATCCTTCTGTGTGCTTGAAGGAGCTCAGGTCCTACACAGCCTGCAAAGCAGACTGTGTACCAGGTGCATAGTACTGACTGCCTCTTCTAGCTTCCTTCAGGACATTATTCTGCTAACGGTCTGTCTCTTTTTTCTCTTTTACTGAAGGCTCCTCAGAAATGGGCGAAGAGGAAAAGCAAAAAAGGGATGAAGGGACAAAACTCCTCCTGTCCACATTATCCTCTAAATCTTACTTATATTTAAGGCTCAGTTCAAATCCCCCCTTTAGCAGCCGGTCCTTTCCAACCACTGCAGCCTACTGAATGAAATTCTAATCAGCGACACACTATTCAGGGTTTGAATTAACCAAATACTGTTTAGCTGTGCTGGCCCTGGATGCTTTGGGTAATACATCGGTGATGTATTCTGATGATAAAACACGGCCGTGAATAGTAAATGAAAAAGTCAGGGAACATCCATGGTGTTATGAGAGTTATCTGAGAGAAAAGAGAAGACCTTGCGGGACACCATATCAAGCTACTCCGAGTGGGGGAAGGGAGAGGACTGGAAAAAGTACAGCAGGAGAAATGGAAAAACTAGGCGGCAACTGAAAGCGAATCAACCTCCTTCGGCTAAGTGTGAGTGGCCCATTTCCTAAGCCAGACACTCAGGCAAGGTGGCCAGTGAGGATCACCAGGAAGGGCAGGAAAGAGATATGAACATTGATAAAATATGAGAAAGAATAGAAAAGAAAAACCTTGAACCCCTATTTGATTAACCATGTAATTAACCTGACAGATGAAAACCCTAGGACTCTGCCAGTTTCAGGGAGTGTGGCCAGTTACTCAATCAACCAGTCAGTTTCTGCTTCTAATGTTAATTCATGAGGGCAGTGGTGGTTCAGGGGTAGGTTTCTCACCTTCCGTGTGGGAGACCTGCGTTCTATTCCTGGCCAATTCCCCTCATGTGCAGCCAGCACCTCTCCGTCAGTGGAGGCTTGTGTGTAGCTATGATGCGAACACATTTCAGTGGCTCTTCGAGGCTAAGATAGACTAGGAAGAAAGGTCTTTTGATCTGCTTCCCAAAATCAGCCAGTGAAAATCCTATAGAACACAATGGTCCAATCTGCAAACCATCATGGGGATGGTGCAGGGTGGTTCTGTTGTGCATGACGTTCAGACTAGGTGGCAGCTATCGACAACAATAGCAATGGTAATTACATATATGTTCCTATAACCTTGTATAAGGGTACCTGCCCTGTGCCATGGTAGGAATTTTACATTTTATTTCTAGGGTGGTGAGAAGTCACTGGACAAAGCTGTATAATCTGATTTTTGTTCCTACAAAATTCATTTGGCTGAGGTGTCAGGGATGGATGGGGGCTCACCTCATTGCAGTTGATCATAAACTGAATATGAGATATTTCTTGAGACCTTTTGTTTTAAAAAAAAAAAAAAGCCAAAATGATGCTGGAAAGGTATATTTGGAAAAAATATTAATTTCTCAGAGTCTGAGAAATAAATGATCCCTTACTTAAAAAAAAAAGGTACCCGCCCTGCTTTTCTGATTAAAATAGGGGTGGAGGTGGCTAGAGAAAATGGCAACCTGCCACTATTTTACAACACTGCATAATTATGTAATAATTGTGAAATAATTCACTGACATGGATATGACAAGACTGTGAGTAAGGTACCATCTCAGCCCTCTGGGGGCTCAAAGGTAGTACAGGAAGAAAGGCACATGTACAAGTAACAATGATTTCAGGTTGGACCAATCAAGCCATCGCAGGCATAGAAACTCAGTGCCATGAAAGAACAGGGAAGGGAGGAAATAATTTCAAAATGCCTTTTTGTGTGTTGGGTTTTTATTTTTTTCCCTTAGAGAAAAAATATCAAATTTTTCTTTCTTATCTCCTTTAGTTAACATACCTGGTATTGACCATAGAGTAGGTGCTCAATATTTGCAGGCTGTCATTCACTTTAATGCCTGCAGGGTCTAATAACACAGCCTGCGTGTTGTAGGTACTTCGTTTTTGTTAAGTGTATGGAATAAATCATTTTCTCTCCCTTCCATCCAATTCCCTCATTCCCTTCCTGCCTTGCAAGGATGGGTAGCTGTCAATGACATCAGAAAAAAAGTTCAACTCCATGAACAATCAAGAAATTTCATTTATAAGATTAGCAAAAATTAAGAAAAATAAGATAATTCCCACCATTCGTGAGGTTGCAGGTATACACAACTTTCATAAATGGTTAAAGTGGAATAAGTATTCGTTTTGGGGGGAGGGCAATTTGACACTACTTGTCAATAGCCTTAAGAAAGCCGTTATCCTTTGGCCAAGATGTTCAAAGTCTGTGAATTTACCCTAAGGAAGTAATGACTCAGCAGTGGAAAGAATTATACAGAAAGATGATAATCACATTTTCTGTGACAGTGAAAATCAAGAACAATTTAAAAGCTAATCTCAGAGGATTGGGAAACAATTACATGATTAATACTTTGAAGCCACTTACTATGTGGTAGAAAATTATTTGAAAAAATGAAAACAAGTTAAAGATAAATTAAAAAAAATGGTGGTACAAACAATGTGTATAGCCTTAGGAAGCTAGTAAGCTGGTCTGTCACTTACTGGTTATATGATCTCATGTCATTTGACTTTTTTGTACCGGGTGGTGTAAACATTTAACAGGTTCACCTGCTAACTGAAAGGTTGGAGGATTGAGTCATGCCAGAGGCTCCTTGGAAGAAAGACCTGGTGATCTGCTTCTGAAAAATCAGTCATTGAAATTCTATGGAGCACAATTCTATTCTGATACACATGGGGTCGCCATCAGTCAGAGCTGACTTGACAGCAACTGGTGTTATTATCTGTAAAACGGGACAGGAATGATCTGGCTTGCAGGGTTGCTATAAAGATAGATATGTATGTATAGTACTTAGCCATGTGTCTGCAAGTATCAGATGCTCAGTTAACAGTACATATTATTACCCTGTTTCTGCTAAAAAAAAAAAAAAAAGACATATGTGTATTTGCACAGAAAAAGAAAGACCACTAATAATGTTATGAAAATGTTAGCAGTGTAATCTCAGACTGGTGATATTGTAGGAATTTTTATTTCCTTCTTTAGGTTTTTTCCTTTCCCCAAATTTTCTTCAATGAATATACATTAATGTTAAATAAGAAACAGAATATAAAAGAAATGGTTCTAGGCTTGCATTAAAAAATAAAAGACAGGAGGGGGGCCAAGATGGCGGACTAGGTGGACGCTCCCGCGGATCCCTCTTGCAACAAAGACTCGGAAAAACAAGGGAATCGATCACATACATAACAATCTATGAACTCTGAACAACAAGCACAGACTTAGAGACGGAGGACGAACAAATACGGGCAGACAGCGACTGTTTTCAGAACTAGGAGCCAGCGCACCAGCTGACTACTTGGAAAATCTAGTTTCCCAGTGATGGCTCGGAGACAGCAGTCCATATCAAACCACATAAAGAAACAGACCATGACAGCTTCTCCAACCCCCCAAACAAAAGAATCAAAATCTTTCCCAAATGAAGATACAATCCTGGAATTATCAGATACAGAATATAAAAAACTAATTTACAAAATGCTTAAAGATATCATGAATGAAATTAGGATAAATGCAGAAAAAGCCAAGGAACACACTGATAAAACTGTTGAAGAACTCAAAAAGATTATTCAAGAACATAGTGGAAAAATTAACAAGTTGCAAGAATCCATAGAGAGACAGCATGTAGAAATCCAAAAGATTAACAATAAAATTACAGAATTTGACAACGCAATAGAAAGTCAGAGGAGCAGACTCGAGCAATTAGAATGTAGACTGGGACTTCTGGAGGACCAGGGAAACAACACCAACATAGCTGGAAAAAAATCAGATAAAAGAATTAAAAAAAATGAAGAAACCCTAAGAATCATGTGGGACTCTATCAAGAAGGATAACTTGCGAGTGATTGGAGTCCCAGAACAGGGAGGGGGGACAGAAAACACAGAGAAAATAGTTGAAGAACTCCTGACACAAAACTTTCCTGACATCATGAAAGAAGAAAGGATATCTATCCAAGATGCTCATCGAACCCCATTTAAGATTGATCCAAAAAGAAAAACACCAAGACATATCATCATCAAACTTGCCAAAACCAAAGACAAACAGAAAATTTTAAAAGCAGCCAGGGAGAAAAGAAAGGTTTCCTTCAAGGGAGAATCAATAAGAATAAGTTCAGACTACTCAGCAGAAACTATGCAGGCAAGAAGGGAATGGGACGACATATACAGAGCACTAAACGAGAAAAACTGCCAACCAAGGATCATATATCCAGCAAAACTCTCTCTGAAATATGAAGGAGAAATTAAGATATTTACAGATAAACACAAGTTTAGAGAATTTGCAAAAACTAAACCAAGACTGCAAGAAATGCTAAAGGAGATTGTTTGGCCTGATGACCAATAATATCAGGTACCAGCACAATACAAGGTCACAAAACAGAACGTCCTGATATCAACGCAACTCAAACAGAGAAAGCACAAAAAAAAACAAATTAAGACTAATTCTAAAAAATAAATAAATAAACAAAATAATACACACAACAGGAAATCATGGAAATCAATAGCTAAACGATCAAAATAATCAAAAAGAGGGACTAAATATAGGAGGCATTGAACTGCCAGATGGAGAGTGATACAAGGCGAAATAGAAGGATACAAGTTAGGGTTTTACTTAGAAAAATAGGGGTAAATAAAAAGGTAACCACAAAAAGGAATATCAATTCCATAACTCAAGAAAAAAGCCAAGAAAAACGTAACGACTCAATAAACACAAAGTTAAACATTATGAAAATGAGGATCTCACAAGCTACTAAGAAAAACGTCTCAGCACAAAAAAGCATGTGGAAAAATGAAATGGCCAACAACACACATAAAAAGGCATCAAAATGACAGCACTAAAAACTTACTTATCTATAATTACGCTGAATGTAAATGGACTAAATGCACCAATAAAGAGACAGAGAGTCACGGACTGGATAAAAAAACACGATCCATCTATATGCTGCCTACAAGAGACACACCTTAGACTTAGAGACACAAACAAACTAAAACTCAAAGGATGGAAAAAAGTATATCAAGCAAACAATAAGCAAAAAAGAAGAGGAGTAGCAATATTAATTTCTGACAAAATAGACTTTAGACTTAAATCCGCCACAAAGGATAAAGAAGGACACTATATAATGATAAAAGGGACAATTGATCAGGAAGACATAACCATATTAAATATTTATGCACCTAATGACAGGGCTGCAAGATACATAAATCAAATTTTAACAGAATTGAAAAGTGAGATAGACACCTCCACATATATAGTAGGAGACTTCAACACACCACTTTCGGAGAAGGACAGGACATCCAGTAAGAAGCTCAATAGAGACACGGAAGACCTACTTACAACAATCAACCAACTTGACCTCATTGACTTATACAGAACTCTCCACCCAACTGCTGCAAAATATACTTTTTTTTCTAGCGCACATGGAACATTCTCTAGAATAGACCACATATTAGGGCATAAAACAAATCTTTGCAGAATCCAAAACATCGAAATATTACAAAGCATCTTCTCAGACCACAAGGCAATGAAGCTAGAAATCAATAACAGAAAAACTAGGGAAAAGAAATCAAATACTTGGAAAATGAACAATACCCTCCTGAAAAAAGACTGGGTTATAGAAGACATCAAGGAGGGAATAAGGAAATTCTTAGAAAGCAACGAGAATGAAAATACTTCCTATCAAAACCTCTGGGACACAGCAAAAGCAGTGCTCAGAGGCCAATTTATATCGATAAATGCACACATACAAAAAGAAGAAAGAGACAAAATCAGAGAACTGTCCCGACAACTTGAGCAAATAGAAAGTGAGCAACAAAAGAATCCATCAGGCACCAGAAGAAAACAAATAATAAAAATTAGAGCTGAACTAAATGAATTAGAGAACAGAAAAACAATTGAAAGAATTAACAAAGCCAAAAGCTGGTTCTTTGAAAAAATTAACAAAATTGATAAACCATTGGCTAGACTGACTAAAGAAAAACAGGAAAGGAAACAAATAACCCGAATAAGAAACGAGAAGGACCACATCACAACAGAACCAAATGAAATCAAAAGAATCATATCAGATTACTACATAAAATTGTACTCTAACAAATTTGAAAACCTAGAAGAAATGGATAAATTCTTGGAACAACACTACTTACCTAAACTAACACATACAGAAGTAGGACAACTAAATAGACCCATAACAAAAAAAGAGATTGAAATGGTAATCAAAAAACTCCCAACAAAAAAAAGTCCTGGCCCAGATGGCTTCACTGCAGAGTTCTACCAAACCTTCAGAGAAGACTTAACACCATTACTATTGAAGGTATTTCAAAGTATAGAAAAAGACGGAATACTACCCAACTCATTCTATGAAGCCACCATCTCCCTGATACCAAAACCAGGTAAAGACATTACAAAAAAAGAAAATTTTAGACCTATATCCCTCATGAACATAGATGCAAAAATCCTTAATAAAATTCTAGCCAATAGAATCCAACAACACATCAAAAAAATAATTCACCCTGATCAAGTGGGATTTATACCAGGTATGCAAGGCTGGTTTAATATCAGAAAAACCATTAATGTAATCCATCACATAAATAAAACAAAAGACAAAAACCACATGATCTTATCAATTGATGCAGAAAAGGCATTTGACAAAGTCCAACACCCATTTATGATAAAAACTCTCACCAAAATAGGAATTGAAGGAAAATTCCTCAACATAATAAAGGGCATATATGCAAAGCCAACGGCCAATATCACTCTAAATGGAGAGAACCTGAAAGCATTTCCCTTGAGAACGGGAACCAGACAAGGATGCCCTTTATCACCGCTCTTATTCAACATCGTACTTGAAGTCCTAGCCAGGGCAATTAGGCTAGACAAAGAAATAAAGGGTATTCAGATTGGTAAGGAGGAAGTAAAGCTATCACTATTTGCAGATGACATGATCGTATACATGGAAAACCCTAAGAAATCCTCCAGAAAACTACTGAAACTAATAGAAGAGTTTGGAAGAGTCTCAGGATATAAAATAAACATACAAAAATCACTTGGATTCCTCTACATCAACAAAAAGAACACCGAAGAGGAAATAACCAAATCAATACCATTCACAGTAGCCCCCAAGAAGATAAAATACTTAGGAATAAATCTTACCAAGGAAGTAAAAGACCTATACAAAGAAAACTATAAAACTCTGCTACAAGAAATTCAAAAGGACACGCTTAAATGGAAAAACATACCCTGCTCATGGATAGGAAGACTCAACATAGTAAAAATGTCTGTTCTACCAAAAGCCATTTATACATACAACGCACTTCCAATCCAAATACCAATGTCATACTTTAAGGGAATAGAGAAACAAATCACTAATTTCATATGGAAAGGAAAGAATCCCCGGATAAGCAAAACATTACTGAAAAAGAAGAAGAAAGTGGGAGGCCTCACCCTACCTGATTTCAGAACCTGTTATATAGCTACAGTAGTCAAAACAGCCTGGTACTGGTACAACAACAGGCACATAGACCAATGGAACAGAATTGAGAATCCAGATATAAATCCACCCACGTATGAGCAGCTGATATTTGACAAAGGACCAGTGTCAGTCAATTGGGGAAATAATAGTCTTTTTAACAAATGGTGCTGGCATACCTGGATATCCATTTGCAAAAGAATGAAACAGGACCCATACCTCACACCATGCACAAAAACTAACTCCAAGTGGATCAAAGACCTAAACATAAAGACTAAAACGATAAAAATCTTGGAAGAAAAAATAGGATCTACCCTAGGAGCCCTAATACAGGGCATAAACAGAATACAAAACATTACCAAAAATGATGAAGAGAAACCCGATAACTGGGAGCTCCTAAAAATCAAACACCTATGCTCATCTAAAGACTTCACCAAAAGAGTAAAAAGACCACCTACAGACTGGGAAAGAATATTCAGCTATGACATCTCAGACCAGCGCCTGATCTCTAAAATCTACATGATTCTGTCAAAACTCAACCACAAAAAGACAAACAACCCAATCAAGAAGTGGGCAAAGGATATGAACACACATTTCACTAAAGAAGATATTCAGGCAGCCAACAGATACATGAGAAAATGCTCTCGATCATTAGTCATTAGAGAAATGCAAATTAAAACTACGATGAGATTCCATCTGACACCAACTAGACTGGCATTAATTCAAAAATCACAAAATAATAAATGTTGGAGAGGCTGCGGAGAGACTGGAACTCTCATACACTGCTGGTGGGATTGTAAAATGGTACAACCACTGTGGAAATCCATCTGGCGTTATCTTAAACAGTTAGAACTACCATACAAACCAGAAATCCCACTCCTCGGAATATACCCTAAAAATACAAGACCCTTCACACAAACAGATATATGCACACCCATGTTTATTGCAGCTCTGTTTACAATAGCAAAAAGCTGGAAGCAACCAAGATGTCCATCAACGGACGAATGGGTAAATAAATTGTGGTATATTCACACAATGGAATACTACGCATCGATAAAGAACAGTGACGAATCTCTGAAACATTTCATAACATGGAGGAATCTGGAAGGCATTATGCTGAGCGAAATGAGTCAGTTGCAAAAGGACAAATATTGTATAAGACCACTATTATAAGATCTTGAGGAATAGAAAAAACGGAAAAGAACACATACTTTTGTGGTTACAAAGGGGGGAGGGAGGGAGGGAGGGAGGGAGAGGGCTTTTTATTGATCAATCTGTAGATGGGAACTGCTTTGGGTGAAGGGAAAGACAACACTCAAAACAAGGAAGGTCAGCCTAATTGGACAGGATTAAAAGTAAAGAGGTTTCCGAGATAAAATGAAAGCTTCAAAGGATAGCGAAGCAGGGGCTGGGGTCTGGGGAACTTGGTTTGAGAGGACTTCTAAATCAATGGGCAAAACAATTCTATTATGAAAACACTCTGCATCCCACTTTGAATTGTGGCACCTGGGGTCCTAAATGCCAACAAGCAGCCATCTAAAATACATTAATTGGTCTCAACCCACCGGGAGCAAAGGCAAAGGAAGAACACCAAGGTCACACGACAACTAAGAACCCAAGAGACAGAAAGGGCCACTTGAACCAGAGACCTACAATATCCTGAGACCAGAAGAACAAGTTGGTGCCCGGCCACAATCGATGTCTGCCCTGTCAGGGAGCACAAGAGACAACTCCTGAGGGAGCAGGAGACCAATGGGATACAGACCCCAAATTCTCATTAAAAGACCACACCTAATGGTATGATTGCGACTAGAGGAATCCCAGAGACAATGCTCCCCAGAACTTCTGATGGCACAGGACAGGAACCAACCCCGAAGACAAATCATCAGGCATGAAAAGGACTGGTCAGTGGGGGGGAGAGAGATACTGATGAAGAGCGAGCTAATTAAATCAGGTGGACACGGGAGAGTGTGTTGGCAACTCTTGACTGGAGGGGGGATGGGAAGATAGAGAGAGATGGAAGAAGGTAAAATTGGCACGAAACGAGAGACTGTAAGGGCTGACTCAATAGGGGGAGAGCAAGTGGGAGAAGGGAGTAAGATGTATGTAAACCTACATGTGACAGACTGATTGGAATGGTAAATGTTCACTTGAAGCTTAATAAAAATTTAAAAAAAAAATAAATAAATAAAAGACAAGGACAAATAGCTAAATTTTACAGTTGAGAAAACTGAGGCACCAAGAGGCAAAATGATTTGTCTAAGGTAATAAATCAATGCTGAACAGGTTTCGGTGGAGTCTCCAGACTGGGAAGAAAGGCCTGGTGTTCCACTTCTGAAAAATCAGCCAATGAAAACCCTGTGGAGAGGACATCTTGCTCAATTGGCATATAACATAGTTTATAAAGAAAATGTTCTACATTCTACTTTGGTGAGAAACATCTCGGGTCTTAAAAGCTTGTGAGCGGCCATCTAAGATGCTCCACAGGTTCTACCCCATTTAGAGCAAGGGCGAATGAAGAAAACCAAAGACACAAGGGAAAGATTAGCCCAAAAGACTAACGGACCACAACTACCACAGCCTCCACCAGACTGAGTTCAGCACAACTAGATGGTGCCTGGCTACCACCATTGACTGCTCTGACAGGTATCACAATAGAGGGTCCCAGACAGAGCTGGAGAAAAGCGTAGGAAAAAATTCCAACTCACGAAAAAAGACCAGACTTACTGGTCTGACAGAGCCTGGAGAAACCCCGAGAGTATGGCCTCCAGACAGCCAAAGATTGGACAGGCCCATAAAACAAAATGAGGCTAAATGGGCACATCAGCCCAGGGGCAAGGATGAAAAGGCAAGGGATGAGAAGACGGGAGGGAAACCCAAGGCTGAGAAGGGGAGAGTGTTGACATGTGGGGTTGGCAACCAATGGCATAAAACAATATACATATTAATTGTTTAATGAGCAACTAACTTGCTCTGTAAACCTTCATCTAAGGTAAAATTAAAAAAAAAAACAAACAGTAGGCCACATAGAAATTAATTCTGGCCAATTGTTGCATTATTCACAAGCTATCTTTAATACAAATTTTTAAAGAAAAATCTGTAGGTATATATTTCCATGTTACTTTTTCCCAATAAATAACCCTGTTTAATTAAAAAAATCAAACAAAAACCCCCAAAATCCCTGTGGAGCACAACAGTCTGATCCCGTTTGTGCATGGGGTCACCCTGACTCAGGGGCTGATGCCACGGTAGCTAACAACAACAACAACAGCAACAATGTAACACATAAATTAGTGATGGGTTTCACATATCCTTAGCCTGCATTTTTTCGACTACAATAGGGTGTCTTTGAGGATATGAGCTGAAGAGAGGGGCTGCTTTAGTCCTGCGTATTCCCCAAGCCACTGGAGTCACCAGTAGAATATCTCCTCCTGAATTTCCCAAGAGAACTTTTGCCTCCTTTCCCTTCCTCAGGCAGCACGGTTTCCGAAAGTGTCCACTACTTGAATCTACTATCACACAAGCTTGAACAAGTTGCTTTATCTGTCTGAATTTGATTTTCTTATTCATTAAACAGAGACAACGATATCACTGGAAATCCTTTGCATTGTTTCCAGTCTAGGCCTCTCTCCTGGGCGCCAGACCAATCTATTCATCCACAGGTGATGTCCCTTCCGTAGGCACATCCACCTCCACGTGTCCAATATGATTTATCCTCCACCCCAAACCTGTTTCTCCTCCAGTGTTCCGCCTTGGAAAGTGCCAACACCAGAACCCTATGGAGTACATCCCACACCTCTTTCTAATCCCTTACTGAATTAGTTATTAAGTCTTACAGATGTGGCCTCCTATGTGTTTTTTTCCCATCTTTCTGCTTTTCTCCTGTCCAGTTCCAGAACTTGGTATTTCTTGCTTAGTCTATAGTGACAATCTCTTAACTAGTCTCCCTGCCTCAGTTTCTCCAATCTAGACTCAGAGTAAGAATTCTAAAATGCAAAGCTGATCTCATAAACCTATGTTAAGAATCCTTCTGTGGCTCTTCATTGTCTACCCAGGCTGTGAGATAAGCCACACAGATCCCTCCACTAATTGTTGTTGTTGTTAAGTGCCTTTGAGTTGGTGCTGACTCATAGGGATTCCACATACAATAGAACGAAACACTGCCCAGTCCGGCACCATCCTTACAATCGTTGTTATGCGTGAGCTCATTCTTGTAGCCACTGTGTCAATCCATCTCACTGAGGGTCTTCCTCTTTTTCACTGGCCATCTAATTTACCAAGCATGATACCTTCTTTAGTGACTGGTCCCTATCGAAAATATGTCCAAAGTACATGAATTCTTTCCATCCTTACCTCTAAGGAGCATTCTGGTTGTACTTCTTCCAAGACAGATTTGTTTTGTTCTTCTGGCAGTCCATGGTATATTCAGTATTCTTCACCATAATTCAAATGCATCAATTCTTCTTTGATCTTCCTTATTCATTGTCCACCTTTTACACACATACAAGGTATCTTGGTTATGTAGTGCTGCTATAACAGAAATACCTCGAGTGGATGGCTTTAACAAACAGAAATTTATTCTCTCACAGCCTAGGAGTCTAGAAGTCCAAATTCACAGTGCCAGCTGTAGGGGAAGGCTTTCTCTCTCTGTCAGTTCTGGGGGAAGGTCCTTGTCATCAATCTTCCCCTGGTCTAGTACCTTCTCAGTGCAGGAAACTCAGCTTCAAAGGACAGGCTTTGCTCCTGGCACTTCTTTCTTGGTGGCATGAGATCCGTCTCTCTCTGATTGCTTCTCTCTCTTTTAGCTCTTGTAAGATAAAAAAAGGTGATGCAAACCCAAGGGAAACTCCCCTTACGTTGGATGAGGGCTGTAACCTGAATAAGGATGTTACATCCCACCCTAAATGTCTTTAACATAACCATTTCAAGAGGTAGGGAATGATCAGGAACTGATGGTACTGAAGGAAGAAGTCCAAGCTGCTCTGAAGGCATTGACGAAAAGCAAGACTCCAGGAATTGATGGAATATCAATTGAGATGTTTCAACAAACGAGTGCAGCACTGGGAGTGCTCACTCATCTATGCCAAGAAATATGGAAGACAGCTTCCTGGCCAACCGACTAGAAGGGATCCATATTTATGCCTATTCCCAAGGAAGGTGATCCAACCAAATGTGGAAATTATAGAACAATATCATTAATATCACACACAAAAATACTTTGCTGGAGATCATTCAAAAACAGCTGCAGCAGTATATAGACAGGGAACTGCCAGAAATTCAGGCCAGTTTCAGAAGAGGATGTGGAACCAAGGATGTCATTGCTGATGTCAGATGGATCCTGGCTGAAAGCAGAGCATACCAGAAGGATGTTTATCTGTGTTTTATTGACTATGCAAAGGCATTCGACTGTGTGGATCATGACAAATTATGGATAATATTGCAAAGAATGGGAATTCCAGAACATGAGGAACCTTTACATAGATCAAGAGGCAGTTGTTTGGACAGAACAAGGGAATACTATTGGCTTAAAGTCAGGAAATGTGTGCGCCAGGGTTGTATTCTTTTGCCATACCCATTCAATCTGTATGCCGAGCAAATAATCTGAGAAGTTGGACTATATGAAGAAGAATGGGGCATCAGGTTTGGAGGAAGACTCATTAACAATCTGTGTTATGCAGATGACACAACCTTGCTTGTTGAAGTGAAAAGGACTTACTAATGAAGATCAAGGACCACAGCCTTCAGTATGGATTGCATCTCAACAGAAAGAAAACAAAAATCCTCACAACTGGACCAATGAGCAACATCATGATAAACGCAGAAAAGATTGAAGTTGTCAAAGATTTCATTTTACTTGGATCCACAATCAACAGCCATGGAAGCAGCCAAGAAATCGAAAGATGCCTGACCCAAGCCATGGTATTTTCAATTGCATCTTATGCATGTGAAAGCTGGACAATGAATAAGGAAGACCGAAGAATTGATGCCTTCGAATTGTGGTGTTGGAGAAGAATATTGAATATACCATGGACTGCCAAAAGAACGAACAAATCTGTCTTAGAAGAAGTACAACCAGAATGCTCCTTAGAAGCAAGGATGGTGAGACTGAGACTTACATACTTTGGACGTGTTGTCAGGAGGGATCAGTCTCTGGAGAAGGGCATCATGCTTGGCAAAGTACAGAGTCAGCGGAAAAGAGGAAGACACTCAATGAGGTGGATTGACACAGTGGCTGCAACAATGGGCTCAAGCATAACAATGATTGTAAGGATGGCACAGGACCAGGCAGTGTTTCATTCTGTTGTGCATAGGGTCACTATGAGTCGGAACCAACTGGACGGCACCTAACAACAACAACAAAAATCTTGCCTGGTTAACCACAGGCAGAGATTAGGATTTACAACACATAGTATAATCACATCAGATCACAAAATGTTGGACAACTGCACAACACTGGGAATCATGGCCTAGCCACATTGGTACACATTTTTGGGAGACACCAGGTGATTGAAAACACCGTGGCTTGGACCAGGTGTGCCTTAGTCCTCAAAGTGAAATCTTTGCTTTTTAACACCTTAAAGAGGTCTTTCGCAGAAGATTTGCCCAAAGTAATATGCAGTTAAATTTCTTGACTGCTGCTTCTGTGGGTGTTGATTGTGATACAAGTAAAATGAAATCCTTTACAACTTTAATATTTTCTCCATTTATCATGATGTTGCTTATTGGTCCAGTTGTGAAGATTTTTTTTCTTTATGATAAGTTGCAGCCCATACTGAAGGCTGTAGTCTTTGATATTCATCAGTAAGTGCTTCAAGTCCTCTTCACTTTGAGCAAGCAAGGCTTAGTCATCTGCATATCATGGGGTTATTAATGAGTCTTCCTCCAATCCTGATGCTGCGTTCTTCTTCATATAGTCCAGGCTCTCGGATTATTTGCTCAGCATACAAATTGAATAAGTATGGTAAAAGGATACAACCCTAACACACACCTTTCCTGACTTTAAACCCATGCTCTCTTCTGCTTCTTGGTCTATGTACAGATTCCTCATGAGCATGATTAAGTGTTCTGGAATTCCCATTCTTCTCAATGTTATCCATGATTTGTTACAATCCACACAGTTGAATGCCTTTCTACAGTCAATATAACACAGGTAAACATCTTTCTGGTATTCTCTGCTTTAAGCCAAGATCCATCTGACATCAGCAATGAAATCCCTTGTTCCATGCCCTTTTCTGAATCCAGCTTGAACTTCAGACAGTTCTCTGTTGATGTACTGCTGCACCCACTTTCAAATGATCTTCAGCAAAATTTTACTTGTGTGTGATATTGTTCAATAACTTCCACATTCTGTTGGATCATCTTTCTTTGGAATGGGTACAAATGTGGATCTCTTCTAGTCAGTTGGCCAGGAAGCTGTCTTCCAAATTTCCTGACATAGACAAGTGAGCAGCTCTAGCACTGCATCCGTTTGTTGAAACATCTCAGTTGGTATTCCGTCAGTTCCTGGAGCCTTGTTTTTCGCCATTCCCTTCAGTGCAGCTTGGACTTCTTCCTTCAGTACCACTCTCGATCATATGCTACCTCCTGAAATGGTTGAATGTTGACCAATTCTTTTTGGTACAGCAACTCTGTGTATTCCTTCTGTTTTCTTCTTATGCTTCCTGCATCATTCAGTATTTTCCCCACAGAGATCTTCAAAATTGCAAATTGAGGCCTTGATTTTTTCTTCAGTTCTTTCAGCTTGAGAAATGCTAAGTGTGTCCTTCCCTTTTGGTTTTCTAACTCCAGGGCTGTGCACATGTCATTATAATACTTTGTATTCTCGAGCTGCCCTTGGAAATCAGCTCTATTACTTCATTTCTTTCATTCACTTTAGCAACTTTCAGAGTCTCTTCTGATATCCATTTTGGTCTTTTTTTTCTTTCATGTCTTTTTAATGACATTTTGTTTTCTTCATGTATGATGTCTTTGATGTCATCCCACAACTCATCTGGTCATTAGTGTTCAATGAGTCAAATTTGTTCTTGAGATGGTCTCTAAATTCAGGTGGGATATATTCAAGTTCATATTTTGGCTCTTGTGGTCTTGTTTTAATTTTCTTCAGCATCCACTTGAACTTGCACATGAGCAATTGATGGTCTGTTTTGCAGTTGGCCCTGGCCTTGTTCTGACTGATGATATTGAGCTTCTCCATTGTCTCTTTCCACAGATGTAGTCTATCTGATTCTTCTGTATTCCACCTGGTGAGGCCCACATGTATCTTCACTGTTTATGTTGTGGAAAAAAAAGTATTTGTGATGAAGAAGCTGTTGGTCTTACAAAATCCTACCATGTGATCTCTGGCATTTTTTCTATCATCAAGGCCATATTTTCCAGTTACGGATTCCTCTTCGTTTCCAACTTTCACATTCCAATCACCAGTAATTATCAATGCATCTTGATCACATGTTTTATCAGTTTCACCCTGCAAAAGTTGGTAAAAATCTCGTTTCCTCATCTTTGGCCTTAGTGGTTGGTGCGTAAATTTGAATAATAGTCGTATTCACAGGTCTTCCTTTTAGGCGTATGGATATCATCCTATCACTGACAACATTGTACTTCAGGATAGATCTTGAAGCGTTCTTTTTGACAATGAATGCAATGCTGTTCCTCTTCAATTTGTCTTTCCTGGTGTAGTAGACCATATGATTGTCTGATTTAAAATGGCCAATACTAGTCCAATTCATCTAATGCCTAGGATATCGATCTTTATGTGGTTCATTTTATTTTTGATGGCTTCCAATTTTCCTAGTTTCATACTTCATATGTTCCTTGTTCCAATTATTAATGGATATTTGCAGCTGTTTCTTCTCATTTTGAGTCACACCTAGTCTCAGCAAATGAAGGTCCTGAAAGCTTTACTCCATTCACATCATTAAAGTCAACTCTATTTTGAGGAGGGAGCTCTTCCCCAGTCATATTTTGAGTTCCTTCCAACCTGAGGGGCTCATCTTCTGGCACTATACCAAACAATGTTCCACTGCTACTCATATGGTTTTCACTGGCCAATTTTTTTTCAGAGGTAGATCGCCAGGTCCTTCTTTCTAGTTTGTCTTAGTCTGGAAGTTCTGCTGAAACCTATCCTCCTGTCCACCATGGGTGACCTTGCTGATATTTGAAATACCAGTGGCGTAGATTCCAGCATAGCAGCAGCACATAAGCCACCAAGTATGACAACTTCTCCACCTGTCAAGGATCTCTTCTGCACATGCATCCTTCAGGTCAGACTTCTCTCCCCCCTCTTTCCAAACAACATAGCTTAGTCACAAGTCCCCAGTGTTGGGTCAGGCATTAGAGCTCAGGACTGGCCTGCTTTGTCTCATAAACATTACCCAATTGTTATGGCCCCTTATCCTTGAGGGTAGAAAATAGGAAACAGAGTCACATTCTGGGGCAGAAGTTAAGAAGTGAAAATGTTAGACTTTCAGAATCCCTGAGTGTTTTGGGGGAAGACAGCCCCTTCCTTGATCTCATCCTAGAGCCAGACTCTGCTTATGTTGGTGAGTGGCCCCAAGAGCAATGAGGTATCTTTAATACCCAGTATTTGCTTTAATGTCACCACTTCATGAAACACAATGTTCTGAATAGGAGATGTGTGTAGGCCAGGTTTCCTGGTGCGTGTCTGGAGGTAAAATGGGAATGGCTCCCTCGATGTTATCAAGCTTGAAAAATATAGGTCATCTATGCTGCCTCCTTTCTCAAGAGATAATTCTTAGAGGCTAAATTCCACCTTAGCACTAAGAGCAAGTGGCAGCCAAATAGTCTTGCAAATATTAATAGAAGAACGTGGTGGCTCAATTGAGGCTTTGATGAAAGGATGGCAACCTTTTGTTTCAATAGCCAATGCATGGAGTTCCTTAGAGCTTGAAATGCTAGTTTGAGCATCATGGGCCATCTTGTATCAGGGTGAAGCAAGGGCATCACAGGATGGACTGGAAAGCTATAGGGGCCTCAGTGTTACTGTTTTACCCTGTGGGGGCTGGGTTAGTGTTCACTGTTGGTGATACTGGTTAATGAGAGGGTGATATACAGGGCCTGAGAATGCAGCAGACAGCCTATCTGGAGATTCTGGGTTCCAGATCAGATTCTAGGGCGCGTGAGATGGCAGGGCAAGGAGATGATGGGGGTCGGGGGCATTCACTCTGCTTGCCTCTCCTCCAGCCAAGCTTGAGTTCTGAAGGACTGTGTGCCTGTTTCTCAGACTCTATTTCCCTGAGCTTTCCTCAATTTCCCTTTGTCTCATCAACTCATCTCAGTTATAGTGCCTTTGGATGTCTTTCCCAAAGTCCCAGGACTATATTACAAGCTCTTCCTAAGTACTTCCTCCAGTTCTCTGGGGCAGACATGGTGTCTTGTTTGCCTATTGTATTTTTCAGCACCTGCTCTGAACATAGTAGGTGCAAATAAACAATCGTGGAGTGAATGAATGATCAGACCCTTAGAGTGGCCCTTTAGTCATTTATTCATTCATTTGCTCATTCATTCAACGAGTACTAATTACAACAAGGCACTCTCCATCTGTATAGTTGGTGGGTGGGAGGAAACACAAAGCTGAATCAGCCCTTATTATTGTTGGGAGAGGATTTAAGGAACGTAATTAGCAATAAGAAGCCCCTGGGTCATGCAAACAGTTAATGTGATCAACTGCTAACTGAAAGGTTGGAAGTTCGAGCCCATCCAGAGGTACCTCAGAAGAAAGGCTGGCGATCTACTTAAAAAAAAAATCAGCCTTTGAAAATCATTTGGAGCACAATTCTACTCTGACACACATGTGGTGGCCGAGAGTTGGAGTTGACTCAATTACAACTGGTATAAAACCAAGTAGAGAGTAATGGCCATCATGAATGAAGGACAGATAATGGGCTGTGGAGGTTGAGATGAAGGGAAGATTATTTCTAGTGGGGAGTTGATAAAGGAGAAAGAGGAGGCATTTGATCTGGACACTGAAGGGCATAGGATTTGGACATACAGGGTAGGGGAAGAGAATTCCAGGCACGAAGGAACAGAAGTTCAGAGGATAATGGAAAATTGAGCCTAGTGGAGGGAAAGGAGTATGAAGGGTAATAGTGGGAGACAGTGGAGGAAAGGAGAGCTGGTAGGGGACTGGGGAAGGCCTTGACCTCCAGACATAAGGTCCCTAACTGCATACCTAGGGCCAGAAGGGTCAAAGGTCTAAGCAACAAGGTGGAGAAAGACCCCAAGGACAATGTTTTCATTCCCTGGGGCTGCTGGGTGCTATTTAGTTCTTCCCATGAGTATTTGTTGAACAATTAATTTGGAGCCCTGGTTAGAGACAGTGGTTAAGAGCTTGGCTGCTAACCAAAAGGTCGGCAGTTTGAATCTGCCAGCTGCTCCTTGGAAACCCTATGCGGCAGTTCCAGTCTGTCCTATAGGTTCTCTATAAGTCAATCCACTCGATGTCAATGTTTTTTTTTTTTTTTTTTTTTTGTGATAAGTACCATGATAGGTGGTGAGCAAAACACAGTCCCTGTGCTCACCATGGGCACAGGGCCCATGGACCATATTGTTTAGTGTCAGACATGGACCATTTAAAAGTAAACAGCTTACATGCAAACCATGGTATGTGTAGGCAGAAGTGGATTTACTATGAATCTAATGATGCTTAACCTTCAAGGTCCCTCACTTGCATAGGCCCTAGTTGTTTTGAATTTGTAGTTTTGTAATCTTTTTTAAAAAGAGGGCTCTCCAAATTGTACAAGATAGATGTGCCTGGTGTTATGAGATAAGGAATAGGGAGGTAGAAAGGGATCCCACTTAGGCAGATCACCAAGAATCTCATCCCCTGGAAAAATCTGGAAATGGATAATGGTGTTATTTGCACAATGTGATGAACACAATTCATGTCACTAAACTGTACTTGTGAAAAATGTTGAAATGGTAAAAGTTCTGTTACATATGTATTTACCACAATTAAAAAAAATAAAAAACTCATTCCCTTGCCGCTCAGTACGCCCAACCTTGCATCCCTTCCCTAAAAACTAATTCTCTTCCTGCCTGACTCCACTCTCAGCACTGGACTACTTCCCTTCTCTTTCTCTTGTGGGCTCTTCTCCAGCCACACCAACCTCCTCCTCTCAGTTTCTCCAAATCCTCCTAGTTCAATGCCTTTTCACATGCTGTGTCCCCCACCTGGATGTTCTTCCCTCAGCAACTCGCACTGCAGCCAACATCTTGTTTTTTCAGGTCTCAGGTTAAATGTCATTTCTTCTCAGTAGCGATTAAAATTGCATTATGTTGTGCAAATCCCTGGAATTGTCAGATTTCAATTTTTGCATATCTGATCAATGTGAATCAGTATCTCATTGTTTCAGTGTATTTTCCTTTTTATTGGTGGATTGAGCTTGTTTTCTCTCTCTCAAATTTATGGTGCCACAATTCTGGCTTTCTGTTCTGTTAAGTTCCTCTTCATAAACTCTGCTCACTTCTCCATTTGGTTGTTTCTCTTTTTCTTGTTGATTTGTAGGAGACCTTTATAATACTAGACACTAAACGTTTGTTGATTACATGTATAACCAGTGTTGTTCTCCACATGTGGCTTGTCCTTTAACTTTGTCGTGTTTTGTGGCACAAGAATTTTTAATTTGAACATAGTTGCACTTACAATCTTTTCTTTTATGGTCAGGGATTTTTGAGTCTTATTTAAGAAATCCTCTCCTTCTTTGGAAACCCTGGTGGTGTAGTGGTTAACAAAACGGTCAGCAGTTTGAATCCACCAAGTGCTCCTTGGAAACTCTGTGGGGCAGTTCTACTCTGTCCTATAGGGTTGCTATGAGTAGGAATCGGCAGTGGGATTTAGAAGGTTTTTCTCCTTCCTTGAGGTCTTTAAAGATATTCCCCATTATTTTCTTCTAGAAGATTAGAAGTTTTACTTTTCGCATTTAACCTAGAATTTACTTGGAATAAATTTCTGTAATTGTGGGTGATAAGAATTCATTCTCCACCTCCGCATATGGCTAGCCAGCTATATCAACACCATTTACTGAAGAGTCCATTCTTTCTCCCGTGAGCTGTAATTTCAGTGATGGGAGATGGGGTAGGAGGTGGGGCAAGGGCTTGCTATTTAGATAGCAGGTTAGGAATCCCCTCTCTGATGAGGAGACATTTGAGCAGAGACCTGAATGAAGTGAGTGAGGGAATGAACCAGGCAGTTATTTGAGGAATACTTCCTCTAGTCCCTTGGTGGTGCAAATGGTTAATGCACTCATTTGCTAACCAAAAGGTTGGAGGTTCGAGTCCACCCAGAGGTGCCTCAGAAGAAGGCCCTAGTGATCTACTTCCCCAAAGTCAGCCATTGGAAATCCTATGGTGCACAGTTCTACTCTGACACACGTAGGCTGCCATAAGTCGGAGTTGACTCAATGGCAACTGGTAAACGGGTGTCTAGGCAGAGGGGAAAACAAGTACAAATGTTCTGAGATGGGAATGTTACTTTGTGTTGGATGAACTGGGGGAGAGTGAGCGAGGAGCCAGTGATACAAGATAACACTGGAGTGCTCATCGTAGGCCAGATCATGAAGAACCTTGCAGGTCAAAGCAAGGGCTCTGGACTTTATTCTAAGTGCGATTAGAAGCCATTGGAGGGTTTTAAGCAGGGTAGTAACATGACCAAATTTATGCTTTAAAATGGTCACCTTGGCTCCTGTGTGGAGACTGATCTGTAAGGGGGATAGAGATCAGTTAGAAGGTGAGAGATAATGGTGACTGGGATCATGGTGGTAGGGATAAGGTAGGAAAAAGTGGTCAGATTCAGAATATATTCTGAAGGTTCAGTCAGGAGAATTTGCTGATAAGTTGGATGTAGGGTATGTGAGAAAGAGAGGAATCAAGTAAGACTTCCTCAGCATTCCCTTCATCCTCCTCTTCTGAAGCTCTTGGATGTTTGCTAGAGCCTCTCAGTCTGTCTGCCATTTTAACTCATCCTTCGTATCTACCTTTGATCTCTTTGTGCCTCTGGCTGTGTTCTTGGTGAATTCTGCAGTGCTGCCTTTCAATTTACTAATTCTTTCTCTGACTGTGACCTATACAGAGATTTTTCTGATTGCCGTGTTCTTAAATTTAATTACTGTATTTTTCATTTCCGTGATTAAAAGATAATTTTTTCGTGTTTTCCTGTCTTGGTTTCTTAGTTTTTTGTTTTTTAATTCCTTTTGAAGAGGCTATTGACAGGTAAGGGTTGGCTTGTCTAGGAGTGGTCCTCCTATAGATGGGCCTTTCAGGAAAGGAACTGGTCTCTTGCAGGGACCCACAGGAACTGGTCCAGTGCTTATGACAATCAATCCTGGTCAAGAGCAAGCATTAGATACTAGCCCTGTGCCCTCACCCCTCATCTTGCCTGGGGTGGGGGGCTGGTGCTTCCCCAACTACAAAACCCTGCTGCTAAGTTATATAGTTGCAACCACAAGGCTTGGACTTTAGCCCCCTAATTGCATAAAGGGAGCAGCTTGTGCTACCTCCCACCAAGAACACAGAGTCTGTTGTTGTTATTGTTAGATGCCATCGAGTCAATTTCCATTCCTAGAGACCCCATGTGACAGAGGAGAACAGCGCCATGGGGTATTCTTGGCTATAAATTTTATGGAAGCAGATTGCCAGGTCTTTCTTCCATGAAGCCAGTGGATAGGTTCAAACTGCCAACCTTTTGGTTAGCAGATGAGTGCAGGTTCCACTATATCATATGGCTATTGCACCCTAGCCTCAGCTTACTCTAGGGAAGAGGCTAGTACTCCTAAGTTAGGTAGCTTCAAAGCACCCCCAGCCTGGGAGCCAGGGTCCCCCTCTTGGAGTCTGATGTCTGCCTGTGCTAGACTTCTGTGTACCACTCTAGGATGAAACCCTAGTGGATGCTGTTCCAGCAAGCCAGCTGTGAGCGCTGTTTCACCATTTGCCCTTGTTTGCATGTCAGACATTATGCCTTCATTTATCTCTTGAAGCTTCTAAACATACTTATGTATGTTTGTTATGCTGCTTCACAAAACTAATTTCCCCTGGTTGATTCATGTTCAGATGCTTGATGTTGTTGGCTGTTTTGCTTAGCATTAGATTTCTTCATGTGTTTTGAATTTTGGATTTGCAGGCTTAGTTGGAGTGAGGGACGCTTTTTTTTTTTTTCCTTTCTTTTCTGGTGTGCTCAACTCTACCTGTCTAGAGGGATTGTGGTTGCTTCCTCTTGGCTTTCTGAGGCCCTGGTCCCGGATCAGGTCTTTCGATGGTGGCTCATGATTGGAGATACTGGAGACAGCACAAATCCAGGCACGGAGCCAGTGGGCAGCTTGCTCAGTTCTTGGTAAAGAGCTTTGTCCTTCCTTCCTCCAGAAGCCCACAGTTTCCTATGAAGTTGTAACTATAGGCAGCATTTCCCCCTACCCTCCAGCCTCCCTTCTGGGTTGGGGTAATCCCACCCAAGGCTGACTTTTAGCAGTGGAGCACAGCACTTTTAGTTCTTTTTTTTTCTCCCGCTTTTGTTGTAGTTATTAGAGTTGAGCTCACTGACATTCTAGGGTCCAGACATGGAAGCCCAGACCAGCAGTCTTATAGTTCCAGCCCAGCTCATTGCTTTGGGTTTCACTTCCATTTCTGAACCATAAACCCACCCAGTGCCGTCAAGTCGATTCCGACGCATAACGACCCTATAGGACAGGGTAGAACTGCCCCATAGAGTTTCCAAGGAGCGCCTGGTGGATTCAAACTGCAGACCCTTTGGTTAGCAGCCGTAGCACTTAACCACTACTCCACTTCCTCAGAGGTGTTTAAATACCAGTATATATTTTTTTTCAGCCCGACTATATCTCTCGGTTTTCCCTTTTTATATTTACTTGCCATTGCTATGTGTTTGGAGCAGTGGGGGTACAACAAAGCCAGACTCATTGTGCTATCCTGACCTAACAGGCGAGTGTCTTCTTATTCCAGGGTGAGCCCTTAGCGCTTCTGCTGTGATCCTGAAAACCTCGCTGAGTGGTATGGCTTCTCCCAGACCAACTCCGCCCCCTGGTGACATGTGGTAGTATCGCTGCAGTGAACCGCTCAGGGAAGGTGGTGCACCAGGCCACTTCTCTCCTTCCCGAAAACTCTCAGAGGTAGAAGGGACCATACAGATCATGAAACCAACCTCGCACACAGTACAGGCACCCCTTTATAACATACCTGAAAGATGTCCAAGGCCACTTGATTAGCCCCATGTCCAGCCACCTACTCTACAGTTGGATAGCACTGCTTTCCAGGAGCACCTCTTGTATTGGGAGTTCTTGGATGGTGCAGTCGATTAATGTAGTGGGCTGCTAACCAAAAGGTTGGCAGTTCGAATCCACCCAGAGGCACCTTGGAAGAAAGACTTAATGATCTAATTCACAAAAAAATCAGCCACTGAAAACCCTGTGGAGCATAGTTCTACTCTGGCACACTTGGGGTCACCAAGAGTTGCAATCAACTCTGTGCCACGTGGTGTGTGTGTTCTTGTGTTGAGCGAATAAGCTTCTCCCTGTAGCTTTCTCCCATGGGTCCTAGTTTTGCTATTTGAAGCAGCATTGAGCAAGTGTGCGCCCTCCCAATATTCTCTCAAATATTTGAAGGTGGCATCAGACTTCTTTTCCCCTGGCTACCCCTTTTAACCTTTCCTCTTCAGACGGCATCCATTTCTATTGCCTTCATCACATGAACTCTGGGTTGTCAGTCTCCCTGGTAAAGCATGGCCTTCTCTTGACCACGGTGGAAAAAGAGCACATTTGGTTTCAGAGAGGATCCTGCCTCATCACATTTCTAAAAGAGAAGGAAGGGGGACAGGGCCCTTGACACCCCTCTAGTCTCAGCTCCAAGAATCATTGTAGCAAACTAGCTGTGAAAGTTTCACAAGGAAGCATCTCCCTCTAGTGGCCGTCGTGGTGTATTTCAAGATATTCAGATGCTTTCCTCCCTTGCCCTGCACTTTGCTCAGTAAGGAATTCTTTATGAATCAAAAAAGACCCACTAAAAGCAAAGAGGTTTCCGGGATAAAATGAAAGCTTCAAAGGTCAGCGGAGCAGGGGCTGGGGTCTGGGGAACATGCTTTGAGGGGACTTCTAAGTCAATGGGCAAAACAATTCTATCATGAAGACATTCTGCATCCCACTTTGAAATGTGGCGTCTGGGGTCCTAAATGCCAACAAGCAGCCATCTAACATACATCAATTGGTCTCAACCCACCTGGAGCAAAGGCAAAGGAAGAACACCAAGGTCACACGACAACTAAGAACCCAAGAGACAGAAAGGGCCACATGAACCAGAGACCTACATTATCCTGAGACCAGAAGAACTAGTTGGTGCCCGGCCACAATCGATGTCTGCCCTGTCAGGGAGCACAACAGACAACTCCTGAGGGAGCAGGAGACCAATGGGATACAGACCCCAAATTCTCATAAAAAGACCATACTTAATGGTATGACTGCGACTAGAGGAATCCCGGAGACAATGCTCCCCAGACCTTCTGATGGCACAGGACAGGAACCATCCCCGAAGACAACTCATCAGGCATGAAAAGGACTGGTCAGCGGAGGGGAGAGAGATGCTGATGAAGAGTGAGCTAATTAAATCAGGTGGACACTGGAGAGTGTGTTGGCAACTCTTGACTGGAGGGGGGATGGGAAGATAGAGAAAGAGGGAAGACGGCAAAATTGGCACGAAACGAGAGACTGAAAGGGCTGACTCAATAGGGGGAGAGCAAGTGGGAGAAGGGAGTAAGATGTATGTAAACTTACATGTGACAGACTGATTGGAATGGTAAATGTTCACTTGAAGCTTAATAAAAATTAATTAAAAAAAAAAAAGACCCACTGACACATGATTAGGAGAGTTGTGGATTGCAAACTTATCTGGCCTTCTGACTAAAATGAGCTGATTCTGCATGTTGGCAAGTGAGAGCTTGGTCTTCAGTTTCCATATGTCTCGTAATTTTCCCAAGCAAAAATCTGCAAATTGTTTATTATTATTTTTCCCAGAACGGCAGTGTTTTTTGGGGACTTTTCCCAGAAACTCTAGAATAGTTGTTCTTCTTTTAGGTGGCCTCGTTATTAACTGGCTTCTTTCATGATTTTCACTGCCCATCTCTACTATTAAGTGGTTTAGTTGAGTTTTTAATTGTAATAAACAGATTCTTCTTTTTTTTAAATATTTTATTGCTTTTTTGGTGGAGGTTTACACAGAAAATTGGATTCCCATTTAACAATTTCTACACCAATTGTTCAGTGACATTGGTTACATTTTTCACAATAAGTCAGCATTCTCAGTTGTTCCATTTCCAGGAATCTAGTTTCCCTGCTCCCTTACCTTCTCATCTTTTTTTTTTTTTTGTACTTTAGATGAAGGTTTACAGAGCAAACTAATTTCTCATTAAACAATTGTACACATATTGTTTTGTGACATTGGTTGCCAACCCCACAACATGTCAACATTCTCCCCTTCTGGACCTTGGTTTCCCCGTTACCAGCTTTCCTGTCCCCTCTGGCCTTCTCGTCCTTGCCCTTGGGCTGTTGTGTCCCTTTAGCTTCATTTTGTTGTATGGGCCTGTCTAATCTTTGGCTGAAGGGTGAACCCCAGGAGTGATTTCATTACTGAGGTATCAGGATGTCCGGGGGTCATACTTGTAATAAACAGATCCTTACATACCAGCTCAAGTGAAGTTGGGCAGGTAGTTAAAAGGACAGTGGAGCAACAAGGAAGGAAGAATGTCCCCAGAGCTAGCATTGTGGATCTGGGGTCATACTGGAGCAGGAGTCTTGGATTTTTACTCTAGTTCTCCCAAGTAAGGTGACCTCACTTCTGTCTGCTGACTGGCTCTCTTGCCCTGTACTCTGCCCTTCTATTTTCTTCACATCATAAAAAGCCAGTTGCTGTTGAATTAGTTCTGACTCCATATGTGTCAGAGTACAAGTGTGTGCCATGGACTTTCACTAGCTGGTTTTTGAGAGGTAGATTGCCAGGCCTTTTTTCCTAAGTTCCCGGGTAGACTTGAATCTCCGGCCTTTCCATTAGCGGCCAAGTGCATTGACTGTTTATACCACTAGCTTTTGCTTATTCATACTTGGGTTTACTCATAATTCATCATGGCCTCTCTCTCCTCCTCATGACATTACAGGCTAGGCTTCCACCATCAATTAACTGTCTTATTCCCTGGGAATTCCCAGTTTTGGTGAGGGGCAGAGAGAATGTCTGTGTGTCCCTGGGGTGTGCAGAATCAGAGCTCGCTGACTGGCTGGGTGATGAGGAACAATGTTACACTGGGACAGGGGAGCTAAGGAGTGGGGATGGCACCCTGCTGCTAGCTGATAAAGCAAATTTGTTTGAATTTAGAGAAAGGTACCCCTTCCTCAAGACACTCACTGACATCTACTGGAAGACTTGTAGTAACCAGACAAATCTATAATGACCGTAAGGGGAAAGGCACCCCCAGGGGCTGTGCAGCGCAAAACCTGCACAACTGCTAGTGGCTGACTTGCGGGGTCCAGCTGAATACCACTTCCATCTCAGCCTGTCTTGCATCTACAGCTGTCCTTACAAGGATCTTGTGTGGCTACTGAATGGGGGTTCCTCCCATTCAGGGGAAGCAAATCCATAGGTTTAGGGATAGAGAAAACTTTTGGGAAGAAGAGGGAGGAAATTCACATTTATCGAGCACCTTCTACATACTGGAGCCCTGGTGGTGCAGTGGTTAAGAACTTGCCTGCTAACCAAAAGGTTGGCAGTTTGAATCCACCAATCACTCCTTGGAAACCCTATGGGGCACTTCTGCTCTGTCCTATAGGGTTGCAATAGGGTTGTTATGAGTTGGACTAGACTGGATGACAATGGGGTTTTTTCCTCCTATATGCTAGGTGCTGAGCTAACTATTTTACATTTTTTAATTTTATTTTTTTCACACCGAATCTGTGCTGTAACTATTAGTATTTTCAATTTATGGCTAAGGAAACTGGGGCTCAGAGGTTAAGGCAGGGCTACTGTTTCTGGTTGTATGAGTTACATATTTATACAAATCCAAACCAAAGCCAAATCTGTTACTTTTGAGTCTATTTGACTCATGGCGAGTTCATATGTTACAGAGTAGAACTGCTCCACAGGGTTTTCTTGGCTGTAAACTTTATGGAAGCAGATTGTCAGGTCTTTCTCCCTTGGCACTGCTGGGTGGGTTTAAACCACCAACCTTTAGGTTAGTAAGAAAACAGAACAAAAAACCCAAACCCATTGACATTGAGTTGATTCCAACTCATAGTGACCCTATAAGACAGAGTAGAACTGCCCCATAGGGTGTCCAAGGAGTGGCTGGTGGATTCAACTGCCGACCTTTTGATTAGCAGCTGAGCTCTTAACCCCTGTGCCACCAGGGCTCCTTTACTAGTAGTTGAGTGCAAATGTTGGCTCCACCTAGGGACCTTTGTATAATTCCAGGGGGTGCTGTTTCCCTTGTAGTTAAAGTTGCCCTGTTGGGTAGAGTTGGGGCCAAAAAGTCACTTTCTCAAGCCACACAATGAGGGAAGGGCAGAGCTAGGAAATCCGGGTCAGAATAATTCTGAAACCAATCTCCTTTCTGCTACACCAATCTGTTGGAGACCCCATGGAAGTAAAACAAACAAACAAAAAACCTGAATTTAGTTTCTTTTATCTCCTTAGAGAAAGCTCCATTCATCTATTCTGAAATCGAGTTAAGGAAACATGGAATATTATCCAAAATAACAGCAATCTCTTAGAAGGAAAACTGAGCCCCTACTATGTGTGATGGAAACCCCGGTGGCATAGTGCTTAAGAGCTATGGCTGCTAACTAAAAGGTTGGTAGTTTGAATCTACCAGGTGCTCCTTGGAAACCCTGTGGGGCACTTCTCCGTCCTGTAGGGTTGCTATGAGTCAGAATTGACTCCATGGCAATGGGTTTGGTTTTTTGGTTTACTATGTGTGAAACCGACTACTTTTCTAGGTGTTGGGCTATATAAATGTTGTCGTTGTTAGGTGCCCTCAAGGCGGTTCTGACTCAAAGTGACCCTAAGCACAACAAAGAAACACTGCCTGGTCCTGCTCCACCCTCACAATCATTGTGCTCAAGCCCATTGTTGCAGCCACTGTGTCAATGCATCTCCTTGAGGGTCTTCCTCTTTCACTAACCCTCTCTTTTACCAAGCATGATGTCCTTCTCCAGGGGCTGATCCCTCCCGATAATATTTCCAAAGTATGTGAGACACAGTCTCACCATCCTTGCTTCTAAGGAGCATTCTGGTTGTAGTTCTTCCAAGGAAGACTTGTTCGTTCTTTTGGCAGTCCGTTCAATATTCTTCTCCAACACCACAATCCAAAGGCTTTAGTTCTTCTTTGGTCTTCTCTGTTCACTGTCCAGCTTTCACATGTGTATGAGGTGGTTGAAAACACCATGGCTTGGGTCAGGTGCACTTTAGTACTCAAAGTGACATCTTTGCTTTTTAACACTTTAAAGAGGTCTTTTGCAGGTGATTTGCCCAGTGCAATGTGTCTTTTGATTTCTTGACTGCTGCTTCCATAGGGTGCTGATTGTGGATCCAAGTACAACGAAATCCTTGACAACTTCAATCTTTCCTCCATTTATCATGATGTTGCTCCTTGGCCCAGCTGTAAGGATTTTTGTTTTCTTTATGTTGAGGTTAATCCATACTGAAGGCTGTGGTCTTTGATCTTCATCAGTAAGTGCTTCAAGTCCTCTTCACTTTCAGCAAGCAAGGCTGTGGCATGTGCATAAGGCAGGTTGTTAATGAGTCTTCCTCCAATCCTGATGGCCCATTCTTCTTCCTGTAGTCTACTTCTCAGATTATTTGCTCAGCATACAGATTGAATAGTTATGGTGAAAGGATACAACTCCGATGCACACCTTTCCTGACTTTAAATCATGAGGTATCCCCTTGTTCTGTTCCAATGGCTGTCTCTTGATCCATGTACAGATTCCTCATGAACACAATTAAGTGTTCCAGAACTCTTTCTGGTATTTTCTGCTTTCAGCCAGGATCCATTTTACATCAGCAATGATATCCCTGGTTCCACATCCTCTTCTGAATCCAGCTTGAGTTTCTGGCAGCTCCCTGTCGATACATTGCTGCAGCTACTTCTGAAAGATCTTCAGCAAAATTTTCTTGCCTGAAATATTAATGATATTGTTTGATAATTTCCACATTAGGTTGGATCACCTTTCTTGGGAATAGGCATAAATATAGATCTCTTCCAGTTGGTTAGCCAGGTAGCTGTCTTCCAAATTTCTTGGCATAGATGAGTGAGCGCTTCCGGCGCTGCATTCATTTTGTGAAACATCTCAATTGGTATTCCGTCAATTCCCGGAGCCTTGTTTTTCGCCAGTGCCTGCAGTGCAGCTTGGACTTCTTCCTTCAGTACCATCAGTTCCTGATCATATATTACCTCTTGAAATGGCTGAACGTTGGCCAATTCTTTTTGGTATATTGACTCTGTTTATTGCTTCCATTTTTTTGATGCTTCCTGCATCATTTAATATCTTCCTTGTAGAATCCTTCAGTATTGCAACTTAAGGCTTGAATTTTTTCTTCAGTTTTTTTCAGCTTGAAAAATGCTGAACCCTTTTGGTTTTCTATCTCCAGGTCTTTACACATGACATCATAATACTTTGTCTCCTTGAGCCACCCTTTGAAATCTTCTGTTCAGCTCTTTTACTTCCTCATTTTTTCCTTTTGCTTTAGCTACTTGATGTTCAAGAGAAAGTTTCAGAATCCCTTCTGCCATTCATTTAGGCCTTTTCTTTCTCTCCCGTCTTTTTAATGATCTCTTGCTTTCTTCATGTGTGATGTCCTTGATGATATCCCACAACTTCTCTGGTCTTTGGTCATTAGTGTTCAATGTGTCAAATCTATTCTCTAAATTCAGGTGGGATATACTCAAGATCATACTTTGGCTCTTGTGGGCTTGTTCTAATTTTCTTCAGTTTCAACTTGAACTTACTTAGGAGTAATTGATGGTCTGATTTGCAGTCGTCTCCTGGCCTTGTTCTGATGGATGATATTGAGCTCTTCCATTGTTTCTTCCCACAGATGTAGTCAATTTGATTCCTGTGTATTCCATCTGGTGCATGTGTATAGTCACCATTTACGTTGGTGAAAAAAGGTGTTTGCAATGGAGAAGTTTTGGTCTTGCAAAATTCTATCATTTGATCTCTGACATCTTTTCTGTCACCAAGGCTGTGCTTTCTAACTACTGAGCCTTCTTCTTTGTTTCCAACTTTTGCATTCCAATCTCCAGTAATTATCAGTGCACCCTGATTGCATGTTTGATCAATTTCAGGCTGCAGAAGCTGGCAAAAGTCTTTAATTTCTTTGTCTTTGGTTTAGTGGTTGGTGCATAAATTTGAATAATAGTTGTATTAACTGGTCTTCCTTGTAGGCAGACGGATATTATCCTATCACTGACAGTGATGTACTTCAGGATAGATCTTGAAATGTTCTTTTTTACGATGAATGCAACGCTATTCCTCTTCAAGTTGTCATACCCGGCATAGTAGATCATATGATTGTCCAATTCAAAATGACCAATACCAGTCCACTTCAGCTCACCATTGCCTAGGATATTGATCTTTATGCATTCCATTTCATATTTGATGATTTTTTTATTTTCCTAGACTCATACTTCGTGCATTCCAGGTTCTGATTATTAACGGATGTTTGCAGCTGTTTCTTCTCATTTTGAGTCATGCCACATCAGCAAATGAAGGTCTTGAAAGCTCAACTCCATTCATGTCATTAAGCTTGATTCTACTTTGAGGAGGCAGATTTTCCCCAGTCGTATTTTGAGTTTTTTCCAACCTGAGGGGCTCATCTTCTGGCAGTATATCAGACAGTGTTCTGTGGCTACTCATAATGTTTTCACTGGCTAATTCTTTTCAGGAGTAGACCACTGGGTCCTTCTTCCTAGTGTGTCTGAGTCTGGAAGCTCAACTGAAACCTATCCTCCATGGTGACCCTGCTGGTATTTGAATACTGGTGGAACAGTTTCCAGCATCACAGCAACACACAAGCCCCCACAGTATGACAAACTGACAGACATGTGTGTGTGAGGGAGCTATAAATAGGATATAAAATTCAACAGAGGCTACTCTGGGCTGGAATATGACTAGAGCAATATAATATATCTCTAAGGGCTTAATGAAATCAATCCGAAAACTAGATTTATTTTCCAAATTAGGAGTTCTCTACCCCACTGAGACTTGGTCTTAATTGATCTGGCACAGAATCCAACATCTTGTTGTTTATAAGACCCCTGGGCGATTCTAATGCACAGCCAGTGTTGAGAATTACCAGTTTGGTCTGGCCTTTCATTTTAGAAAAACCAAAAGTCCAGTTGCCATTGAGTCTACTCATGTAGACTCAGAAGAACAAACAAGTCTGTCTTGGAAGAAATACAGCCAGAGTGCTCCTTTGAAGCTAGGATAGTGAGAGTTCATCTCACACACTTTGGACATGCTATCAGGAGGAACCAGTCCCTGGAGAAGGACATCATGCTTGGTAAGGTAAACAGTTATCAAAAAAGAGGAAGACCCTCAATGAGATGGATTGACACAGTGACTGCAACGATGGGCACAAACATAGCAACGCTTTTGAGGATGGTTCAGGACCGGACAACCTTTTGTTCTGTTGTGCGTAGCATTGCAGTCTTGGTTATCTAGTGCTGCTATAGCAGAAATACCACAAGTGAATGGCTTCAACAAAGAGAAATTTATCCTCTCACAGTCTAGGAGACTAGAAGTCCAAATTCAGGGTGCAGGCTCTGGGCGGAAGGCTTTCTCTGTTGGTTCTGGGGGAAGGTCCTTGCCATCAATGATTCCCTGGCCTAGGAGCTTCTCAGTGCAGGGAGCCCAGGTCCAAAGGATGTTCTCCGCTCCCAGCACTGCTTTCTTTTTATTTTTTATTAACTAATCTTTTAAAATAATTTTTATTGTGCTTTAAGTGGTAGTTTAAAAATCAAGTCAGTCTCTCACACAAAAACCCATACACAACTTGCTACGTACTCCCAATTACTTCCCCCTCATGAGACAGCCCACCCCCTCCTTCCACTCTCTCTTTTCGTGACCATTTTGCCAGCTTCTAAGCCCCTCTACCCTCGCATCTCCCCTCCAGGCAGGAGATGCCAACATTGTCTCAAGTGTCCACCCGAACCTAGTAGCTCACGCCTCACCAGCATCCCTCTCCAACCCCTTGTCCAGTACAATCCATGTCTGATGAGCTGGCTTCGAGGATGGTTCCTGTAGTGGGCCAACAGATGGTCTGGGGGCCATGAACACTGGGGTCCTTCCAGTCTCAGTCAGACCATTATGTCTGGCCTTTTCATGAGAATTTGGGGTCTGCATCCCACTGCTTTCCCGCTCCCTCAGGGGTTCTCTGTTGTGTTCCCTGTCTGGGCAGTCATCGGTTGTAGCCGGGCACCATCTAGTTCTTCTGTTCTCAGGATGATGTAGTCTCTGGTTCATGTGGCCCTTTCTGTCTCTTGGGCTCGTAATCGTCTTGTGTCCTTGGTGTTCTTCATTCTCCTTTGATCCAGGTGGGTTGAGACCAATTGATGCATCTTAGACGGCTGCTTGCAAGTGTTTAAGACCCCGGATGCCATTTTTCAAAGTGGGATGCAGAATGTTTTCTTAATAGATTTTATTATGCCAATTGACTTAGATGTCCCCTGAAATCATGTCCCCCAGACCCCTGCCTCTGCTATGCTGGCCTTCAAAGAATTCAGTTTATTCAGGAAACTTCTTTGTTTTTAGTTTAGTCCAATTGTGCTGACCTCCCCTTTATTGTGTGCTGTCCCTTCCTTCACCTAAAGTAGTTCTTATCTACTATCTAATTAGTGAATGCCCCCCCACTCTCCCTCCCTCCCCCCTCTCATAACCATGAAAGAATGTTTTCTTCTCAGTTTACACTATTTCTCAAGTTCTTGTAATTTTGGTCTTATACAATATTAGTCCTTTTACAACTTACTAACTTCACTCAGCGAAATGCCTTCCAGGTTGCTCCATGTTATGAAATGTTTCACAGATTCCTCACTGTTCTTTATGGACGCATAGTATTCCATTGTGTGAATATACCATAATTTATTTATCCATTCATCTGTTGATGGACACCTTGGTTTCTTCCATCTTTTTGCTATTGTAAACAGTGCTGCAATAAACATGGGTGTGCATATATCTGTTCATGTAAAGGCTCTTATTTCTCTAGAATATGTTCCAAGGAGTGGGATTGGTGGAAGGTATGGTAGTTCTATTTCTAGCTTTTTAAGGAAGCCCCAAATTGATTTCCAAAGTGGTTGTACCATTTAACATTCCCGCCAGCAGTGTATAAGTGTTCCAATCTCTCCACAGCCTCTCCAACATTTATTATTTTGTGTTTTTTGGATTAATGCCAGCCTTGTTGCAGTGAGATGGAATCTCATTGTAGTTTTAATCTGCATTTCTCTAATGGCTAATGATTGTTAACATTTCCTCATATATCTGTTAGCTACCTGAATGTCTTCTTTAGTGAAGTGTCTATTCATACCTTTTGCCCATTTTTTAATTGGGTTATTTGTCTTTTTGCAGTTGAGTTTTTGCAGTATCATGTAGATTTTAGAGATCAGGCGCTGATCAGAAATGTCATAGCTAAAAACTTTTTCCCAGTCTGTAGGTAGTCTTTTTACTCTTTTGGTGAAGTCTTTGGATGAGCAACGGTGTTTAATTTTTAGGAGCTCCTAGTTATCTAGTTTTTCTTCTACATTCTTTATAATGTTTTGTATGCTCTTTATGCCATGTATTAGGCCTCTTAGCATTGTCCCTATTTTTCTTCCAGGATTTTAATCATTTTAGATTTTATATTTAGGTCTTTGATCCATTTCAATTTAGTTTTTGTGCATGGAGTAAGGTATGGGTCTTGTTTCATTTTTTTGCAGGTGGATTTCCAGTTATGCCAGCACCGTTTGTTAAAAAGACTGTCTTTTCCCCCATTTAACTGTTTTGAGGCCTTTGTCAAATATCAACTGCTCATATGTGGATGGATTTATGTCTGGATTCTCAATTCTGTTCCATTGGTCCATGTATCTGTTGTTGTACCAGTACCAGGCTGTTTTGACTACTGTGGCGGTATAATAAGTTCTAGAATCAGGTAAAGTAAGGCCTCCCACTTTGTTCTTCTTTTTCAGTAATGTCTTATTTATCCAGGTCCTCTTTCCCTTCCGTATGAAATTGGTGATTTGTTTCTCCATCTCATTAAAGAATGTCCTTGGAATTTGGATCAGAATTGCATTAAATGTATAGATCACTTTTGGTAGAATAAACATTTTTATAATGTTCAGTCTTCCTATCCATGAGCAAGGTATGTTCTTCCACTTATGTAAGTCTCTTCTGGTTTCTTGCAGAAGTGTACTGTGGTTTTCTTTGTATAAGTCTTTTACATCTCTGGTAAGATTTATTCTTAAGTATTATCGACTTGATGGCACTGGGTTTATTTTATCTTCTTAGTGGCTACTGTAAATGGCATTGATTTGGTGATTTCCTCTTCGATGTTGTTTTTGTTAGTGTAGAGGAATCCAACTGATCTTTTTATGTTTATCTTATATCCCGATACTGTGCTGAACTCTTCTATTAGTTTCAGTAGTTTTCCGGAGGATTCCTTAGGGTTTTCTGTGTATAACATCATGTCATCTGCAAATAGAGATACTTTTACTCCTTTCTTGCCAATCTGGATGCCCTTTATTTCTTTATCTAGGCTAATAGCTCTGGCTAGGACCTCCAGCACAATGTTGAATGAAAGTGGTGATAAAGGGCATCCTTCTCTGGTTCCCGTTCTCAAGGGAAATGCTTCCAGACTCTCTCCATTTAGGATGATGTTGGCCTTTGGCTTTGTATAGATGCCCTTTATTATGTTGAGGAATTTTCCTTCTATTCCTATTTTACTGAGAGTTTTTATCATGAATGGGTTTTGGACTTTATCAAATGCCTTTTCTGTGTCAATTGATAAAATCATGTGATTCTTGTGTTTTATTTATGTGGTGGATTACATTAATTGTTTTTCTAATGTTGAACCATCCTTGCACACCTGGTATAAATCCCACTTGGTCATGGTGGATTTTTTTTTTTTTTATATGTTGTTGAATTCTATTGGCTAGAATTTTTTTGAGGATTTTTGCATCTATGTTCATGAGGGATATAGGTATGTAATTTTCTTTTTTTGTTGTTGTCTTTAGCTGGTTTTGGTATCAGGGTTATGCTGGCTTCATAGAATTAGGTAGTATTTTGTCCTTTTCTATGCTTTGAAATACCTTCAGTAGTAGTGATGCTAACTCCTCTCTGAACGTTTGGTAGAACTCTGCAGTGAAGCTGTCAGGGCCAGGGCTTTTTTTTGCTGTTGTTGTTGGGAGTTTTTTGATTACCTTTTCAATCTCTTTTTTTTTTGTTATGGGTCTATTTAGTTGTTCTACTTCTGTTTGTGTTAGTTTAGGTAAGTAGTGTGTTTCTAGGAATTCATCTATTTCTTCCAGATTTTCAAATTTGTTAGAGTACAATTTTTCATCGTAATCTGATATGATTCTTTTATTTTCAGTTGAGTCTATTGTGATATGGCCCATCTCATTTCTTATTCAGGTTATTTGTTTCTTTTCCTGTGTTTCTTTAGTCAGTCTGGGCAATGGTTTATTAATTTTGTTATTTTTTTCAAAGAACCAGCTTTTGGCCTTGTTAATTCTTTCAATTGTTTTTCTGTTCTCTAATTCTTTTAATTCCACTCTTTTATTGTTTGCTTTTTTCTGGTGCCTGATGGCTTTTTTTGTAGCTTTCTTTCTGTTTGTTCAAGTTGTAGGGACAGTTATCTGATTTTGGCTCTTTCTTCTCTATGTATGTGTGCATGTATTGATATAAATTGACCTCTGAGCATTGCTTTTGCTGTGTCCCAAAGATTTTGATAGGAAATGTTCGCAGTCTTATTGAATTGTATGAATTTCTTTATTCCCTCAATGTCTTTTATAACCCCATCTTTTTTGAGCAGGGTATTGTTCACTTTCCAAGCATTTGGTTTCTTTTCCCTGGTTTTTCTGTTATTGATTTCTACTTTTATGGCCTTGTGGTCTGAGAAGATGCTTTGTAATATTTCAATGTTTTGGATTCTGCAAAGGCTTGTTTTATGATGTAATATGTGATCTATTCTACAGAATGTTCCATGTGCACTAGAAAAGAAAGTTTACTTTGCACCTGTTGGGTGGAATGTTCTTTATAAGTCTATGAGATCAAGTTGGTTGATTGTAGCAATTAGATCTTCCATGTCTCTATTGAGCTTCTTACTGGATGTCCTATCCTTCACTGAAAGTGGTGTGTTGAAGTCTCCTACTATAACTGTGGAGCTGTCTATCTCACTTTTCAATTCTGTTAAAGTTTGTTTTATGAATCTTGCAGCCATATCATTGGGTGCATAAATATTTAATATTTAATATTTAATATGGTGTATCTTCCTGGTGAATTGTCCCTTTAATCATTATATAGTGTCCTTCTTTATCTTTTGTTGTGGATTTAACTTTAAAGTCTATTGCGTCAGAAATTAATATTGCCACTCCTTCTCTTTTTTGATTATTGTTTGCCTGGTATTTTTTTCCCATCCTTTGAGTTTTAGTTTATTTGCATCTCTAAGTCTAAGGTGTGTGTCTTGTAGGCAGTATATGGATGGATCGTATTATTTAATTCAGTCTGCAACTCTCTGTCTCTTTATTGGTGCATTTAGTCCATTTACATTCTGCATAATTAGAGATAAGTATGAATTTAGTGCTGTCATTTTGATACCTTATTTTGTGTGTTGTTGACAATTTTATTTTTGCACTTTTTTGTGCTGAGTTTTTCTTTGTAGAATGTGTGTTCTTCCTTTTCATAGTAGTTGAATTTATTTTTGCTGATTTGTTATGTTTATCTTGGTTTTTGTTTTGAAATATGGAATTCTTAGCCTCTTTGTGATTACCTTAGTATTTACCCCTACTTGACTAATTAAAAACCTAACTTGTATCACCCTGTATCACCTTGGTTTCATCTCCATATGTAAGATCTATGCCTCCTGTATTTAGTCCTTCTTTTTTGACTATTGTAATCTTTTACATAATGACATAAATAATTCCCTGTTTTGAGCAATTTTTAAAAAATTAATCTTATTTTATTTTTGTGATTTCAGTATCTGAGTTGATATCAGGATGTTTGTTCTGTGACCTTGTGTTGTGTTGGTATTGTTGATTTTCTGACCAAAGAATTTCCTTTAGTAATTCTCGCAGTTTTGGTTTGGTTTTTACAAATTCTCCAATATTCTGTTTATCCATAAATGTCTTAATTTCACCTTCATATTTGAGAGAGAGTTTTGCTGGATATATGATTCTTGGCTGGCAGTTTTTCTCCTTCAGTGCTCTGTATATGTCATCCCATTGCCTTCTTGCTTACATGGTTTCAACCAAGTAGTCCGAACTTATTGATTCTCCTTTGTAGGTGACTTTTCGTTTATCCTTGGCTGCTTTTAAAATTCTCTCATTATCTTTGGTTTTGGCAAGTTTGATGATAATATATCTTGGTGATATTCTTTTGGGATCTATCTTTTATGGGGTTCGATGAACATCTTGGGTAGATATCTTTTCATCTTTCATGATGCCATGGAAGTTTTCTGCCAACAGATCTTTAGCTACTCTCTCTGTATTTTCTGTTATCTCTCCCTGTTCTGGAACTCCAGTCACATGCAAGTTAGTCTTCTTGGTAGAGTCCCACATGATTCTTACTGTTTGTTCATTTTAAAAAATTATTTTCTCTGATTTTTCTTCAACTATATTGCCATCAATTGCTTTATCCTCTGCATTCCAATTCTGCTCCTTCTGACATCCTATTGAGTTGTCTAATTCTGTAATTTTATTGTTAATCTTTTGGATTTCTGAATGCTGTCTCTCAGTGGATTCTTACAGCTTATTAATTTTTTCACTATGTTCTTGAACAATCTTTTTGATTTCTTCAACTGCTTTATCAGTGTGTTCCTTCGCTTTTTCTGTAGATTGCCTTATTTCATTTCTGAGGTCATCCCTGATGTCTTGAAGCATTCTGTATATTAGTTTTTTATATTCTACATCTGGCAATTCCAGGAATGTATCTACATCTGGGAATTATTTTGATTCTTTGATTTGGGGGGCTGGTAGAAGCAATCATGGTCTGCTTCTTTATGTAATTTGATATCGACTGCTGTCTCTGAGCCATCTATAAGATATTGTAATGTTTTCTTTTATATTTGCTCACTGAGTCTTATCTTCTTGTTTTGTTTTGTTACAATACACCCAGAGAGCTACTAGATTGTGCTATCTTGATTGCTGTAGATTTTGAATCACTTATGTCCTGTTACCAGCTGATCTGAGCTGTTACCAGATATATAAGTCTATGAGTCCATTCACTATTCTTGAATATAATCAGCTCAGGTGTCCTGAGAGCTGGTCCCCTAGTGTGTGGTATAGGTTCTCACCTATTAACTTAGAGGAGTAGTGGTGATAGTTGTATGTGCCAGTTCCTAGTAGCAGCAGGGTGTCACACTCCAAGGAAAGCAGGATGCTAACAGCCTTCCCTCAAGTTTCAGTAAGGTAGGAGTGGCTGTATTCTCTAGAACACTCTGGTGGGTGGACTCTGCAGCTGTACCTTAGGCACCCAATGCTTGCACCTCTATAGATTGGTAGGCGTCATTATCCTTGGTCCCCTTTAGCAGGTGGCTAGGTGGTGCGGGTGGAGCCTCAGCCCTCAGTTCCCCATTGTGGATCAGTGAGGGCTCTGTTTAATAGGTAGAGAGGTGTGTGACCTCCGAAACTTGCCTTTCCACTGCTCAGCTAAAACACTTACAGTCAGATCACTATCAGAATTGCCTTTGCATTATAATAGCCACCTGGTTACCTGTAGGGATGAAAGCCAAAGACTGTGGGTCTCTTATGCCTGGATAGAGCTGGTTCTGTATTGTTATTCCAGGTTAGGGAAGTCAGGGAAGGATTTTTCCTTTGATTGTTAAATGCTGCTTTTCTCAGGCCAGGAGCATGGGTTAGAAAAAAAAGAAGAAGAAGAAAAAAAAAAAAAACCTGGCAGTGCACTTCACTCTCTGGCCCAGGGAATTCCAATGTTAATGAATCTGGCTGGGGCAGGGAGGGGAGGGATCAGATAGTTAGTAGAGGGTAGCATGGAAAGTTGGACAAAGTTACTTATCTTGTTTGGTGGGGGCTGTTTTTTCTGAGATTCCAGAGGAGTGTGTAGCTTGTGCTCTGGCTGGTTCCCCACTGAGACTGCCCCAGAGGTTTAGGGCTGCGTCCTGTGCCTGTGCCATTTCAGGAAGCTGCAATCAGCTCCTCCACGCTTAGTCCAAAGCTCAGCGCCAAGGTTTCCTGTCTGGGATGCTGCGCTTCAGGCTCCAAAACCAGTCGCGGCTTCCCTGTGGCTTTTCGTTTGCCTGTCAGCCGCGTTGGAGTGCAGTCTGTGTGCACTGGCTGGGTCCCCTCCGAGGTTGGCCCCAAGGGTTAGGCCTGCATCCGTGCTTGCCCCGTTTCAATAAGCCACAATCAGCCCCACTACTCTGGCACCAGGGAACCACGAGGGCTCAAGGCTGCGGTGTGGCACACTAGCTCCGGAAGTGGTCGCTGTTCAGCATGTGGCTTTTCACTCCCCTGTCACTCAGGCGAACTCCTTAGTTCTGTGTTTGATGGTCAGAGTTCATAGATTGTCATGTACGTGTTTGATTCACTGGTTTTTTTGAGTCTTTGTTGCAAGAGGGATAAGCAGAAGCTTCTACCTAGTCAGCCATCTTAGTCCTACCTCCCCAGCACTGCTTTCTTGGTGGCATGAGGTACCAATATCTCTCTGCTTGCTTCTCTTTTATACCTCAAAAGAGATTGGCTTCAGACACAACTTAATATTGTGTATTGAGTCCTGCCTCATCAACATAACTGCAGCTAATCCCATCTCATTAACATCATAGAGATAGGATTCACAACATCTAGGAAAATCACATCAGATGACAAAATGGTGGACAATCACATAACACTGGGAATGATGGCCAAGCCAAGTTGACAGATATTTTGGGTGGGCACAATTCAATCCATGACAGTGGCTATGGGTTGGAACCAACCTGATGGCACCTAACAACTACTACAACTCTTGTGTGTCATAGTAGAACTGTGCTCCATAGAATTTTCAATGGCTGATTTTTTTTGGAATTAGATCTCCAGCCCTTTCTTCCAAGACACCTCTGGGTTGATTTGAATTTCCAATTTTTCAGTTGGCAGCTGAGCACGTTACCTGTTCCTACCACCCAAGGAATCCATTTTAGAGAAGGAGGAAAAAGTTGCCCAGGGAAGGCAAGTGTCCTCCCAAAGAGCACTCAACTAGTTGGTGTTGCTATTAAATCTGAGTTGGTTCCCTATTGGGTCCTCTGTTGTGTCTCAAAGGGGTAGAGAAAGGGAGGGACAAAAAGAAGGAAGAAAGAGGTAGATAACTGTTAGAAGAAAGAGAAAGGCTATACTTGTTTCCTAACATAGGTGGTGGTGGGGTGGATAGGAGGTGAGGGGGCACTTCATCACTCTCTGGGAGTACTCAGCATATGATCTTAACCACCACATTATATTAAGTTTACCCTTAGAGGTTATTATCACTATCATGATCTGAAACCAGACGTGACTTATGGTAGGAAGTTGCCTGCTCTTGTCGTAAGTTAGGGCAAAAGGCAAAGCTGTTGTATCAAAACACCCAACTGCACAGTGGTTTAAAGAATGTTGGAGCTTATTTCTCTCTCATTTAGCAGTCTTTGGTGCGAAGGTGAGCTGATTTATTCCACAAGGTCATTCAGGAACCCAGCATCATCCCCAGAACTGTGTGACTGAGGCTGGGATGCAGGCACTTCTGGGTTCCAGAAGGAACCTGGAGGAGGACATGGAGGTATTTTAAGGCCAGGATTGGCAGTGGCACATGTCACTTTACTCACTTTCCAATGGTGAGAATTTCAGTCCCATGGATGCAGGGAACCTTGGGAAATGCAGTCCTTTCTGAGTAGTTACAATTCTGTTCCTATAAAAGAAGCAGAGAGAGAGGGAGGGGAATTTTGGTGACCAACAAGTGTCTCCACTGTAGCTCTCAAGGGAATTTATTTACGGTTTCAATCATTCTTCCAGTCAAGAAGCACCTACTATGTGTCAGGAGGGAAGGCAGCAGTGGTTCAGTGGTAGAATTCTCACCTTCCATGCAGGAGACGCATGTTTGATTCCAGGCAATGTACCTCAGTTACAGCCACCATGTGTCTGTGAGTAGAGGCTTTCGTTTTGCTGTGATGCTAAACAGATTTTAGTGGAGCTTCCAGGCTAAGAGGGATGAGGAAGAAAGGCCTGGCAATCTACTTTGAGAAATCAGCCAATGAAAACCTTATGGGTTACAATGGGCCAATTTGTTGTGCCTGGGGTCACCATGGGTTGGGGGCTGACTCGACAGCAGCTAAAACAACAACGTGTGTCAGGCAGGCTTAGGAGTGGGAGCACCAAGCAGGGGCATTGAGGTTAGATTTTTTTTTTTTAGATTAAGGTATGTTCCACAGAGGTGGAAATTTTGGACTGAATTTAGAAGATGAGTAGACATTAGAGAAGAATAGTTTAGGCAGAAGAAACTGTGCAAAGGCTTGGTGGTGGATGGCATAAGTGAAGAGTTAAGTGTGGCAGAGTGGCAGGAGACGGCCTAGAGAGGGCAGGCAGAGGCTGAACATGCAGTGTCTTAATGATGAAGCAGAAGTACACGAACTTTAAATTAATAGTTTTGTGGAGGGAATCCGCTGGCATCTACACATGAAAGGGAACTTGAATGGGACTGGTTCCTCAAATTTTAACCTGTGGCGGTTAAGATCGTGTGTCACCTTGGCTGGGCCATGATTCTCAGTGTTTTGGCAGTCGTATAATGTTATGATCACCTCCCTGTTGAGATCTGATATGTGATCACCACCGTGATGGAATCTGCTGGGAGTAGCCCATCAGTTCAAAGGGAGTTTCCTTGGGCGCGTGGCCTGCATCGACTACAAGTAGAAGTTCTGGCAAGACTTGGGGAGTTTTTGCTTGTGCTGGATCCTGCAGCTAGCTCCTGTGCGCCTGACCTCTGGTTCTTGGGACTTAAGCTAGCAGCTTACCTACGGTCTTGCCCGCTGATCTTCGGATTCATCAGTCTTCGCAGTCTGTGAGCAGGAGCCCTGCTCTCTCACCTGCTGATCATGGGTTCACCAGTCCCTGCCTCTATGTGAATCAGGAGAAGCCTCTTCCCTGACCCACAGACTTGGGATGTTCCAGCCTCTACATCCTCGTGAACCATTTCCTTGACATAAATCTCTCTCAATACATATATTTACATGTTTACTGGTTTTGCTTCTCTAGAGAACCCATTCTAATAAAAAAATTTTTTTTTTATTAGTCTAATACATAACCTTTATTGAAAAGAAACTAAAAAGAGCATGAACTGGTGATGGTTGCACAACATTGTGAATGTAACTAATGCCACTGAATTGTATGCTTAAAAAATGGTTACAATGGCAAATTTTATGTTATATGTATTTTACCACAGTTAAAAAAAAAAAAAAAAAAACTACACGGACTGAGTTTTTGCTGTCCCCTGCACGTGGGTTAAGAATGGAATCAGCCAGAAGGTGGGAAATGAACCACTGTTGTTTGCCACTGTGAGATGGTCTTGCTCAAGCCCATCTGGACTATAGGGTGGAGTTGGGGTGGTATGCTCTGGAATGGGTGGGTATAGAAGAGGGAAATCCAGGGCACATATTATTTTTTGAGACAAGTCTTAGGCTAGGTGAGGCAAGATCTCTCTCTGACTCAGTCTCCAGAACATGAAGGTGCCTGGTGCGTTTCTGGTGGTGGGAGATGAGTGACACCCGGCCCTTGAAGGTGAGTGGGTGTGAGGTGGGATGCAGATGGGTAAGGGCCTTAGGCTACACCTGGCCTATCTAGGTCCCTTCAATCTCCTCCAATCCTCCAGGAAATTCATGGTAAAAGTGGCAGCCTGGTCTCAGGTGTCTGTGTGGAATTGGAGAAGGAGATTTTTCAGTAAGAACTGAGAAGTGGCATCAGAGCAGGGTCCTCTCCCTAGTGGCTGGAGTGGCCTTCATGGTTGGGGGCCCCCTGGTGGAGGGCAGCTGTGCCTGCAGAGCAGTGAGCTCATGGGCAGCAGGGTGGCAGCCTGATGCGGAGGCCAGAGTGGAAGGACTTCCACTTCTGGGACTTGCTCTTGAGCCCCTGTGAGGCAGCCATGGCACCCCTCAGAGACGGCTGCAGGACATGCTGATAGTTGGGCTGGTGGGGGCTTAGGCCTAACACCTTAGATGATCACAGTTTGGGAGCTGAAAGTAAATGTGATCTGGCTTTGTAGTCACCAGCTGGTAAGGTCTAGAATATTCTTGATATGCTTACATTACTCCCTCCCTCATCACCAAACCACTCTCGAGGGGCCCCTCTCATGGCTCTCATTGATGGTGAAAGCTCATTCTTTTATTTATTTATTTTTTAATTCTTCAAAAAATTTCTGCTTCAGTCTCTCAATTTGTATTTGTGTCTCCATAAATCCTCCACATTCCTCGTTCCCTCTCTCTCTTTTCTTCCCACCACCTTTCAGTGTCCTCTGCTCTTGCCTCTCAGCACTTGGTCACCTCATGTTTCTTAAATGTTTGTTCTCTCTCTAGCCTCTCCAAGACCTGCTGCAGAGAAGCTGCTGTTTCTCCACAGGCAATGGGGAGGTTCTGCCTGCCTGTTTCCTGAGCTGCAGCCTTTTTCTCTGGTCACTGGTTTCAGGGGGCCTTTTCCACACCCACTGAGCTGCCAGTGTATGATGAAAGGGGGTGCTCTGCTTTTCTGAAATAAAGTATGGGGGGCAGAGCTGATGACTTTGGTCTTCCCAGCACTGGCTTCCCAGGGCAGGCATTTGCCAACTTGCCTCTTCAGTCATCTTTACTCTTACAAGTTGCTGCTTTCTTGCTATCCATCTCTTGCGAATGGGTTTTTTTGGCAATAGGTGTCAAAGATATTTTTGTTGTAAGGGTGGCTGGGGCTGTCATGTGGAGGTGGGAGCAATCACAATGAGCTGATCACAGCCCTCAGAGGCCTGGGCACCAACTGTGGTAAAAAAATGTGAAGTTGAGTCGTGAACAGTTTGTTCTGAACAGTCAGTGATGCAGAGTCAGAGTCTTAAGAAATGACAGTAGCCTATGGCCAGGCCTTTCCCAGCATGGAGTTTGTGGTTTTAGCAGGCTACTGCCCCAGGGCAGGGACCAGGGTGCAGGTACCTGTGTGCTTGGCTAGATGACCTTTAAGGTTTTCCCCAAGATCCTGTAAATGCTGATAACACAGACACTAGAACTATGGTGACCATGTCTTCCCAACTAAATGTCAGGCCATGTGGTCTGGTCATTCATTCATTCATTCATTCATCACAAATATTGAGAAACAGCATTCTAAAATTAAGGCTTGATGGTGTGACTGAGGCTTTTAACTAAAATGTAGGCCCCAAATCATTTTTTTTTTTTTTTGTTAATTTGACTGTTCCTCAGAATTTTCTTCTCCTTTGCGTTTCTCAGAAAAACATGCTAACTAGGTCAAAGGTTGCTAACTGAGTTAAGATTGCTATGGAAGCCTTTAGACTCGCACAGGTGTTCCAGAAAGCACGTGACTTTAGTGGTTAAGCTTGAACATGTAGAAAGATATGCATATGGTTAGAATAAGCTGATATATTGCTTAAAGGTTTTCAAAACCCTTTTCCCCCTTGAACCTTCGATTAATTTTTTGCATATATGCTTTAAAGAATATAATGCTAACCTAACTCCATTAACTCCTTTGTCCATTTTCTGTGACATAACCTAGTCTACTGTCCTCAGAAACACAGGCCTGCAAGTGTCTAGATGGCCTGCATAGACTATATCCGAACTTTCCAGGGAACCAGTGGTCAGCCAACTCTCGGAAAGGAATGAGCCCTTAGCCAATATCCTGCTGATGTATAAAAAACCCAAACCCATTGCCACTGAGTCAACTTCAACTCATAGCAACCCTATAGGACAGAGTAGAGTTGCCCCATAGGGTTTCCAAGGAGTGGCTGGTGAATCCCAACTGCTGACCTTTTGGTTAGCAGCTAGGCTCTTAACCACTGTGCCACCAGCACTCTGCTGATATACAGGTTAACCAATTAAAACTTTTCTATGATTTCTGTAGACTAGCCCCCAAGAAAATCTAACACCTCCCCTTAAATACTGTAAATGTCAACCAATCAGAAATGTTTTAGCTGTACCCTCCTCTTGTGGGGTTTTGCTTTTTTAACCCCAGCTCTGGGAGCCCTGGTGAATTTACTTTTTCCCCAGTTTAAACTGTACTTTGATTTCCACAACAAACTTTAAAATTTTACCTTTAACAAAGCATTGATGTTTTTCAATGCTAATACAGTATTTGTTCAACTTTGTTATGGATTGAATTGTGTCTCCCCTAAAATGTGTATTGTAAATCCTAACTCCTAAACCTGTGGGTATAATCTGATTTGGGAATGGGTTTTCTTTGTTATGTTAATGAGGCAGTATTAGTGTAGAGTGTGTCTAAAATCAATCTCTTTTGAGATATAAAAAAGAGCAGATTGAGCAATCTATGATGCAAGCAAGCAGAGATGGGGGAAGAGAGATGCCAAGCCACATGAAGATCACTGAGGAATAGAAGCTCAAGAGACAAGGACATTTCTCTAGAGCCAACAAAGAAAGAAAGCTTTCCTCTAGAGCTGGTGACCTGAATTCAGGTTTCCAGCCTTCTAAACTGTGAGAAAATAAATTTGTTTGTTAAAGGCATCCATCTGTGGTACTTCTGTTACAGCAGCGCTAGGCAACTAAGACAAGCATAGTGCTAAGGGCTGGAGACACAAAGATGGAGATATAAAAACACAGTTTTCACCTCAGAATAGCTCAGGATTTGGTTGAGGAGACAGACCCACATACATGTAATTGTAGTGTAGTGTGGTAAGAACAGGATCCATTTATACCTGGGGTATTTTGAGCATAGAGGAGAGATACCTAGCCCAATGTCAGGGGCTAGGGCAGACTTTCTGGAGCAACAACCAATGGAGTTTAGTCTTAAGGAATAAGCAGGAATTAGCCAGGCAAGGCATGTAACAGTTGCTGTCACATTGACTGTGACTCATGGCGACCCCATGTGAGTCAAAGTAGAATTGTGCACTATAGGGTTTTCAATGGCTGATTTTTCAGAAGTAGATTGCCAGGACTTTCTTTTGAGGCACCTCTGGGTGGTTTCAAACCTCCAATCTTTTGGTTAGCAGCTCTCAGCACATTACCTATTTGGACCTTCCAGGGACAAGGGGGGTGTAAAGGTCGGGAGAGGAAAAGCAAATTCTTTTCATTTCTGAACCACCCAGTTTAACCGTAACTTGGTGAAACAAGGCCATATAAAAAGGGAGATGACAAAGCCCAGGCCCCTTGATTTTACAAACCAAACTTTAATCTCCTTTCTTTTGTACAAGGGTCTCAAACACAATGACCAGCCACCTAACCTCTAACCTGTAGATCTCCTTCACAGTTCCTCCCAGGGGCTTGTGGCAACCTAAAATTCCCTGGGGTCTGCAGATGAGTGTGCCCTGATAAGTCTTCCTTCACTCAGGGACTGCCTACGATGTGTGCCCTTAGCATCCAGTGCAGACAGCCCAAAGGGTACTCACCAAATCTTTGATTACAGCAGTGTGTGTGTTATCCTCTTATCCGCCAGGATGATAAACAAGAACTTGGCAGTTAGAGGTAGCCATGACAGTTATATATGTTGTTAAGTTTACAGGGGAACATGGGCCAGGTCAGAAAGATAAAGCTGTGAGACGGCCCCCTGTGGCAGCCACGGCGCCAGGAATCACCCAGGAAGGCTCTTCCAGGGAAGGGCACTGTCTTAATCATCTAGTGCTGCTATAACAGAAATGCCACAAGTGGATGGCTTTAACAAAGAGAAATTTATTTCCTCACAGCAAAAAAAAAAAAAAAAAAATTCAAAGTAGGCTAAAAGTCCCAGTTCAGGGGAAGGCTTTCTCTCTCTGTTGGCTCTGGAGGAAGGTCTTTCTCCTCAATCTTCCCCTGGACTAGGAGCTTCTCTGCGCAGAAACCCCAGGTTTAAAGGATGCACTCTACTTCTGGTGCTGCTTTCTTGGTGGTTTGAGGTCCCCCTTCTCTCTACTCAGCTTCTCTCTTTTATATCTCAAGAGATTGCCTAAAGACACGATTCAGTCTTGTAGGTTGATCCCTGCCTCACTGACACAACTGCCACCCATCCTCCCTCATTAACATCATAGAGGCAGGATTGACAACACATAGGAAAATCACCCAATACCAGGAATCACGGCCTAGGCAAATTGATACACACATTTGGGGGAACATAATTAAATCCATGATACGCACCTCTGCTGTTCTGTACTGGAAGTGGGAGGCTCAGGCCTCCAGTGGGCCTATTCCCACCTGGGCCAATTTCTCTTCTAAGGACTCTGGAGATTAGCCCCCAGGCTCCATTTCCTGACTTTGCCTCTGGCCTCAGGTTTTCCAAGCAGTTAACAGGAAGTCCACTGCTATTTGGACTGAGAGGACTAGCTACATTTACAGGGAAAATGTTAAGTGACATAGGAAGCATCAAAAGAAAATGGAAGGAATACACAGAGTCACTGTACCAAAAAGAATTGGTAGATGTTCAACCATTTCAGGAGGCAGCATACCATCAGGAACAGATGGTACTGAAGGAGGAAGTCCAAGCTGCGCTGAAGGAATTGGTGAAAAACAAGGCTCCAAGAATTGATGGAATATCAACTGAGATGTTTCAACAAATGGATGCAGCGCTAGACGTGCTCACTCTTCCATGCTAAGAAATTTTGAAGGCAGCTACTTGGCCAGCCTTCTGGAAGAGACCCATATTTATGCTTATTCCCAAGAAACGTGATCCAACCAAATGTGGAAATTATCGAACAATATCATTAATATCACACTTAAGTAAAATTTTGCTGAAGATCATTCAAAAGTGTCTATAGCACTGTATTGACAGGGAACTGCCAGAAATTCAAGCTGGATTCAGAAGAGGATGTGGAATTAGGGATATCATTGCTGATGTCAGACGGATCCTCACTGAAAACACAGTACCAGAAAGATGTTTACCTGTGTTTTATTGACTATGAAAAAACATTCCACTGAGAGGATCATAAGAAATTTTGGATAACATTGTGAAGAAGGGGAATTCCAGAATGCTTAATTGTGCTCATGAGGAGCCTGTACATGGATCAAAAGGCAGTTGTTCAAACAGAACAAGGGGATACTTTGTGCTTTAAAATCAGAAAGGTGTGTGTCAGTGTTGTATCCTTTCGCCATACTTATTCAATCTGTATGCTGAGCAAATAATCTGAGAAGCTGGACTATATGAAGAAGAATTAGGCATCAGGATTACTGGAAGACTAATTAACAATCTGAGATATGCAGATGACACTACTTTGCTTGCTGAAATTGAAGAGGACTTGAAAAACTTACTGATGTGAAATCAAAGACTGCCTCCTTCAGTATGAATTACACCTCAACATAAAGAAAACAAAAATCCTTCCAGCTGGACCAATAAGCAACATCATGATAAACAGAGAAAATATTGAAGTTGCCAAGGCTTTCATTTTACTTGAATCCACTATCAATACCCATGGAAATAACCAAAAAAACCCAAACAAACCCAGTGCCATCGAGTCGATTCTGACTCATAGAGACCCATGGAAACAGTAGTCAAGAAATCAAACGATGTGTTGCATTGGCAAATCTGCTGCAAAAGACCTCTTCAAAGTGTTAAAAAGCAAGGATGTCACCTTGAAGACTAAGGTTTACCTGACCCAAGCCATGATGTTTTCAGTCACATCATATGCTTGCGAAAGCTGGACAGTGAATAAGCAAGACTGAAGAAGAACTGACGCCTTTGAATTGTGGTGTTGGCGAAGAATGTTGAATATACCATGGACTGCCAAAAGGAGGAACAAGTCTGTCTTGGAAAAGTACAACCAGAATGGTCCTTAGAAGCAAGGATGGTGAGATTACATCTCACACATTTTGGACGTGTTATCAGGTGGGATCAGTCCCTTGAGAAGGATATCATGTTTGGTAAAGTAAAGGCTCATTGAAAAAGAGGAAGAACTTCAGCGAGATGAACTTACACAGTAGCTAAAACAATGGGCTCAGGTATAACAATGATTGTGAAAATGGCTCAGGACCTGGCAGTGTTTCATTCTGTTGTACATAAGGTTGCTATAAGTTGGGACAGGCTCCACGGCACCTAACAACAACAACAACAACAGGAAGACCATGGAGGCAATGTGGTTTTATGAAGACAGGCAGATCTGAGTTTGAATTTTATCTCTGTCACTCCCTCCTGGGCAACCTTGGAGGGAGGCTTAGCTTCTCTGAACCTTGATTTCCTTATCTATAAAACGGGGTTAATTATATCTATTTTTGGAGTCCCTGGGTGGTACAAACGGTTAAGTGCTTGACTACTCATTGAAAGGTTGGCAGTTCAAGTCCACCCAGAGGTGCTTCTGAAGAAAATCTTGGCGATCTGCTTCCAGAAGATCACAGCCATTGAAAACCCTATGAAGCCAGTTTTACTCTGCACACATGAGGTCACCATGAGTCAGAATCAACCAGATGGCAACTGGTTATATATAACAAGACATGTTGAGTCACCATGAGTTGGAATTGACTCAACGATAACTTTTTTTTTTTTATCTAAACATTTAAAATGTATTTCTAAACAGAATGGACTGCCTCAATCACAATTACTGGGGATCTCCATAGCAGATCAATGGCAACTGGTTTTTTTAAATATCTTTTTTTTTAATGGCTGTTGTGAAGATCAAAGGGGGTAACACAAATAAAGCACATTCGTCAATACATTTCATCTCTCTGCACTGGCTATAGCTACTTTCATTCATTAAACAATTACTTAATGTCTTTTTATTGCTAAGCATAGTTCTGGGTTGTGGGGAAATGAACAAAACAGACAAAGTCTCTGCTCTCACAAAGCTCACATTGTGATGGGGGAGCTAGAAAATAAGCCAGCGAAACAAATAAAAACAGGATAGTTTCAGATAGTGATAAGATCTATGAAAACAAGGAAATAGGCTGATATGGGAGAGAGTGACTTGGTGGGAGGCCTGAGAAGGCTTATTTAGACCTCGACCTGTAAGCTTAGAAGGAGTTGGCCTAGCCAAGACCTGGGGAATAGCATTCATGGCAGAGAAAACAGCAAGTACAATGTGCTGTAGAGGAAAGGCACTTGGCATATTCAACAGTAGAAAGAAGGTCCTTGAAGCTGGAGCCCCATGAACTCTGTGGAATGCAGTAGGAGATGAGATGGTCAGCAGAAGATAGGTCCAGTGCTCAGGGGCTCCGGGGGACATTTTACATGTTAGAGGCAAACACTGTGTCTTAGCTATCTAATGCTGCTATAAGAGAAATACCACAAATGGATGGCTTTAACAAACAGAAATTTATTCTCTCACAGTTTAGGAAGCAAGAAGTCTGAATTCAGGGTGCCAGCTCCAGGGGAAGGATTTCTCTCTCTGTAGGCTTTGGAGGAAGGTCCATGTAATCATTCTTCCCCTGGTTGAGATGCTTCTCAGCACAGGGACTTTGGATGAAAAGGATGTCCTCCACTCCTGGCTCTTCTTTCTTGGTGGTAGCATGTCCCTCTCTTCTCTGTTCACTTCTCTCTTTTACATCTGAAAAGAGATTGACTCAAGATACAACCTAATCCTGTAGGTTGTGTCCTGCCTCATTAACATAACTACCTCTAATCCTGCCTCATTAACATCATAGAGGTTAGGATTTACAACACATAGGATAATAACATCAGATCAAAAAATGGAGGACAACCACACAATAGTGGGAATCATGGCCTAGCCAAGTTGACACACATTTTTGGAGGACACAGTTCAATCCATGACACTGCAATACTGGACATCTGGGGATCCATGAAAACGACCATTTCAGGGTAGTTTTCGGTTTTGACAGTATCCTACATGCCTTTTGATGATGTCACATCTTTGCAAAGCTAGGTTTTCATTGGTTGCTGTGATAAAAACGTAAGTAAACCAAAACCAATACTGTTTCAGTGGAGTTGATTCCGACCCATAATGACCCTGTAGGACAGAGCAAAACTGCCCCATAGGGTTTCCAGGGGGTGGCTGGTGGGTTCAAACTGCCAACCTTTTGTTTAGCAGCCTAAGCTCTTAACTACCAAGCCACCGGGGTTCCCAAAAATAAGTACCATGGGAAAAGCAATATAGAATAGGAAATGGGGTGTCAGTGTCTAATCTGATTCCAGGGTTTGAGAAGCTGTGCAGTGCCCAAAAAGCACACTAATAATAAACAGAAGGTTAAGCATTTCTTTTGGCCTAGAGGTGTTGTGAAAAAATTACTGAGATACTCCAAAAAAAAGCCAAACCCATTGCAGTCAAGTCGATTCTGACTCATAGGGACCCTACAGGACAGAGTAGAACTACCCCAAATGGTTTCCAAGGAGCAGCTGGTGGATTCGAACTGCCGACTTTTTGGTTAGCAATTGAACTAAGGGCACCATAAAGAGAGAACATTGGAAACCTCTCTCTGGGTTGGGTAGTGGCTGGCAGATTCGAACTGCTGACTTTTTTGGTTAGCAGCCCAACTAAGGGCATCATAAACAGAGAACATTGGAAACCTCCCCCTGGGCTGGGCAGTGAGCTGTCAGGAAAATTTCTCCCCTCCCTATCTGTAGGCCTGATACGGTGTATTTGTCTTTTCACAGATCTTAGGAGTTTGTGTGTGTTAACCTGAAAAGGTCATCTAGATTTTCTAACTAGGTGTGCCCCCAACCTGCCTGACCGTTTGGATCACCTGGGAGAACTTCACAAGAGTAGTTTCTGGGCCTCGACCCCGGGGTTTTGAATTCGGTGGGTCTGAGGTAAGGCCCAGGAATCTGAACTTAAAAATCTCTGCTTTAACTTGCAACCCTTTAAGTCAGGAAGGGCCAGGTGGATAGGGTCCTGATTTGGGGGTCCTGTTGGTTATCCTGTGTACCCGGGGGCCGCACTGTGGGCTGGGGAAACTGGCTCTTCAGAAATCTCCAGGCGGTAAGGGGAGTGGGAGTCCTGTCCTACAGAGCCCTTGGGGAGGTCCGTGCGGGCCGCAGTCATCCCCACACATCCAATCTGAAAGGAAGACCCGAAGGGAAGACGCTTCTCTCTCTAATAAGCCCCTGCCGGGAGAGTCGTCACCTTGCCATGCCCAGTGATGAGGTACCGCCCCTGCGACGGGCGCCCAACACCCCGAAACGCCTAGGGAAGGGAGCTTGGGGCGGGGCCGGAGATGGCTGAGTGCGCGATGGGAGAGAGGCGGCCGAGAGGTGGCAGCAGCGGCCCGCCCGGCGCCCCTAGCCTCCCGGCGTGTCGGGGACGCGGGGACAAGGGCAGCTCCGGGTGGACACACCCCTCCCGCGGGCGCGCAGGAGGCTGCTCGGGCAGACTCGGGAGAGGACCTGGGAGAGGCGATGGACTCCTCTGGGGTATCGGTTGGCCTTGGAGCTCGGAATGGACCAGACTACAGGACCTGTTTTGCTTGTGGTTTGGTTTGTACACACACGGATATGTGGGGGCGAGTCACTGCGTTGAGTAACACCAAAGTGAGCCAAGGCGTGAGTGTACGAGGCCCTCGGTACACAGGCGGGAGCCACTGTCTCAATATGATGCGATGTGAGCAATTTTTTGCGGGGGGGAGGGGTAGAGGGTGAAAATACCAACTTCGCTGATGTTCAAAGTACCACTATTAGAGATGCATTCTTCTGTCTTAAATATTTGTCCTCTCTTCCAAGCCCTGGAAAAGCACTGCATTAGAACTTGAACTCTTTAGGGTGTGTGAATGCCTTGATTTGCTCTTTCTTCCTGTGGAGAGATAGGTTAGGCCAGAGCACCCAGGAAACAAGAGGACTGACAGCGCAGTAATTGGTGCTTGCTAATCAGGCACTCCCTCGGAAAGTCTCAGAACATCTGCCTTGGAGAGAAAGCTCTTTGGTCCTGGAAAACCAGTAAACCAGTTGCCATCCAGTCAATTTCCACTCATGGCGACCCCATGTGTGCCAGAATAAAACTGCACTTCATGGGTTATCAGTGGCTGATTTTTCAGAAGCAGATTGCCGGGCCTTTCTTCCAAGGCGTCTCTGGGTGGACTAGGACTGCCAACCTTTCGTTTAGTAGCCAAGGGAGTTAATCCTTTGCACCATCCAGGGACTCCAGCAGCCTCATATCTACTTTGTGAATGTTTTATTGAGATTACTGAGGGACTAGTACAGTATGATTAGTTCAATGTGTTGCATGGCCATCATCATCATTATTGTTATCATAAAAATGGAAGTATTTATACTTTTAACAGTTCCTTCTACACCTATGAGAGGGTAGCATTCACAGTGAGCAGAAACTCTGCAGTCCTTCCATGCTAGATTTTAGGAAGCCTTTTTTTTTTTTTTTTTTTTACCAGAAGGAATTCCCCATCCATGGGTAAACAAACAAACAAAAAAACCCATTGCCATCAAGTTGATTCTGACTCATAGTGACCCTATGAAGAAGAACTATAGGTCAGAGTAAAACTGCCCCATAGGGTTTCCAAAAAAGCAGCTAGTGGATCCAAACTACCGACCTTCTGGTTAGCAACCATAGCTCACCATAGCTCTTCAACCACTGCACCACCAGGGCTCCAAAAGTTTAAGTATCACTTGAGACTTGTTCTCCACAGGTTGTTTTTTTTCAACAAATTTAACTCTCATTTATTCATGTAACAAATTAAAATCTATCCTTGTTAATTGCCGTCAAGTCAATTCTGACTCATGGCAACCCCATGTGTGTTGACTAGAGGCCTTCAGATGACAAATACCTTGAGGCAGGGGTGAAGTTTTATTGATCTTTTCAAGGACAGCCCCTTACTCTCATATGTAATGTCTTTCTAAAAATGTATATGAACACCCTTCAATCAGTAGTTCTCTGATTGTTAAAGTCAAAAATAAAACGGTATTTTTAGGACACAACTGTGTCAAATGAAGTTTTTTGCATATTTTTATTTCTCTCCCCACCTTTCCCCCGACCTGGAAATTTATTAGTTGAATATGAGTTTGGCCTCTGGGTTATTATTAATTATTTTGATGTTATGTCTTGTTTCTAGAGTTATTTTTGACATTTATACTCAGTCTTGTAACTGTATTTAAACAATTGTTTCAGACCTATCTCCATGTGTAATTGCCTTCAGTGTTCACTGCTTGTGCTTTTGTACTTCGATTCTCTCATTCTTGAGCTCCTAATTTTAACTCATCACTTGGACAGCTGGAGTATATTTTATAGTGATTTAAAAAATATGTGAGTGGGAGACATTCTGAGCTCTTGTATATGTAAGAATGCCTTTCTGTTGTTTCCTCCTGAAAGAGAAAACTCAGCTGTGAGTAAAAATCTTGTCTAAATCTTTTCCATGTGAAAATTTTACACATTATTGTTGCCAAAGAGAAGACTGAGATTAGCATGGTTTTTATTCCTTTATAAATATTCCAACTTCTTTTTTTTTCTAGATGTATATAGAAAGCTTTTTTGTTTGTTTCTAATTTAAAAAATTGCTAGGATATTTCTGGTTATGAGTCTTTCTTTGTTACTTTAATCTGGAACCTGGTGAACCCATTTTATTCCCCTCAGGTTCCCTTTTTCCTATCCTTTTTTGGAAAGTTTTCTTTAATTATATCTTCAATTATTGCTTCTCTTTTGATTGTTCTGGATTCTTCAGAAACATTTATATATATATATATATTTCATTGTGCTTTAGATGAAAGTTTACAGCTCAAATTAATTTCTCATTCAAAAATTTATACACATGTTGTTTTGTGACATCGGTTAAAATCCCCACAATGTGACAGCACCCCACTCCTTTCTACTCTGAGTTCCCTATGCCCATTAGTACAGTTCCTGTCCTTTCCTGCCTTCTTGTACTGCTTTTGGACAGGAGCTGCCCATTTGGTCTAGTGTATTTGATTGAACTAAGAAGCACATTCCTCACATGTGTTATTTTTTGTTTTATAGGCCTGTCTAAAAAAGTGAGCTTCGGGAATGGTTTCAGTTCTGGGTTAGAAGAGCATCTGGGGGCGATAGTTCCAGGGGTTCCTCCAGTCTCTGTTAGACCAGTAAGTCTGGTCTTAAGTGAATTTGAATTCTGTTCTACGTTTTTCTCCTGCCCTGTCCAGGACTCTCGGTTGTGATACCTGTCAGGGCAGTCATTGGTGGCAGCTGAGTACTACCTAGTTCTTCTGGTGTCAGGCTGATATAGCGATATGTTTATATTTCTTAGGCTGAATATTCCTGGTCTTCCATATCTATCATCTTCCATTTAATTACTGTATTTTATTGAATCTAGGAAACCCTGGTGGCAGAGTGGTTAAGAGATCAGCTGCTAACCAAAGGGCCAGCAGTTCCAATCCACCAGATACTCCTTGGAAACCCTATGGGGCAGTTCTACTTTGTCCTATGGGGTTGCTGAGTCTGAATCAACTCGACAGCCACAGATTTGTTTTTTTTTTTTTTTTGATATTGAATCTAAGATAGTATTGATTATAAGACGTATTATTATTTTATGTGTAACTAAGGAAGATAAATGTGCTGTTGATTAAGCTATGACATAATGCTATAATTACAGTTCTGTGAAACTAATAAGTCAATCACGGGGTCTCTCTCCTGTTTTAAAATGTTTCATTTATTTTGAGGCATTTGGCAGTTTTTCCTGCTTTCAATTGCATTGTTTTTAATATGCTAGGCAATCCTCTTTGTATGCATATCAGTTACAAAATATAACACAACTTCTACTTAAAAATACCTTACTTTCTTAGGTCCTGTAACTTGCTTGTTTTTTCTTAAAGAAAAAGAAAAGAAACTGCAGTCATTGGTCTGACAACAAATATTTGCTTCAGTAATATCAAATTACACCCTGCTGTTCCAATTCCACGCCTTTCTACATACACAATAACTTCCTGTTTCAATGCCAAATCATAGTGTAGTCTTTTAAAAGACATTTTAAATGGCAATTAAACTCAACCCGTGTAATTGCCACAATGTATATAACTCAGTTGAAGTGCTCACGACATGAACAGCTGAGACCAAGTTCATCCATGCCCAGGGCTTGACAACCTCATCATGACAGTTCCCTGGCCAGTCATGATAGGAAGTTGTGACTGATTGTAAGACCCAACCTGGTTTCAGAAATATTGAAATGTGGAAAACTGGGCGTGTCAGACTCAATGGGATGTGATGGTTTCAATTCTTTGACCCCTTTCTCTGCATTTTGAAAGTGTTTCTCAAAGTTGCCACCTATAATACTTATTTGACTTTCTACTGTACCAATTCCACTCATTTACTGCCTCCTCATTCATTAAAAAAAAATTTTTTTTGTTTTGTTTTGCTTAGTTTTCACTTCACTGTTTTAATTATTGTTTAATCATTTTATTTTCTTGGAAATATTTTCTTATGACAACCAGGTTCCAGTCCATCTGTTCTTGGAGGCCATTGGTCAAATTCTCCTGTATAGGCCTGAAGCTCCCTATTATTAACCATACAACTGAGTTCTAGTGAATTGAAGTGATGTGTGTGACTTTCAGGACTGTCCTAAAACAGCCTTCCATGAGTTCTCCTGCATGTTCTTTTTTCTCTGTTTCCACTGAGTGCCAGGAAATGACTTTGACAACCTTGGAGGACACATGCTGAAGATGGCAGAAACTTTGTTAGCCTGGGTGCCCAAGGGTGGAGAGCTGTTCTTGCCAAATGGGAGCATTTGCCTTGGGCTATTATGAAAGTGACAGACTTTTATTTTGTTTGAGTCAATATGCAAATGTGGAGTGTATTTATAGGGCAGCTAGTTACTCTAACAGTACATATTCTGAAATTACCATGTACCTTTTCTAAATTTTTTTGAAAATTGCCCTGAATTTTATTTTCTTATTTATTATCACTACTAGAAGAGAGAGAGAGAGAGAGAATAACTTGTACAATGAAATGATCTCAAATGTGGTAATGAAATTATTGGATTTTAATGCTTCCATCATTTCTTAAAAAAAAAAAAAACTTCAGAATACCATCCTTTCCCCTTGCCTGTTTGCAGGCAAAATGCTCTGCCTGTCTACACACCCCACCCTTCTAAAAGATTTGCTTAGACATTTTATGAAAGAAGCAAGCAAAAAAGAGGCTGAAGCCCAAGTGGATAATATCCAAATATTATTTGACCCAAAACAAGATAAAATATTAAAAAACAAAACAAAAAACTTCACCCTTTTAACTAACTGCTGTCTCTTGGTGTTCTAAAAGTTCTTCCTCATTGTTTGTTTTAAAAGAATCACAATTAGGCCTGCTATAGCATGAACAAGGTCCTACAACATCATATTTTTGTAAGAACCTAAAATATCATCTCAAGTGGCAACATTTGAAACTTGCCCTGGTATTAGTTTACATCAGCTTACCCTCTATATGGTTTTTAGTTTCAATTTCGTAGGATGGTCTTGCTTTTTTCATATTATAGAAGCCTATTTCTTAAAATTTTCTTCTCATTTCTAAGGTAAGTCATCTACAGAGATATGCTCCTTTTTTTTAACTTTCTGGGAGATGCTTTCTTTCCCTTATGTGGTACTGTTTTTCTGTAGTTCCTATGAGGATTTTCCCCCATACCCTCCACTTTAGTTACCTTTAAACAAGTACAGTTTTATCAAGACTTTGTGCTTCTTACAGACAGGAAGTGGGGATTGTCCTTGGCTTTTTTACTACCCCATTCTTAGCTCGAAAAAAGGTATTTGCAATGAGTAAGTAAGTCGTTGGTCTTGCAAAATTCTATCGTATGATTTCCAGTGTCCTTTCTATCACCAAAGCCATATTTTCCAAATACTGAGCCTTCCTCTTTATTTTGAACTTTCTCATTCCAATAACCAGTAATTATCAATGCACCTTGATTACATGTTTGATCAATTTCAGACTGCAAAAGTTGGTAAAAATCTTCAATTTCTTCATCATTGGCATTAGTGATTGGTGTGTAAATTTGAATAATAGTCTTGTTAACTGGTCTTCCTTGTAGGCATATTGATATTATCCTATCACTGACAGCACTGTACTTCAGGATAGAGTTTGAAATGTTCTTTTTGACGATGAATGCAACACCAGTCCTCTTCAATTTGTCATTCCCAGCATAGTAGACCATACGATTGTCTGATTCAAAGTGGCCAATAGCAGTCTATTTCAGTTCACTAATGCCTAGGATGTTGATCTTTACTTTTTTTTTCAACGACATACCCAAAACCCAGTACCGTCGACAACATAAGCAGTGGCAGTACGTGTGGACCTCGCTGGATGGAATACACAGGAATAACATCAACTACATCTGTGAAAAGAGATGATAGAGAAGCTTGATGCCATCAGTCAGAACAAGACCAGTGGATGACTGCAGAAATGACCATCAATTACTCATATGCAAGTTGAAGTTATAGCTGAAGAAAATTAAAACAAGTCCACGAGAGCCAATGTATGACCTTGAGTATGTCCCATATGAATTTAGGGACCCTCTCAAGAACAGATTTGACTCAGTGAACACGAATGATCATAAAACAGGTGTGTTGTTTGTGGAGCACATCCAGAACACCATAAAAGAAGAAAGCAAAAGGTCATTAAAAAGATAGGAAGGAAAGAAAAGTCCAAAATGGATGCCAGAAGAAATTCTGAAACTGGCTTTTGAATGTAGAGTAGCTAAAGCAAATGGAAGAAATGATAAAGTAAAGAAGCTGACCAGATTTCAAAGGGAAGCTAAAGAAGACTAAACCAAAAAAAAAAAAAAAAAAAAAACCCGAACTGGTTGCCGTCAAGTCAATTCTGACTCACAGCGACCCTATAGGACAGAGTAAGCGAAGACTAAGTAAAGTATTATAATCAAATGTGCAAAATCAAAAGAGAAGAACACACTTGACATTTATCAAGCTTAAAGAACTGAAGAAAAAATAAAAGTTTCAAAAAGCAATACAGAGGAGGTGGAATCAAGATAGTGGAATAGACAGACGCTTCTGGCAAGCCCTCTTTACAACAAAGACCAGAAAAAAACAAGTGAAGCGAGTATATTTATGACAAGCTAGGAGCCCTGAGCATCAAAGGCAAACTTAGAAAATGAACTGAGTGGCAGAGGGAGGAAGAGACAGTTCAGAAGTGGAGAGGAGTTTTCCAGACCTAAATTGCAGGGAACATCAGGGACTATTCCTGGAGTAGCGGCAGCAAGCTGGTACTAGCCTTCGGCTGCAGTTTCCTCAGGGAGAAGCAGCCAGCCACACAGCCTACTCACACCTCCGGAACCAGAGAAGAACGGCACTCTCAGCAAAAGCTAAGTACTTGTGTATATGTTACCATGCCCCCTCTCCAAGCCAGCTTCAGCGGCTGAATTCCCTGGGCCTGAAATAGGCCCTGTTGAGTGCCTAGAGCCATTATCCTGGCCTTGAAGAAGGAAAAAAATTGCAATTAGGGGTAAAGATAATTTGCCAGCTCCACTAACTGGGGCAGCTTAGGACAGAAGCGGCTCCTGTCCAAGCATAAATGGTCCATGGACTTTGAGTACCTTTCCCCTCTGTGTGGACCTGTGTGGGCCTATTTCAGGAGAATAGGCCCTTGTTGACAGACGCCAGTTGTTTCAGCTGTGCAGCGGAGAGGTGGGTGTTTGATGTTTGATATTGCTTTGCTTATTAAACAGGGTCCACCTACCCATATCAGGAGCCTAAGGACTGGTAGCTCCACTCAGGTCACCCAGCCACTCGTGACAGAAGTCCAAGGATAACTGGTACCTCCCAGTCATTACAACCAAAAACATTGGGTGCCCATGGTCCGTCTGCAGAACCCACCCACCTGTATGATCTATGGATCAGGGACATGCATTCCTCAGAGACACATGGGGGATGATTCTTCACCCCCAGCCTTGTTTAGAGTGTGATCCCCTGCTGCAACCAGATACCAGTGCCTATACCAATCACCCCTGCCACTCTAAGACTGTAGGACAGAGCCTGTACCACACACTTAATGATCAGCTACCTGGAAACCTGAGATGAATTCATACAAGAAACCTGAATGGAATCCTAGACTGATATACCTGATAACAGCTCTATCCATCTGGGGGCAGGCTGTCAGAGCTGTAAAGGTGAAAATAATCAAGTTTGTTCACTCAAGCTAGGATACAGTAAGCAAACATAAAATAAACAAATACAGTAACTTATAAATGCCTCAGAAACAACAGTCAATATCAAGTCACATAAAGAAACAGACCTTGATCACCTCAACAGGCTCTCAAAACGAAGAATCAAGGGATCTTCTAGATGAAAGTGCATTCCTGGAATTACCAGAGGCAGAATACAAAAGATTAATATACAGAACCCTTCAAGACACAGGAAGGAAATGAGGCAATATGCAAAACAAGCCAAGGAACACACAGAAAAAGCAATTAAAGAAATTAAAAAGATTATTCAGGAACGTAATGAAAAATTTAATAAGCTGGAAAAATCCATAGACAGATAGCAATCAGCAATTCAGAAGATTAACAATAAAATTACAGAAGTAGACAACTCAATAGAAAGTCAGAGGAGCAGAATTGAGCAAGTGGAAGGCAGAATTTTTGAACCTGAGGATAAATCACTTGGCACTAATGTATTTGAAGAAAAATCAGATAAAAGAATTTAAAAAAATGTAGAAACCTTAAGAATCATGTGGGACTCTATCAAGAGAAATAACCTACGAGTGACTGGAGTACCAGAACAGGGAGGGATAACAGAAAATACAGAGAGAATTGTTGAACATTTTTTGGCAGAAAACTTCCCTGATATCATGAAAGATGAGAAGATATCTGTCCAAGATGCTCATCGAACTCCACATAAATAAGATCTTAAAAGAAAGTCACCAAGACTTATTATAATCAAACTTGCCAAAACCAAAGATAAAGAGAGAATTTTAAGAGCAGCTAGGGATAAATGAAAAGTCACCTACAAAGGAGAGGCAATAAGAATAAGCTTGGACTACTCGGCAGAAACCATGCAGGCAAGAAGACAATGGGATGACTTATTTAAAAAATTGAAGGAAAAAAAATGGCAGCCAAGAATCATATGTCCAGGAAAATTGTCTCTTAAATATGAAGGTGAAATTAGGATGTTTCCAGATAAACAGAAGTTTAGGGAATTTGTAAAAACCAAACCAAAACTACAAGAAATACTAAAGGGAGTTCTTTGGTTAGAAAATCAATAACATCAGGCATCAACCCAAGACTAGAACACTGGGCAGAGCAATCAGAAGTCAACCCAGACACGGAAATCATAAAAACAAAGCAAGATTAAAAAAAAAAAAAAAAAAAAGCTCAAAACAGGGTAACAGCAATGTTATTATGTAAAAGAAGACAACACTAAAACGGTAAAGAGGGACTAAGAAATGTAGTCATAGATCATCCATATGGAGAGGAAGATAAGGCGATACAAAGAAATAGAAGTTAGGTTTAAATTTAGAAAAATAGGGGTAAATTATAAGGTAACCACAAAGGAGACAAGCTATTCTACACTTCAAAATAAAATACAAGAACAAAATAGAGATTTGGCAGAAACAAAATCAAGAAAAATGAATATGAGGAAAGGAACAACATATAAAGAATATCTACTCAGCACATAAGATTAAGTGGGAAAAAGAAACTGTCAACAACACACAAAAAAAGACATTAAAATGATAACACTAAATTCTTACCTATCCATAATTACCCTGAATGGAAATGGACTAAATGCACCAATAAAGAGACAGAGAGTGGCAGAATGGATTAAAAAACACAATCCGTTTATATGCTGCCTACAAGAGACACATCTTAGACTTAGAGACACAAATTAAAACTCAAAGGATGGAAAATACATCAAGTAAACAACAACCAAAAAACAGCAGGAGTGGCAATATTAATATCAGACAAAATAGACTTTAAAGTTAAATCCATCAAAAAGGATAAGGAAGGACACTATATAATGATTAAAGGGACAATACATCAAGGAGATATAACCATATTAAATATTTATGCACCCAATGACAGGGCTGCAAGATACATAAAACAAATTTTAAATCAGCGTGGAAAAGTGAGATAGACACTTCCACAATAATAGTAGGAGACTTCAACACACCACTTTTGGTGAAGTACAGAACATACAGAAAGAAACTCAATAAAGACACGGAAGATCTAAATGCCACAGTAAACCAACTTGACCTCATAGACATGTACAGAACACTCCATCCAACAGCAACCAGGTATACTTTCTTTTCTAGTGCACATGGAACATTCTCTAGAATAGACCACATATTAGGTCATAAAGCAAGCCTTAGCAGAATCCAAAACACTGAAATATTACAAAGCATCTTCTCTGACCATAAGGCCATAAAAGTGGAAATCAATAAAAGGAAAAGCAGGGAAAAGAAACTAAACACTTGGAAACTGAACAATACCCTGCTCAAAAAAGACTGGATTATAGAAGACATCAAGGATGGAATAAAGAAATTCATAGAATCCGAAGAGAATGAAAACACTTCCTATCAGAACCTTTGGGACACAGCAAAAGCGGTGCTCAGAGGCCAATTTATATCAACAAATGTACACATCCAAAAAGAGGAAAGGGCCAAAATCAAAGAGTTATCCTTATAACTTTAACAAATAGAAAGACAGCAACAAAAGAAACCATCAGGCACCAGAAGAAAACAAATAATAAAAATTAGAGCAGAACTAAATGAAATAGAAAAACCATTGAGAGAATTCACAAGACCAAAAGCTGGTTCTTTGAAACAAATCAACAAAATTGATAAAGCATTGACCAAAATGACAAAAGAAAAACAAGAAAGGAAGAAAATAACCCAAATAAGAAATGTGATGGGTGATATTACAACAGACCCAACCGAAATTAAAAGAATCATCAGATTACTATGAAAAATTGTACTCTAACAAATTTGAAAACCTAGAAGAAATAGATGAATTCCTAGAAACACACTACCTACCTAAACTAACACAGAGGTAGAAAAACTAAATAGACTGATAACAGAAGAGATTGAAAAGGTAATAAAAAAACTACCACCACCAACAAAAAAAAGCCCTGGCCCAGATGGCTTCACTGCAGAATTTTACCAAACTTTCAGAGAAGAGTTAACACCACTGCTACTAAAGGTATTTCAGAGCATAGTAAAGGCTGGAATACTTCCAAACTCACTCTATGAAGCCACTATACCCCCGATACCAAAACCAGGTAAAGACACCACTAAAAAAGAAAATTACAGACGTATATCCCTCATGAACTTAGATGCAAAAATCCTCAACAAAATTCTACCCAATAGAATTCAACAACATATCAAAAAAATAATACACCGTGACCAAGTGGGATTCATACCAGGGGTGCAGGGATGGTTCAACACTAGAAAGCAATTAATGTAATCCATTATATAAATAAAAGACAAGAATCACATGATATTATCAATTGATGCAGAAAAGGCATTTGACAAAGTTCGACACCCAGTCATGATAAAAACTCTCACCAAATAGGAATAGAAGGAAAATTCCTCAATATAATAAAGGGCATTTATACAAAGCCAACAGCCAACATCATCCTAAATGCAGACAGCCTGAAAGCATTTCCCTTGAGAACAGGAACCAGAGAAGGATGCCCTTTATCACCACTCTTATTCAACATTGTATTGGAGGTCCTAGCCAGAGCAATTAGGCTAGATAAAGAAATAAAGGGCATCCAGATTGGCAAGGAAGAAGTAAAATTATCTTTATTTGCAGATGACATGATCTTATACACAGAAAACCCTAAGGAATCCTCAAGAAAACTACTGAAACTAATAGAAAAGTTCAGCAGAGTATCAGGATTCAAGATAAACATACAAAAATCAGTTGGATTCCTCTACATCAATAAAAAGAACATTGAAGAGGAAACCACCAAATCAATACCATTTACAGCAGCCCTCACGAAGACAAAATACTTAGAAATAAATTTTGCCAGGGATATAAAAGACTTATACAAATAAAATTACAAAACACTTCTGCAAGAGACCTAAATAGGTGGAAAAACTTACCTTGCTCATGGATAGGAAGACTTAACTTTGTAAAAATGTCTATTCTACCAAAAGCCACCTACAGATACAATGCAATTTCGATCCAAATTCCAACAACATTTTTTAATTAAACGGAGAAAAAAAATCACCAACTTCATATGGAAGGGAAAGAGGCCCCACAGAAGTAAAGCATTACTGGAAAAGAAGAACAAAGTGAGAGGCCTCACTCTACCTGATTTTAGAACCTTTTATACCACCACAGTAGTCAAAACAGCCCTGTCCTGGTACAACGACAGATACATAGACCAATGGAACAGAATTGAGAATCCAGACATAAATCCATCCACATGAACAGTTGATACTTGACAAAGGCCCCAAAACAGTTAAATGGGGGAAAAGACAGTCTTTTTTAACAAATGGTGCTGGCATAACTGGATATCCACCTGCAAAAAAGTGAAACAAGACCCATACCTCGCTCCATGCACAAAAACTAACTCAAAATGGATCAAAGACCTAAGTATAAAATCTAAAACAATAAAGGTCATGGAAGAAAAAACAGGGACAATGCTAGGAGCCTTAATACATGGCATAAAACATTATACAAAAGATTACTAACAATGTAGAAGAAAAACTAGATAACTGGGAGCTCCTAAAAATCAAGCACCTAGCCTCATCCAAAGACTTCACCAAAAGAGTAAAAAGATTATCTACCGACTGGGAAAAAGTTTTTAGCTATGACGTTTCCGATCAGCGTCTGATCTCTAAAATCTGTGTGGTACTGGAAAAACTCAACTGCAAAAAGGCAAATAACCAAATTAAAAAAATGGACAAAAGATACATACAGACGCTTCACTAAAGAAGATATTCAGGTAGCTAACAGATACATGAAGAAATGCTCAGGATCATTAGATGTTAGAGAAAGCAGATCAAAACTACAATGAGAGTCCATCTCACTCCAACAAGGCTGGAGTGTTTTTAATCCAAAAAACACAAAATAATAAATGTTGGAGAGGCTTGGAGAGATTGGAACACTTATACACTGCCGGTTGGAACGTAAAATGGTATAACCACTTTGGAAATCGATTTGGCGCTTCCTTAAAAAGCTAGAAATAGAACTACCATACAATCCTGCAATCCCACTCCTTGGAATGTACCCTAGAGAAATAAGAGCCTTTACACCAACATCTGTTTATTGCACACCCATGTTTATTGCAACACTGTTTACAATAGCAAAAAGATGGAAGCAACCAAGGTGCCCATCAGTGGATGAATGGATAAATTAATTATGGTATATTCACACAATGGAATACTATGCATCGATAAACAACAGTGATGAGTCTGTGAAACATTTCATAAAATAGAGGAATCTGAAATGCATTATTTTGAGTGAAATTAGTCAGTTGCAAAAGGACAAATATTGTTTAAGACCACTAATATAAGAACTCGAGAAATAGTTTAAACAGAGAATATTCTTTGATGGTTACGAGACGGGGAGGGAGAGAGGGTGGGAGAGGGGTATTCACTAATTAGAGAGAAAAGAACTATTTTAGGTGACGGGAAAGACAACACACAATACAGGCGAGGTCAGCACTACTGGACTAAATGAAAAGCAAAGAAGTTTCCTGAATAAACTGAATGCTTCGAAGGCCAGTGTAGCAGGGGCAGGGTTTGGAGACCATGGTTTCAGGGGACATCTAAGTCAATTGGCGTAATAAAATCTATTAAGAAAACATTCTGCATCCCACTTTGGAGAGTGGCATCTGGGGTTTTAAACGCTAGCAATCGGCCATCTAAGATGCATCAATTGGTCTCAACCCACCTGGATCAAAGGAGAATGAAGAACACCAAGGACACAAGGTAATTAGGAGCCCAAGAGACAGAAAGAGCCACATAAACCAGAGACTACATCAGCCTGAGACCAGAAGAACTAGATGGTGCCTGGCTAAAAGCGATGACTGCCCTGACAGGGAACACAACAGAGAACCCCTGAGGGAACAGGAGAACAGTGGGATAAAAACACAGACCCCAAATTCTCGTAAAAAGCCCAGACTTAGTGGTCTACTGAGACTACAAGAACCCCGGTGGTTATGGCCCTTAGACCTTCTGTTGGCCCAGGACAGGAACCATTCCCAAAGCCAACTCTTCAGACATGAATTAGACTGGACAGTGGGTTGTAGAATGATGTAGGTGAGGAGTGAGCTTCTTGGATCAGGTGGACACTTGAGACTATGTTGGCACCTCCTACCTGGAGGGGAGATGAGAAGGTAGAGGGGGTTAGAAGCTAGGGAAATAGACATGAAAAGAGAGAGTGGAGGGAGGGAGCATGCTCTCTCATTAGGGGGAGTGCAAACGGGAGTATGTAGCAAAGTGTATCTAAGTTTTTGTGAGAGAGAGTGACTTGTTTTGAAAACTTTCACTTAAAGTACAATAAAAATTTAAAAAATAAAATCTTTGAGTGGCAATTTTGAAGGAGTTTGTGGGTGAAATACTGAACACCGCAGGAAGCATCAAATGAAGTCTTTGTACAAAGAATAATTGGTCGAAATTCAATCAGTTCAGGAGGTAGCATATGATCAAGAACTGATAGTATTGAAGGAAGAAGTGCAAGCTGCATTGAAGGCGTTGAGGAAAAACAAGGCTCCAGGAATTGTTGGAATACCAACTGAGATGTTTCAACAATTGGTTGCAGTGCTGGAGGTGCTCACTTACCCATGCCAGGAAATTTTGAAGACAGCTACCTGGACAACCACCTGGAAGAGATCCATATTTGTGCCCATTCCAAAGGAAGCTAATCCAGCAGAATGTGGAAGGTATCAAACAATATCATTAATATCACACTTAAGTAAAATTTTGCTGAAGATCATTCAAAAGTGATTGCAGCAGTACATCTACAGGGAACTGCTAGAAATTCAAGCTGGATTCAGAAGAGGACATGGGATGAGGGATATCGTTGCTGATGTCAGATGGATCTTGGCTGAAAGCACAGAATACCAGAAAGAAGTTCATCTGTATTTTATTGACTATGCAAAGGCATTCAACTGGGTGGATCACAACAAATTATGGACATTTTTTTTTATTAACTTTTATTGAACTTCAGGTGAACGTTTACAAATCAAGTCAGTCTGTCACATATAAGTTTATATACATCTTACTCCTTACTCCCACTTGCTCTCCCCCTAATGAGTCAGCCCTTTCAGTCTCTCCTTTCGTGACAATTTTGCCAGCTTCCAACTCTCTCTATCCTCCCATCCCCCCTCCAGACAGGAGATGTCAACACAGTCTCAAGTGTCCACCTGATATAATTAGCTCACTCTTCTCCAGCATCTCTCTCCTACCCACTGTCCAGTCCCTTTCATGTCCGATGAGTTGTCTTCGGGAATGGTTCCTGTCCTGTGCCAACAGAAGGTCTGGGGACCATGCCTGCCGGGATTCCTCTAGTCACAGTCAGACCATTAAGTATGGTCTTTTTATGAGAATTTGGGGTCTGCATCCCACTGATCTCCTGCTGCCTCAGGGGTTCTCTATTGTGCTCCCTGTCAGGGCAGTCATCGATTGTGGCCGGGCACCAACTAGTTCTTCTGGTCTCAGGATAATGTAGGTCTCTGGTTCATGTGGCCCTTTCTGTCTCTTGGGCTCTTAGTTGTCATGTGACCTTGGTGTTCTTCATTCTCCTTTGCTCCTGGTGGGTTGAGACCAATTGATGCATCTTAGATGGCCGCTTGTTGGCATTTAAGACCCCAGACGCCACATTTCAAAGTGGGATGCAGAATGTTTTCATAACAGAATTATTTTGCCAATTGACTTAGAAGTCCCCTTAGAGCATGGTTCCCAAACCCCCGCCCTTGCTCCGCTGACCTTTGAAGCATTCATTTTATCCCGGAAACTTCTTTGCTTTTGGTCCAGTCCAATTCAGCTGACCTTCCATGTATTGAGTGTTGTCCTTCCCTTCACCTAAAGCAGTTCTTATCTACTAGTTAATCAGTAAAAAACCCTCTCTCTCCCTCCCTCCCTCTCCCCCTCGTAACCACAAAAGTATGTGTTCTTCTCAGTTTATACTATTTCTCAAGATCTTATAATAGTGGTCTTATACAATATTTGTCCTTTTGCCTCTGACTCATTTCGCTCAGCATAATGCCTTCCAGGTTCCTCCATGTTATGAAATGTTTCACAGATTCGTCACTGTTCTTTATCGATGCGTAGTATCCCATTGTGTGAATACACCACAATTTATTTACCCATTCATCCATTGATGGACACCTTGGTTGCTTCCAGCTTTTTGCTATTGTAAACAGAGCTGCAATAAACATGGGTGTGCATATATCTGTTTGTGTGAAGGCTCTTGTTTCTCTAGGGTATATTCCGAGGAGTGGGATTTCTGGGTTGTATGGTAGTTCTATTTCTAACTGTTTAAGATAACGCCAGATAGATTTCCAAAGTGGTTGTACCATTTTACATTCCCACCAGCAGTGTATAAGAGTTCCAATCTCTCCGCAGCCTCTCCAACATTTATTATTTTGTGTTTTTTGGATTAATGCCAGCCTTGTTGGAGTGAGATGGAATCTCATTGTACTTTTAATATGCATTTCTCTAATGGCTAATGATCGAGAACATTTTCTCATGTGTCTGTTAGCTGCCTGAATATCTTCTTTAGTGAAGTGTGTGTTCATTTCCCTTGCCCACTTCTTGATTGGGTTGTTTGTCTTTTTGTGGTTGAGTTTTGACAGAATCATGTAGATTTTAGAGATCAGGCGCTGGTCGGAGATGTCATAGCTGAAAATTCTTTCCCCGTCTGTAGGTGGTCTTTTTACTCTTTTGGTGAAGTCTTTAGATGAGCATAGGTGTTTGATTTTTAGGAGCTCCCAGTTATCTGGTTTCTCTTCGTCATTTTTGGTAATGTTTTGTATTCTGTTTATGCCTTGTATTAGGGCTCCTAGGGTTGTCCATATTTTTTCTTCCATGATCTTTATCGTTTTAGTATGGACAACATTTTGAAGAATGGGAATTCCAGAACACTTAATTGTGTTCATTAGGAACCTGTACACAGACAAAGAGTCAGTCGTCCAAACAGGACAAGAGGATACTGTGTGATTTAAAATCAGAAAAGGTATACATGAGTGTTGTATCCTTTCACCATACTTATTCAATCTGTGTGTTGAGCAAATAATCTGAGAAGCTGGATTATATGAAGAAGATCGAGGCATCAGGATTGGAGGAAGACTCATTGAACTAAAGATCCCATTGCCTTCCAGTTGATCCTGACTCATAGTGACCCTATAGGACAGAGCAGAACTGCCGCATAGTGTTTCCAAAGAGTGGCTGGGTGGATTCAAACTGCTGACCTTTTGGTTAGCAGCCGAGCTCATAATCACTGCACCACCAGGCCTCCAATAATCTGAGAAGCTGGACTATGTGAAGAAAAACACGGCATCAGGATTGGAGGAAGACTCATTAACAACCTGTGATATGCAGATAACATAGCCTTCTTGTTGAAAGCGAAGAGGACTTAAAGCACTTACTGCTGAAGATCAAAGACCACAGCCTTCAGTATGGATTACTCCTCAACGTAAAGAAAACAAAAGTCCTCACAACTGGATCAAAAAGCAACATCATGATAAATGGAGAAAATATTGAGGTTGTCGAGGTTTTCATTTTACTCGGATCCACAATCAACACCCATGGAAACAGCAAGCAAGAAGTCAAAAGATGCATTGCATTGGGCAAATCTGCTGCAAAAGACCTCTTCAAATTTTGAAAAGCAAAGATGTCACTTTGAGGACTAAGATGTGCCTGATCCAAGCCATGTTTTTTTAATCACCTCATATGCGTGCAAATGCTGGACAATGAATAATGAAGACTAAAGAATTGATGCCTTTGAATTATGGTGTTGACGAAGAATATTGAACATACCATGGACTTCCAGAAGAACGAACAGATCTGTCTTGGAAGAAGTGTGACCAGAATGCTCCTTAGAAGCAAGGATGAAGAGACTTCCTCTCACGTACTTTGGATATGTTATCAGAAGGGACCAGTCCCTTGTGAAGCACATCAAGCTTGGTAAAGTTGAGAGTCATCGAAAGAGAAGACCCTCTAATGAGATGGATGGATGCAGTGTCTGCAACATTAGGCTCAATTATAGCAATGGTTGTGAGGATGAAGCAGGACTGGGCAGTGTTTCATTCTGTTGTACATAGGATCACTATGAGTTACAGCCCACTCAATGGCACCTAACAGCAATGACATTCTTAGCTTGGATCCCTGGTAGTGCAACGGTTAAGTGCTTGGCTGCTAACCAAAAGGTTGGGTGTTGGAACCCTCCAGTGGCTCCATGGGAGAAAGACCTGGTAATCTCCTCCTGTAAAGATTGCAGCCTAGAAAACCTTATGAGGCAGGTCTACTGTGTCACATGGGGTCACTATGAGTTGAAAATTGACTCGATGGCACCTAACAACATTTTTGGCTTAAGGAACCCTGGTAGTGAAATAGTTAAAGCTGGGCAGCTAACCAGGAAGGTCAATAGTTTGAACCCACCAGCCGCTCTGTGGGAGAAAAGACTTGGTGATCTGCTCCAGGAAAGATTTCAGCCTAGAAAACCCTGTGAGGCAGTTCTATTCTGTCATGCAGGGTCACTCTCAGCTGGAATTGACTACATGGCACAGAACAACAACAATGTTCTTAGCTAAGTCTGTAGCTTGAGGGCCAGCTGAGCTGCATAGCTCCAAAACAATTTTCAGAATTGATGGGCATTTATCTTGTGTAGCCCCGCTGAACTGATGTGGAATATTCTACTTCTTCTGCCCATTTTACAACATTCAGAACCTGATGGAGTATGTGCAAATTTTACTCTCTGGCGTGAATTGCCTTTGTCCTGCCTACAGAGCATTAAGTGTGGAAAAAATACTTCCAAAATGGGATAGCTGTGATGGTTAGGTTGTGTGTCAACTTGACTGGGCCATGAGTATCAGTGGTTTAGCAGTTATGTAATGATGTAGTTTGGCAGTTATGTTATGATGTAATTTGGCAGCTATGTAATGATGTAGCTATCCTTCATTTTGTGATACAATGTAATGACCTCCATGATATGATCTGATGCAGTCAGCCAATCAGATGTAAGGGGAGTTTCCCTGGGGATGTGGGCCTGCATCCAATATATATATAGATGCTCTGGCAAAGCTAACTTGCTGGGTTTTGCTTGCTCTGGATCCTGCCTCCAGCTGTCATTATCTGACTCAGTTCTCAGGATTTGAGCCAATGGCCTGCTGTATTGCCTGCCCATCTTGGGATTCACTGGCCTCTGAGGCCTGTGAACCAGCAGCCTACCATCTGACCTGCCGATCTTGGGTTTGTCAGCTACTGTAGCTATGTGAATCAGGAGAAGCCTGCAGTCTGATGCCTGACCCATGGACTTGAGACTTGCCAGCCTCTGCAACCATGTGAGCCACTTGCCGTTGAGTTGATTCCAACTCATAGCAACTCTATAGGACAGAGTAGAGCTGCCCCATAGTGTTTCTGAGGAGGAGCTGGTGGATTTGAGCTGCTGACACTTTGGTTAACAGCTAAGCTCTTAACCACTGTGCCACCAGAGGTCCTTTGTATCTATCTATACATGTACACTTCACTGGTTTTGCTTCTCTAGAGAACCCAGCCTAAGACACTAGTCTTCTCCCGCTTTCTGCTCTATGGTTCCCAGTAATCACATTCGAAGAATGGATTTAGATAGGTTTGGGAGGAAAGAACAGTTCTGTGGTCCAACCAAACAGTAGTACCATAGTAAAGAGCCAGGTTTTTGTTTGGTTTGGCCATGGTTTCTGAGCTGGAGGTAGAAAGTGGGAGAGAAAGGAAAAGTTTTCCTATCATCTTTCAGGTGGATGGGCATCTTAGTTATCTAGTGCTAAAAAAAAAAAAAGTGCTACCATAGCAGAAATACCACAAGTGGATGGCTTTAACTAAGAGAAGTTTATTTTCTCACAGTAAAGTAGGCTGAAAGTCCAAATTCAGGGTGTCAGCTCCAGGGGAAGGTTTTTTCTCTCTGTCAGACTTCTCATCAATCTTCTGCCTGTCTAGGAGCTTCTCTGGGCAGGGACCCCGAGTCCAAAGGGCATGCTCTACTCTAGGTGTTGCTTTCTTGGTGGTATGAGGCCCCCAACTCTCTGTTTGCTTCTCTTTCCTTTTATTTCTTGAGAGATAAAAGGTGGTGCAGGCCACACCCCAGGAAAACTCCCTTTACATTGGATCAGGGATGTGACCTGGGTAAGGGTGGCATCACAATCCCACCCTAATCCTTTTAACACAAAATTACAATCACAAAATGGAGGACAACCACACAATACTGGGAATCATGGCCTAACCAAGTTGATACACACATTTTTGGGGGGACATAATTCAATCTATGACAATGGGCTACTCTGTTTTATAAGGAGAAGCATGGATGTTTGTCTCAGTGTATCTGCTTCATTAGCCTTACCGAGTTACTAGAGATTCTTTCGAGATTCTGGAAAGAAGTTTTTAGTCAGTCCTCATATTTTTATCTTCTTTCCATGTCATGAGTAATTTAGGGAGATGTTTGGAGACATTTCATCAGGAGCTTCTACATGGACCTGGTATTATTTTACTTTTAAAAGCTAGGTCTAGGAATTTACTTATTCATTATGTTCTGTATGCCTTAAGCCATTTAATGAAGCATCCAGTGGTTCCAAGTTGACTTCAGAGGGGCCGGGGATAGGTGAGACCTCTTTTGATAGCTTGTATCCATGTCAAACAGTCATCAAATGGCCAGTGATTTCTCTCACTTGGGGTCTTACTCAGGGTTCTTTTGGCTGTTAATAATAGAAACTGACTACAGTCAGTGCAAAGAAAAAGTTTATTGGGACATTTGAGTGTCTTACAGAATCTAAGAGATTCTGGGAGCAGTATCTCTGAACGGGTTAAGAGCTTTGACCCCTCATTCCCTCTCTGCCTCTGCTACATTTTGAAAGAAGCATTAGTTGTAAACAAAGTCCTGTTCAGGATATGCACGTGACTATTCTTTGCTTCTCCACGTGCATAGTGTAAAATGGATGCCTGATAGTTCCTGAGTTTTCTATTCAAGTAATCCAGCTCATACTGACTGGGTCTCTCTAAATCCTAATTCTAAGCCCCAGGAAGAGAGAAAATTACATAGTCCTGGCTTGGGTCAAGTGACTACCCTGGTCCAATCAACTGTGGTTGTGTGTTTATGTGTATGTGATGGTACGAGTGTGACTGCCGGCTCCACCTAAGGGGTTGGGGCAGTTCCCAGGGAAAGAGGGTCACCATGAGCTGGGCAGAGTCCTAAAAGGTACCTACCACTCTCGGATTAAAACTCATTAGATCCTGTCTTGAGGGGAGATGGAATCCAGGCCATGATCCTCCTCGCAGACCATGGCGTTACTCGGGTGGAATGGAGCACCAGTCTTCTCATTGTGCGTCAGGGTCTTAAAGGCCTGGATTTTCTTCTGGACACTGCTTTTCACATAAAACTTTAGACTTCAGGCAATTTTATAAACTTTACAAATTTAAATCTCAGTTTTAAAATTCGTAAAATGGGAACAATAATACCTTCTTTGTTTACCATCTGTAAAACAAAACAAACCAGTTCCCTTTTAGTTGATTCTGACTCATGTAGTAGAACTGTGATCTATAGGGTTTTCTGGCTGATTTTTCGGAAGTAGATCATACAAGTCTTTCTTCTGAGGTGCCTCTAGGTGGACTCGAACCTCCATCCTTTTGCTTAGCAATTGAGCATGTTAACTTCTTTCATCACTCTGGGAGTTCTTACCACCTGTAAAGTACTTTAATTAGGATCCAAATCTAAATACAAGGTATTCTTATTACTTGATGTTATATGGACCATTCATAAATATCCAACCACATTCCAATAGTTAATAGAGATTTGTACCATCACATCAGGAGGAGAATTGAGAACTCAGAAAGAGCGGTTAAACAATTCATCTCATGTCATAAAGTAAATTAAAGGTGGAGCTGGGATTAAACATAAAAATTCTGACCTGATCCTCACCCGCTGAAGGATCAAACTTGAACACAGTTCTTCTCCACGTCCCTCTTCTTTCCCGAAGACCCTCCTGTCTCACTTTGCAGTTTACCCCTTCCTGATCTAGCAGAAAAAAGAGACTCCACGTTGAGATTGAACGAGAGGTCTTGCCTAGCCCACATGGTGAATAATTCTCTGTACCCTGGACAAGACTTTGTAGCTAATCCTGACCGGTTTGTAGGGCTGTCAGGCCTGTGAGGTCTGACCTGATTGCTCTTTCTTCTCTTCTTTCAATGCGTCATATACCAAGGAGTGTTGTGAGGGAGATGTGAAGGGACAGGGTAAGCAGGAGACTCAATAAGTACTAAGATAGGCGAATCCAGTTGGCTATTTTTTCCCCTTCCATGTCTTCTAGAAACATTGTGGGGGTGAATTGAGGTTAAATTATATGACAAAACCAGAAGAAATGAAGGCTCACTTTTGTTTTGAAGCTGCAGAGGAAATGTGGCATGAAAAGCAAAAAGGGTAGGTACTACCATAATAACATTCATGGTTCCTGGGTCACACAACTCCACAGACAACCCCATGGGGTGGTTATTGCTATTATCAGTTCTATCCCGATGAGAACCCTGGACCTCAGAGATGTGAGGTAACATTCCCGAGATGACATGGTTAGTAAATTTGAAGCTGAGTCTGACTCCAGGCTTTTTCCTCTTAACAACCATGTGTTAATGCCCACCTGGGTGGTTAAAAAAAAAACTGATGCCTGCACTGCAGTCCCATAGATTCTAATTTAAGTGATCTGGGGTGTGGCCTGGACACTGGGATTATTAAAACTCCCCCAGGTGATTCAACATCCATCGGAGGCTGAGAACCACTGCTCTATGCAGCCAATTTAGTGGCTGGCCACCTTCTGAGCTAGCCTCTGAGCTGGTGTTTCCCAGAATTTAACATGCGTTAGAAACTGCTGTGGATCTTGTTAAAAATCAGACTCTGATGCAGTAGGTCTTGTTGAGCCTGAGCTTCTGCATTTCTAACTAGCTTCCAGATGCTGCTGCTGATCCTGGAACCATAGCAAGGTAATCTGACCAACATGCTTCCTTAATACCAACCACCTGCAGGGCTTTTACTGTCACATGACCCAGGTTCGGTCATTCGACCAGATGCATCCACTGCCCTTCTGGTGTGAGGCTCAGGCTGCTTGTGTGACTGTACTTTGAGCTGTGGTGCCCCTTCCCTCTACCACTGGGTCTGCTGCTGTGGGTTGTGAAGCAAGTATCCTTCCAGCACCTGCTTCTGGTTCTAGGATCTGGTGCCTCCCAGTTACTGCATCTGGTGATGTCAGTGCATTCTTGAGGTGTGACAGAGCAGGGGGGAGGCCATGCTGTGAAGACCCCAAAGCCTGCTACTGGGGCCAGATAGGTTTGAGTCTTGACTCTGCCACTTACTGGCTGTCTGACCTCAAGCAAGTTACTTGACCTCTCTGAGCCTTAATCTCCTCACATATTAGGGGATAAAGATCCCTATGCCATAGTTTTGCTGTGGGATTATATAAGATGATGTAGGTAAGGTGCCCACATCAGGGACTGGTATGCTCAATAAACAATAATTATATCATTAAGGCCATCACCTGTTGTCAGTTTGTCATACTGTGGTGGCTTGCATGTTGCTGTGATGCCATTGGTTTTTCAAATACCAGTGGAGTCACTCATGGTGGACAGGTTTAAGTGGAGCTTCCAGAGTAAGACAGACAAGGAAGAAAGACCTAGAGATTTATTTCCGAAAATCAGCCAATGAAAACCCTATGGATCACAACAGAATAGTGTCTGACATGGTGCTGGAAGATGAGCCCCCTAGGTTGGGAGGCACTCAAAACACACAGTGGCCACAACAATGGACTCCAGCATACCAGTGATCATGAAGATGGCACAGGACCAGGCAATGCTTCATTCTATAGTACATGGGGTCACCGTTAGTTGGAGCCAACTTGACTGCAACTAAGAACAATATTATTTAAGAGGCTAGGAACTAAACCTTTATAGAATGTTTAGCATGTGCCATACCTGCAAAACCAAACCGTTGCTGTTGGGTCGATTCTGACTCATGGTGACCTTTAGGACAGAGTAGAACTGCCCCATAGAGTTTCCAAGGAGTGCCTGATGGATTTGAACTGCCGACCTTTTGATTAGCAGTCGTAGCTCTTAACTACCACGCCACCAGGATTTCCCCATACCCTGTACCAGATGATTAATAGACATCATCTTATTTGAGCCTCAGAACCACCCTGCAAGTTAGATATTATTTTCTCTGTTTTACAGGTGAGGTATTTGTAAACAGAAAGGATGCACAGCTAGCATGCTGTAGGGTCAGGATTGGCATCCAGATCTCTCCGATTTCGAAAGCCTTTTGCGGGTCCCCTTTGCCAGAGTTGTGGCTGGTTTGATAGACTAGACAGGAGGCTCCATGGATGGTTGTTGACTTAGCTGTTTAGGGGGAGCAGCACCCAGAAGGCCAGAAGCAGCCTGGCTGCTCTCCATTTGCTGTTGGAGGACAGGCTGGCATAGGAGCAGTAGGTGAGAGAGAGAACCACCAGGCTAGAAAGTGACTTAGATAGGCAGACAGAAATAATAGTGCCTGTCAGGCCCCTGCCCTGCCAGCCAGGAAATGTAGGGGCTGCAGGAACTGTAGACTTCTGGACCCTCCGTGAGCGTGAAAAGCAATTTTCCTGTGCCCTACGGGATTGAGAATGAACTGCCTGCAGCAGCTGCGAGTTCAGTGGATGGGGAATGAATGAGATTTCCCTCAGCTGAGGCCTGGGGTGGAAGGAGGGCAGTCAGCAGCCTTCCACTGCTATCTCCAAGCAGAAGAGCTCTGGGGGGCCCAGGCCCAGCAGTCTCACCGTCTCCTGTCAGTCCCAGGTGCCAGTCAGCAGTCTCTGCCTTTGTCACATGTGGCACCAGGCTGGTCATGTAGAATGTAAAGCATGCCCCTAATAAAGCAGCAGCGTTGGAGCTGGGAATATGTTGATGAGAAACTGGAAGTGGATTGAGGGGCTGCAGGGAGCTTGCAGCTCAAAGACACAAACAGCATGACCATTGTGGTGAATGTGGTGTTTGTCCTGTCTCTTGCAGAGGACCCTCTGGAATCCCAGGTGCTGCTCAGGGGATTGAGGAAACCCTGGAAGGAGAATTGGTGACAACTGAGAGATGAGGCTTAAGACGTCACATATGGCTGTCCCAGGGTGTCTACATTTCGTAATGCTGCTGTAACAGAAATACCACTAGTGGGTGACTTTAATGAACAGAAATTAATTTTCTCACAGTTTAAGAACCTAGAAGCCCAAATTCAGGGTGTCTGCTCCAGGGGAAGCCTGTCTGTCTGTCTTTTCTGGGGGAAGGTCCTTGTTTATTATCAGCTTCTGTTCCTGAGTCCCTTGGCGATCTTCACTTGGCATGTCTCTTCCCCTCCATTTGTGCCTCCTCGATTCTGTGGGTAATTTGTTCTTTTTATGTCTCAGAGTCTACTGACTTAAAATACACCCTACACTGATATGGCTTCATTAACATAAAGAAGACCCTATTCCTAAACGGAATTACATCTACAAATACATACAGGGGTTGGGGTGTACAACACACAATTTGAGGGGACACAATTCAATCCGTAACACAAGGTGAGACTAGTTACTTCGTCTACTGTCTCCTCCAGCCAAGCAAGCTGCTGCGAAATGACCCAGACTGCTCCTCAGGGCTGTGATAGGATGGCTGTGCCCTGCTATGAAGTTGGATATTGGTGTTCAGTTTGCACTGCCCTCTTATATATCTTAGCAAAGTGCTAAGACGAACCCATTTTGTGGATGAGGAGACTGAGCTAAAAGAAACTCTTCAAAGTCTCCTGCCTTCAAAGTTGGAAAACGGAGTCACCCGCCCTGCTTCACACCAGCTCTTCTAGCTCCAAAGCCGGTCCTACTTTTCTGGAAGAAAAATCTGTAAATTTTATATAATTACAACAACAACAACAAAAAAGCCATGATGTATGCTTTTATATATTTTTTTTATGCTTTGTTATTGATATAGCTAGTTTCAAATATTTTTGGAAAGTTCTAGTATGTTTTCAACAGTTACCAAAACACTTTTTCACTGAGACTGGGGTGTTGGGGCTTGCATCCTTATAATTGCTAAGTTGAAATTGTTTAATTCATTTAAATTCTTATTTATTTTTTACCTTTTCATCTGGAATTAATTTTAGACTTAGAAAAAAGTAGTAAAAATAACACAAAGAATTTCTATATACTTCTCACCTAGTTTCCTCGAATGTTAACATCCCATAGAACCTAGAGTACAGTGATCAAAATCAGGAAATGAACATGGTTGCGTATAATACTATTATCAATTCTACAGATTTTATTTGAATTTTGTCAATTTTCCCACTGATGCCCTTTTTCAGGCCCAAGTCCAATCCAGTATCACCTTTCCATTTGGTTGTCAAATCTCCTTAGTTTTCTTTTATCTGAGATAGTTCCTCAGTCTGTCTTTGTCTCTCATGACCTTAACACTCTTGAAGAGTACTGTTAGTTGCTGTTGATTCTGACTCATGGTGACCCCATGTGTCCAAAGTAGAACTGCTCCATGGAGTTCTCAAGGCTGTGACCTTTTAGAAGCAGACCACCAGGACTGTCTTCCAGGTGGGTGGGTTCAAACTGCCGACCTTTCGGCTAGTAGTCTAGCGCTTAATCATTTGCATCACCCAGGGACTCCTCTGAAGAGAATATAGGCCAGTCATTTTGTAGATGTCCTTAATTTGGATTTGAGTAATGTTTCCTCGTGACTGAAATCCAGGTTATCCTTTTGGCAAGAATACCACGTAAGCGATGCCGTGTCCTTCTCAGATCATCCTATCTGGAGGCATATGACCCCTGTTTGTCCCACTACTTAAGATGTCAAGTTTGATCTCTTGTTTAAGGTGGTGGCTGCGAGGTTTCTCCACTTTAAAGTTACAATTTTCCCTCTTGTAATTAAGAAGTATTTTGCGGGGGAAATACTTTGAGACTTTGTAGATACTCTGTTTTTTTATCATACTTTTGCCCACTGATTTTAAGATTTATTAATGATTCTAGACTGAAAGAATTATTACTGAGGGGCTTGATTCATTTTTAAATGTGAAGACTATACATTTATAAAGCAAAGATAAAAGAAATGTCTAGGCATGTAGGCATGATTGTATTGCTTCTTACACCTGTATTTTCTTTGTTCTTCTCATAGTTGTGGTCTAATTTAGTACAGCTTAGTCAGTTGTTGGTGCATGAAGTGTTGAACGTCACATCTACGCCACCATGTTTACTTTTAGGGAAACAATATTTCAACTGATGGTTGATCATTCTGTCTGATTCATTCTTGTCTTTCAGAGCAAACAGCCCCTTTGGAGTTCAGAACTACTTTCTAAATTTGATCTGAACTTAAGTTCTGTCTCCCTTTATTTAGGCTGAAGATATGTGGGGTTACTCTGAGAGCCTCAGCAATACTAATCTCTACTCAGGACCAGCCTTTGCTTGGTGAATGACTCAGCATTTTAGCATTTGACATTTTAAAAGAGCTAGACCACTTTTGTATTAAACTGGTGTTATATATTAAAGTTAAACCCTAAAGCAAGCCTGGGTTCAACGAAGGTTAGACAAAGATAAGACAATTTGTCACACCTACCAGTCTGCGAAGTACACGGCAGACATGAAATGAGATTCTGAAACCAGAGCGGGCTGGGAATGTTAACTACAAATTTTAATGCAGAGAAACTCTTCTCTGAGGTGGCTGTAGCTCTGGGTCTGACAGACCCTCTCTTGACTTTGTGTAGACTATTCGAAGGAATTCTGTTACTAGTCACTAATAGATGCAGTGGTTAAGAGCTCTGCTGCTAAACAAAAGGTCGGCAGTTCAAATCCACCAGCCACCCCTTGGAAACCCTAAGGGGCAGTTCTACTCTGTCCTATAGGGTCCCTACAAGTCAGAATTGACTCGATGGTGACGGTAACAGGTTAGTTGTCATTGAGTCAATGTCAACTCTTGGCAACCCCACACGTGTCAGTGTAAAACTGTGCTCTGTAGGGTTTTCAATGGCTGATCTTTTCGAAGTAGATCGCCGGGCCTTTCTTCCAAGGCACTTCTGGGTCGACTTGAATGCCAACCTTTTGGTTAGCAGCTGAGTGCATTAACAATTTGCACCACTCAGGACAGAGTATTTGAAGTAGGCTTAACAGTGAAACTTCCAAACTGGGAAAGAAGTAAATTTGAAGAGGGTTGTTATTGATTTTTGGTTCATACTGAAGAAGAATTGAGGATTTCGAGAAGAAAGGCTTGCTACATGAACATCTAGCAGGCAGGCTATCAATCTGGGGATTGTACTTTCCCCATTGCTTATCCTGGGCTGCACAGAAGTGCTGATGCTTTTCCTGTCCACAGAAATGCTGGCTGGGAGGGCTGGCTTTACACAGCAGCATGACTGTTTATCTTAGTACATCCTTCTCTGTCTGTGTCCTGCCTGCAAAAAAGCTGCCCTGGAGTGACCAAAGGTGCTTTCCCTTTGCCAGCCTCCTTACGGCTTGCTCTTCCTGAGTACGGTAGTGGAGGAGAGGTGACCAGTGGATAAAGAGGAAGAAAGCAGAGAAAATGTTTGCAGCTATTCCTGCCTCTCTCCCTTTCCAATATTCTACCATCTTCATCCTGATACCCTGGGCATCTCATTCTCCCAGTGAAGCCCCAGATTTAACCTCAGCTCTCCTAAAACGAAAAATTCAAAGTAGTTTCTGTTGAGTTGACTCCAACTTATGACGACCACCTGTGTTTCAGTAGATGTATGCTCCATAGGGTTTTTTTTAATAATAATTTTTATTGTGCTTTAATAAGTGAAAGTTTACAAATTAAGTCAGTCTCTCACACAAAAACGCATATACACCTCGCTACACACCCCCAATTACTCTCCCCCTAATGAGACAGCCTGCTCTCACCCTCCACTCTCTCCTTTCGTGTCCATTTCGCCAGCTTCTAACCCCCTCCACCCTCTCATCTCCCCTCCAGGCAGGAGATGCCAACATAGTCTCAAGTGTCCACCTGATCCAAGTAGCTCACTCCTCACCAGCATCCCTCTCCAACCCATTGTCCAGTCCAATCCATGTCTGAAGAGTTGGCTTCGGGAATGGTTCCTGTCCTAGGCCCTCAGAAGGTCAGGGGGCCATGACCACCGGGGTCCTTCCAGTCTCAGTCAGACCATTAAGTCTGGTCTTACGAGAATTTGGGGCCTGCATCCCACTGCTTTCCTGCTCCCTCAGGGGTTCTCTGTTGTGTTCCCTGTCAGGGCAGTCATCACTTGTAGCCGGGCACCATCTATTTCCTCTGGTCTCAGTATGATGTAGTCGCTGGTTCATGTGGCCCTTTCTGTCTCTTGGGCTTCTAATCGCATTGTGTCCTTGGTGTTCTTCATTCTCCTTTGATCCAGGTGGGCTGAGTCCAACTGATGCATCTTAGATGGCTGCTTGCTAGTGTTTAAGACCCCAGACGCCACTCTTCAAAGTGGGATGCCGAGTGTTTTCTTAATAGATTTTCTTATGCCAGTTGACTTAGATGTCCCCTGAAATCATGGTCGCCAGACCCCTGCCCCCAGTACGCTGGCCTTCTAATCATTCAGTTTATTCAGGAAACTTCTTTGCTTTTTGTTTAGTCCAATTGTGCTGACCTCCCCTGTATTGTGTGCTGTCTTTCCCTTCACCTGAAATAGTTCTTATCTACTATCTAATTAGTGAATACCCCTCTCCCACCCTCCCTCCCTCCCCTCTCTCATAACCACAAAAGAATGTTTTCTTCTCAGTTTAACTATTCCTGAAGTTCTTATAATAGTGGTCCTATACAACATTTGTCCTTTTGCAACTGACTAATTTCACTCAGCATAATGCCTTCCAGGTTCCTCCATGTTATGAAATGTTTCACAGATTCCTCACTGTTCTTTATCGATGCATAGTAATCCATTGTGTGAATATACCATAATTTATTTATCCCTTCATCTCATGATGGGCACCTTGGTTGCTTCCATCTTTTTGCTATTGTAAACAGTGCTGCAATAAACATGGGTGTGCATATATCTGTTCATGTAAAGGCTCTTATTTCTCTAGGATATATTCCTAGGAGTGGGATTGCTGGATCGTATGATAGTTCTATTTCTAGCTTTTTAAGGAAGCCCCAAATTGATTTCCAAAGTGGTTGTACCATTTAACATTCCCGCCAGCAGTGTATAAGTGTTCCAATCTCTCCACAGCCTCTCCAACATTAAGTATTTTGTGCTTTTTGGATTAATGCCAGCCTTGTTGGAGTGAGATGAAATCTCATTGTAGTTTTGATCTGCATTTCTTTAAAGGCTAATGATTGTGAACATTTCCTCATATATCTGTTAGCTACCTGAATATCTTCTTTAGTGAAGTGTCTATTCATATTTTTTGCCCATTTTTTAATTGGGTTATTTGTCTTTTTGCAGTTGCGTTTTTGCAGTATCATGTAGATTTTAGAGATCAGGTGCTGATCAGAAATGTCATAACTAAAAACTTTTTCCCAGTCTGTAGGCAGTCTTTTTACTCTTTTGGTGAAGTCTTTGGATGAACGTAAGTGTTTGATTTTTAGGAGCTCCCAGTTATCTAGTGTTTCTTCTACATTCTTTGTAATGTTTTGTATACTGTTTATGCCATGTATTAGGGCTCCTACAGTTGTCCCTATTTTTTCTTCCAGGATCTTTATTGTTTTAGATTTTATATTTAGGTCTTTGATCCATTTTGAGTTAGCTTTTGTGCATAGAGTGAGGTATGGGTCTTGTTTCGTTTTTTTGCAGATGGATATCCAGTTATGCCAGCACCATTTGTTAAAAAGACTGTCTTTTCCCCATTTAACTGTTTTGGGGCCTTTGTCAAATATCAACTGCTCATATGTGGATGGATTTATGTCTGGATTCTCAATTCTGTTCCATTGGTCTATGTATCTGTTGTTGTACAAGCACCAGGCTGTTCTGACTACTGTGGTGGTATAATAGGTTCTAAAATCAGGTAAAGTAAGGCCTCCCACTTTGTTCTTCTTTTTCAGTAATGCCTTAATTATCCGGGGCTTCTTTCTCCATAGGTTTTTCAGTGTCTGATTTTTCAGAAGTAGATCGTCATGCCTTTCTTCTGAGGCACCTCTGGGTGGACTCAAACCTCCAACCTTTTGGTTAGCAGCCTAACGCAAACTTGTTTGCTCCTACCATGCAGTCTTAAAGCTGACACTACCCATAGCCCTCAGACCCTCTTTTCCACAGGCTTGTGATAGTACCACCTTCTTTGACACTCTGACCTAAAATCCACATCATTCGTTCACTCATTTATGCATTCATTGTGCAATTATTTATTACTGCCTGTTATAAGGCAGACAAGGGATTGTGCTAAGTACTGGAGATACGAAAGTAAAGTAGACGCAGTTCTTGTCCTCAAGGAACTCCTGGTCTAGTGAGAGAGACAGGTTTTTAAGTGCATAATTATAATGCAATAATAATATAGCTAGTCTTCCACCATCTGTCTAGCATTGTAGTGCCTCCTGAACCAGGCTTGCTCACCCAGCTTCCTGTCCAGGCCAGTCTGTCTCCCAGATGATAGGCAACTTTGCTGGTGGCATCACTCCCACCACACAAAGCAGTAGCTCCCAGGGCTTGGGGCTTGGTGCCTATATGTTCCCTGACACCACACAGCCATCAGCCTGCAAAATCTCATCCCTCACCAACAGGCTGAATTTGAACTGAAGGCCAGTTGTCATGGAGTTGACCCTGACTCATGGTGACCCATGTGTTCCATAGTGTTTTTAATGGCTGATTTTTCAAATAGATTGCCAGGACTTTCTTCCAAGGAGTCTGTGGATGGACTCAAACCTCCAAACTTTTGGTTAGCAGCTGAGTGCATTAACCATTTGCACTTCCCAGCTACTCCTGCATTTGAGCAGATCCCCTTTTTCCTCATTTACACTGAAATACAAAACCCTGTTGACTGCCCCCTGGTGGTAAGTAGAGTTTAGACCTTAGTAACCTGGAAGCCCTGGTGGCGTAGTGGTTAAGTGCTACGGCTGCTAACCAAGAGGTCAGCAGTTCGAATCCGCCAGGCGCTCCTTGGAAACCCTATGAGGCAGTTCTACTCTGTTCTATAGGGTCGCTATGAGTCGGAATTAACTCGACGGCAGTGGGTTTGGTTTTAGAGGCCTAACTCTCAGGAGGGGGATCTCATTCCTTTCCATTGACTCTGGAGAAGCGTGGCTATTAAGTAATTTCCCAGTAAGTGTAACAAGAGCATCTTAGCAGAGCAGACAGCCTGAGCAAAAACAAGAGGCATCACTGTGTTGGGGTCTATTTAGAGTCTGTGCCTGGTGGTGTAGGGTGTCACTGGGAGATAAGGTGGGAGAGGGAGGTTGTGACCAGGTGGTAAAGGGCCTCAGAGGCCCAGCTAATACGGAAAATCCACCTCTCTCCTGAAGCCTGGTAGTGATGTGACCAGACCAGGAGTTACAAAGATCATGGTGACTGTAACTGTGTGTGTGTATGTAACAAAAGCCTACTAAAAGTAGGAAATAACCTAAAACCAGCAAATGTATAGAGATCAAGGAGTCCCTGGGTGGTGCAAACAGTTAAGCACTCAAGTACTAACCGAAAGCTCGGCTGTTCAAACTCACCCAGAGGCACCTCAGAAGAAAGGCCTGGTAATCTGCTTCCAAAATGTCACCACCTTGAAAACCTAAGAAGCAATTCTATTCTGCAACAAATGGGATTGCTACGACTCAGGACTGACCTCACAATAACCGGTAAAGAAATCAGAATTTAATAGTGGTTACCAGGGATGAGAGGGAGGGGAGAGTGAGAAATCCTTGTTTAGGAAGTAGTGATTTTATGTTTTTGGTGTTGGGAAATTTGGCAAGGGATATTGGTGATGGTTGCACAGCATGATTGATGTAATTGGCTTCACTGAATTGTACACCCAAAAAATGTTAAATTGGCAAGTGCTGTGCTATCTATATTTTCACAACAACAATAACAATAATAATAACAATAAAAGGCTGCTAAGAAGGATTTAACCGGCTGCACAACTTTCCTGGGGTGAGCCTGGGACTGGGGCTGTCCTGTTCCCTTGGTCTGAAGATGTGCTATGAGGGGCGATATAGCCTATAGATTGGGGCAAGATGCTTGTTCCGCTTCACGTTGGCTCTTGATCCAAGCAAAATAAACAGCAAGATTTATGCTTCACAGGATAAATGGGTAGCCTGAACCAGTCAAAAGAGTGAAAAATTAATTTTGTCCTTGGAAAATAAGAAAGAATGGACCTTTGAGGACTTTTGCCCAGGCTCCTTAGCAGAAGTGTGGGAGATATTAGATCAAAGGTTTCTCATTTCCCCGTGATCCCAGCCAGATCCAGTTTCAAGGACTTCTACTCAGAGCCAAGAAGATGCTCAACTCCCCCAGTCCTCAAATGACTCCAAAGGCAGAGAGACGGCGAGCAACTTGGGCATCAGAAAACCCTGACCTGGATAATGAGACGAGAGGCAGAAGTGCCCAGCAGTGACATTAAGTGGGATTTATTTTCATCATCTCAGGTTCCCTATTGTATGGCATGCTGCTTCACCACCTGCAAATGCAGCCATATTTTAGGATACAGCTCCGAGGGTTTCGGGACTGTTTCAGAAATAATGGCTCTGTGTGCTGCCACGGCATAGACATGCCCTTTCCAAATATCCCAAACGGAAGGTGACCTGCCGATTAAGTACAAGGCGATATACCACACATTCGATTAGAATGACATACATTTCATCACAATTGTCTAATGGTATTTGAGATTTCTTATTTAACCAATAACGGAACTACCCAGCGATTAATGTTCCTGGAATTGAGGCTGCCCTCCGCAGCGCAGTGTTGATTTTAATCTTTCTATTTTATATTCTCTTTCTGTTGCCGGAGTTACTAAAGATGCTCTAATGAGTTGTATTAAAACATCAGTTTCTTTTTTTGTTGCCCCCACAAGTTTATCATGGTTTTTAATCAAAATACTGAGTTAATTTGTTGGAAGGAGTTTTGGACATCAGGTTTTTTTGCCTGGATGGAGAAGCCAGGGTAGGAGATAGCTTGGTTCATTTTCCTCTGATTCTACAGGCCATTTTGGCCCCCTCTGTAGAGGTTTGGGAGTCCCTGGGTGGTGCAAACAGTTAAGTGCTTGGCTGCTAACTAAAAGGTTGGCAGTTCAAGTCCACCCAGAGCTGCCTCAGAAGAAAGGCCTGGCTATCTACTTCTGAAATATCAGCCATTGAAAACCCAATGCAGCACAGTTCTATTCCATGAGTGGAAGTCAACTCACTTGCAACTGTTTGTTTTTGGTGGAGATTTAAGAACAGGGCCAGCTGCGTTGGCCTGTGGCACCATACTTGGTCTAATATTCTACTGTTGGCATCTTGGATGTCCCAATGTTTTTTGAATAAGGGGTCCTACACTTTCATTTTGTACCGACGCTTGAAAATTATGTAGCCAGTCCTGATGGGGGATCTGTCAGAAGTGGCGTGGGTTGGTTGTCAGAGAGCAGTTCATGAGAGGCTGCCCCAGACTCCGTGACTCAAGTTAGTGCTGCAAGGTTGTAGGTTGAGGAGTGAGGGAGAGGTGGGTGAGTGGGTGGCGGGCAGGTGAGGTGTGATCTACCCCTGGGTCTCCCACTTAGCTTTTTTGTCCCCAAAACTCCCCACTTTTTCCAGTCCTAAAGCTTAAAGCTTAGTCTGTAGAAATACCAAATAAAGGTAGATACCCATGAAAGGGACATTAATAGAAATTCTTTTTTAGGAGAGAGATGGAGTTCTTTTTTCTTAAATCCATTTTTCAAAAATCATAACAATGGCTAACATTTATTGAGCACCTCCCATGGCCCAGGTACTAGTCTACACACTTTAACACTTACAACAACCCTATGGGATAGGTACTATGATTAACCTCAACTTGGAAACTGAGATGAGAGAGGTTAAGTAAAATGCCTAAGGCCATACAGCCAATAAATGGCAAAACCAGGCTTAACTCCAAATTTATGTTGTAGCATTGTGGAAAGAGATGGGCTTTGGAAAGGGGCAGATCTGGATTTATTGCTGCTTCTGCTGTTTGTTAGCTGTGTGACCCTCAGCAAGACACTTAACCTATCTGAGCCCCAGTTTTTGCATTTGTAAAATGGGATAATAGAACATAACAAGTAGGATTTTTTTTTTTTTTTTTTAAAGATTAAACAAAATAATACACACAAAGCATCTAGCCTCATGCCTGGAACAACAGCCAATTAAATGCAAGTTCTCTTTCTCTGCCCCCTTACAGATTTGAACCCAACCTGTCCTCCTGCAGAAAGCCTTCTGTCACTGCCCTCCATGCATACTCCTACCTCATTTGCTCTACTATTTCCTTAAGAATTGTATTCATAACATTAAATTGATATATAAAACCAAAACCCACTGCCTTCGAGTTGATTTTGATTCATATGTATGTTATATTAACTTATTTATCGATAATTTGTTGAGCACATGGTGGTTTATTAATTTTGCAGTTATTGTGTTCTGACCATGAACAAAGCACCAATCTAGGCACTATACTATTTTTAAGGTACTGTTGTGAACTGTGAGGTGTATCAGACAGGTGAAGAATACAATTTTGCCTCAAGGGACTCAGAATCTACTTGGGAGATGCAATATGTAAACAAGTGAGATATGAATATAACTAAAAAAATTCTATGATTGTGTCATATGAGTATACAGAGGAGGATAAGAGTGCAGGAATTCATTTATTCATTTATTTAAATGTTTATTTTAAATGTCTGTGTTAGGTGCTGTGCCTGGTACTGGGAATGTACTGATGAATAAAATCAGTGGGCTCCCTGTTCTCATGAAGCTTATATTCTAGTGGTGAGGAGAGACACTGAATAGATAGATACACATAATTAGCTCCAGTTGTAATAAGTGATATAAAAGAGAAATATGGGAGTGATTCATGCTCAGAGAAGCTGGACAGATCATTACAGGCTGGCGTTGTTAGAGAGAGTTTGTGGGAGAGATCACATAGAAAGACGGTAAATGTGAATAGCTGGAGAGCAGAGTTGGGGTCCATTTACATAGTAGACATAACATGACCAAAGGCCAGGATGTAGGAATGAACAATTAATGCTCAGATGATAACAGCAATCCCTTATTTTTGGAGTGTACTTTATAAATTTCACGGTGCTTTTTTTTTTTTTTTTCCACATACATGATGTATTAGTCAGGAAAGACTAAATTATGCTACTGTAACAAACAACCCATATAGATAATGGTTAGCTTCTCATTCATTGTACTTGTTCACTGTGGGTTGGTGGGGGGCATTTCTTGTCACTCAAGGACCAACCAGGTCCGTCTCAATCTGTACCTTCAGGGTCACCACAGCAGGGGGAAAGGAATAGTTATCTATTGCTACATGAAAAATTGCTCCAAAATTTCATGGCTTAAACAAGCACACATTTATTATGTCACAGTTTCTTTGCGTCAGGAATCCAGGCACAGCTTAGCTGAGTCCTCCCACTCAGGATCCCTCATAAGGCTTCAATCAAAGTGTCCACCAAAGACTTCAGCCCTTGCAAGGTTCAACAGGGACAGGATCCACTTCCAAGCTCACTCATTGGTTGTGGGCATTATTCATCTCCTAAAGAGCTGCCGGATGGAGAGAAAAGGCAAGATGAGCCAGAGAGAGAAAATGCGAGCATGACGGAAATCCCGGTCATTTGTTACCTAAACTCAGAAGTGACATCCCATCACTTTGGCCATATTCTGCTTGTTAGAGGCAGGGCACTCCATCCAGCCCACACTCAAGGGGAGGAGATTCCATAAAGGCGTGAATACCAGGAGGCTAGGCTCTTGGGAGCCATTTTATTTATTTATTTATTTTGATTGAACTTTAGATGAAGGTTTACAGAACAAACTAGTTCCTCATCAAATAGTTAGTACACACATTGTTGAATGACATTGGTTAACAACCCCACAACATGTCAACATTCTCCCTTCTCAACCCAGGGTTCCCTATTACCAGCTTTCCTGTTCCCTCCTACCTTCCAGTCCCTGCCTCAGGCCTGGTGCACCCCTTTAGTCTTGTTTTGTTTCATGGGCCTGTTCAGTCTTTGGCTGAAGGGTGAACCTCAGGAATGGCCTCATTACTGAGCTGAAAGGGTATCTGGGGGTCATACTCTCTGAGTTTCTCCAGTCTGATAGGCCAGCAAGCCTGGTCTTTCTTTTTGAGTTAGAATTTTGTTCTACATTTTCCTCCAGCTCTGTCTGTGATCCCCGTCAGGGCAGTTAGTGGTGGTAGCCAGGCACCATGAAGTTGTACTGCACTCAGTCTGGTGGAGGGTGTGGTAGATGTGGTCCTTTAGTCCTTTGGACTTATCTTTCCCTTGTGTCTTTAGTTTTCTTCATTCTTCCTTGCTCCCGAAGGGGTGATCATGGGAGCCATTTTAGAAGGGGCCCACCACAGGCTCTTAAAGGTTCCATCTAGAAGAGCTGCATGGCACATGGCCACCCCTAACTTCAGGGGGGACAGGGAAATACCGTCCTACCATGTCTGTGGAAGGAGAGCTGGACTATCTGTGAGCAATTCTGATGGCTAACATAAATGATCTGGTAGTCTAGAGACTAGTTTATGAGGTTAGAAGTTCTGCAGAGAGTTTTAATTAGGGAAAGCTTAGGAAGTTAAGTTGAGGTTTATGAGATTAATTAACTTCGAGGACATTGGGAGTCAATGAATATTTTTGAACAGGAGTATTCATTCCTCGGGGCTGCCATAACTAAGTACCACAAATGGGTGGCTTGAAACAACAGACATTTGTCTCACAATTCTGGAGGCTAGAAGTCTGAATTTAGGGTGTCAGCGAGCCACGCTTTCTCTGAAGGCTCTAGGCGAGAATCCTTACTTGTCTCTTTTAGCTTCTGGTAGCCCCAGGTGTTCCTTGGCTTTTGACAGTCTTGCTCCAATCTCTGTCCCCATCTTCACATGGCTGCCTTCCCTGTGTGTCGTCTGTCTCTGTGTCTCTCCACTTCTTATAAAGACACCAGTCATATTGGAGTAGGGCCCACCCTGTTCCAGTAGGACCTCATCTCGACATCTGCAAAGACCCTCTTTCCAATGAAGGTCACATTCACAGGGACTGGAAGTCAGGACTTCAGCGTATCTTTTTGGGGGACACAATTCAACCTGTAACAGCAAGTGAGTAATTTAACAAGTGATTCTTAAAACTATTATTATTAACTAGCTTTTAAATCGATAAAGTAAAAACTCATGTGTAAGGTGAAAATTCAAACTCCCAAACTACAGAGAGATACATGATGAACAGCAAGTTTTTTCTCATCCTCAGCTCCCTCCCCAGAGACAACCATTTTTTTGTTTTCTTATATATCTTGGGAAATATTTTAGGGATATATAAACTATAAAAAAAAAAAAAATGTGCATATTCTGCCCCCCTTTTGAAGCATCAATGGCTAAGTGTTCAGCTACTAACTGTAAGGTTGGGGGTTTAAGCCCATCCAGAGGCACCTCAGAAGAAAGGCCTGGCGATCTTCTTCCAAAAGGCCACAGCCTTAAAAACCTTATGAAGGGCAGTTCTGCTCTGAAACACATAGAGTCACCATGAGTTGGAATCGACGACACAGTAACAGTGTTTAGTTTTTTTTTTAATGCATACATTGTTCCCCATCTTACTTTTTCCACCTTACCATATACCTCGGAGATAATTTCACATCAGCACCTATAGGTCTGTCTCATTGAAGGTGAGGCTTTAGAAAGATTTAAACTGCTGGCCTGGAGGAACAGAGCACAGAGAGAATGGAGGGAGCTAGATCAATCTAGAGGCTCTTTGAATAATTTTGATTATTTCTTTCAGTCATTCATTTATCATTTATTTAGGTCTTTGCTGGGCTCTGTGATATCAAGTCACCTAAGAAATGATCCTTGCTTTCAAAGAGCTCACAGGAGCTCAGACAAGTAAACAAATAAATCACAATACAACATGCTTCGCTGGAGTGAAGTGATGTTGTAACTGGAGGGAAGTGATGGGAGTCTGGACTGGGATGTCTCCATGAGATAAAAAATAGGAGACGCTGTGAATACTGTTTCTTTGGGAAAAAATGTTAACAGGTATAGGCTGATAAAGGGTAGCTCCAGGCCCTCCTGAAACAGTGAAATGACCCATCTTTCGGTTCTTTTTTTACCGTCCTTCCGACCCTCCAGGCCCCTCCCACAACACGTGACCTTACCGACCCAGCGTCTGATGCAGACCAGCTTTGCCCAACAGACTGAGGAGAAGACTAAGGAGGCTCACGTCAGAATCAACGGATTCCCTGTCATCTCTCAACCACTGCCAATAGCATCTCTGGCTCCTGCCTGGCAGCAGTACAAACAGTGAGGGAATTCTTGATTATGCAGGAAGATGAGCCTGGAAGCTGAGCCTCTGATTCATTTTTGATGTTCAGTGTTATGACGCAAGTTCCCCAGCCATCTGTTCTCAGGAGGAACACATTCCATATTTTGATTATTTTATTTTTATCTTAATTAAGTAGCAACTTCCCATCGTGTGGCATCTTAACCTGAGCAGTTGTGGCTGGGAGGCAGCGGGCTTGAGCAGACTGATGGGGAGCGAGAGATAAACCACTTGGTGTAATGCTGGCGTCTGATGCAAAGTCCTTTCTGTACGGCCCTTTCACCTTCCTAATTGAAGAGGAAATTGCAGGCCCTGCAGTGGGCACTGAAATGCTTAGAGTGCCAGCCTCCTGGGGCTTATTAGACAAACAGGGCAGAAGACAGAAACACTCAGGATCTGCCGGTTACAGCCAGAGGCCTGCAGGGAACCCAGGCTGGGAAAGGGAGGCAGGAGTCCTGAAACCTAGAAACAGCAGTTTCTTAAAATGGTTAAAGGCAAAAGGGGAGTAGCTGCAGTTTCCCGAGAAAACAAAAGCGTTGCCATCCGGTTGATGCTGACTCATGGCAACTCCATGTGTGTCAGAGTAGACTGCACTCAATGGCTGATTTTTCAGCAGTACATCTCCAGGTCTTTCTTCCGAGGCACCTCTGGAGTGACTCAAACCACCAACCTTTTGCTTAGCAGCTGAGCATGTTAACCATTTGCACCATCCAGGGACTCCAGTTTCCTATTAGAAAGAGCCAAAATATTTTAGCCTATTGACTGACATTAAGAGATTTAAATTTTTCCAGCCAAAATGTCCAATTTTGTTTCAGGAGCTGGCTCTAGGATCCTACAAGATGAGCGAGATGGAGTAGAAAGTAATAATCCAGCCATTTGTCTCAGTTTGGGTTTCCCTGAAAGGCGAGGTGGGAACAAGGACTTGGGAGCAGTTAGTTTATTTCCTCTTCCTGGGAAGAGGAGTAAGTGAGCAAGGAAAGCGAGACTAAGGAGGCTAAGTCAACATTTTGCTGATTACCCTTGTGGGCAGCTGGGGCTCAGTTCTGCTGAGGGCCGTACAGGCTTATCTCTTTGAATGAGTGGAGGCTGGAGAATTGATGCACTGACTTCCAGTCTCATTGGTTGAGGGTTGCCTTGGGAACCTTAATCCCCATAAATTCAGACTTCCCCTGTATTCTTAGATCCTGGGATTTATATAAAAAAGCCCCTTGACAAACAAGGGGTTGTGCAAATGGTTAATGCACTCAGCTGCTAACTGAAAGGTTGTAGGTTCAAATCCATCCAGAGGCACCTCAGAAGAAAGGCCTGGCTACCGACTTCTAAAAAAGTAGCCACTGAAAACCCTATGGTGTACATTTCTACTCTGACACACGTGGGATAGCCATGAGTTGGGGTCAACTTGACAGTAACTGGCTTTGGTATTGATGGACAAGTAGAGAGACACGAAAGGCGCTTGAGGTGGTTCTCTGGAGCCTGCATGCCAACTGTTTCTCACAGCTGCGGCTGAAAGCTGAGGTGGGCTGCGGGGATGGGGTCTGGGGCATGAACAGCATTTCAGGCACTCCTGGAGAAAGAGAGTGGGGATGGGAAGAAGCAATGCTACTTAGTCACCCTAAGTGACCAGTACATGAGTTTTGTTGATATAGCAGGTCCCAATCTCAGTCTCCAAACTCAAGTGGGTTTGAACTCTCAAATTCTCTAACCGTCTATAAATTAACTTAATTTTGTCTCTGCATCCTCTAGTGCTATGCTGGGGGGAAATTTAATCTCATTCTTGGGACTTTCCTCCCTATGTGCCAACCTCCTTCCCAGCTCCGTGGTTGGTTCTAGGTTTCTGTAAGCCACTAGAAACCTCCGGGCAGGAAGCTTTTTGCTTATGCAGGTGATTCCAGGGGTGGGCTGGGGGAGAAGGGCCTCTAGGACACCTCCAGGAGTGCTATTTTTCTACATAGAGAGGAGGAAGCATGACCCACCTCTGGAACCCTCCACGATAACCTTTTTCCCAGTCCCATGAGAATGGCCACTGAGCCACTTCAGAACTCTAAGGAGACTCATACATGTATATCTGATAAAGGCCTGGACTCTTTTAAAGCAGAAGACCTTAGAAGATTTTCTACCTCTAGATTTTCTATCAAAGACAGTCATAAATATGCACAAGGTTTAGGCTTGGCTATGAAGGACAGAACTAGAAAGAAGGGTCTGGCAATCTACTTCCAAAAATCGGCCAGTGAAAACCCTGTGGATCACAACAGTCTGATCAGAAACCCGTCATGGGGATGGTGCAGGATCGGGCAGGGTTTCATTCCATTGTGCCTAAAGTAGGCATGAGTCCCAGGCCAACTCTGCAGCCACTAGCACCAGCAACACGAGTGACAGAAAGTTCCAATCCAACAGTGGGTGAAACTAAATTGAAGTTTATTTCTCTCTCATGCAAATATAGGTAGCCCTGAACTGGTATAGTGGTTCTACAATCATTGAGAACCCAGGCTCCTTTGCTCCTCCATCTTTAATGTGAAGCTTCCATCTTGTGGCCCAAAATGGCTGTTCAAGCTCCAGCCATTATGTTCGCATTCCAGACAATAGGAAGAAGGAACGGAGGAGGAGTCATCTTTTCTCTCTTTAAGGATTCTGCCCAGAAATTATACTTACCTTTTACTGTAATTTTTCCTTGGCCAGAATTTAGTCAATTGGCTACACCCAGTAGCAAGAGAGATTGAGAAATGTAGCCTTTGTTCCTCGAAGCCCTGCCCAGCCAGAGATCAGAGACTATGTATGGTTGAAGGGGAGAATGTGGTAATTTCTGCCACTTCGGTTAAGGTAAACATAAAACTTCCAGCAGAGAAGAGTTATATAAAAAAAAAATCCAGATGGGAGTGTGAACTAAAAGAGCTTGCCCTCTTGAGTTTCACCTTCTGTTCAGTGACGCCACCCCATTCACGAATACACAACTTCCCCTTTGAAATTTATACTCAGGAAGCAAAATACCTCCTTTCCTTTTTTGTCTTTAGCATGAATGGGATCTCCTGGTAACTTCAAAGGTCTTCATTAAATACTCGGGTGTAAAAAGAAGAAAATAAACAAAGAAAATACCAGTGCTTAGCATCCTACAACTTACAGGTTTGGATCTTAAGGTAACTGCCTTCTGTCCCCAAATGGCTGTCATAAATATGCAGAAACCGAGCCTGGCTTTGTTTCTTTTATCTGCTGTGCACCAGTGCAAACATGGAGGGGAGTAGCTTTACTTTTTTTCTGGAACAAGACACAAGACCGTTTGCAAACTCTGTCATCCCAGTGTGTTTAACCATTTAGATGTAGCTTTCTGCTAAGGACAGGATTTATCAGTGGTCCACTGTCAATTCTTGGTATTAACAGTAAGAATCTTCGCCTCCAAGTGGGGAAGACCTTGGCCCTTTAGGCTCACAGGGCAACTGGACCTTCACCACATGTTAAATAGTCCATCTCAGAGATCCTTTCATATCAGTCCCTATAGATCTAATTCATTCTTTTTGACAGTTGCATACATAGCCCATTGTTTGAATGACTCCGATTTATTGAACCAGACTTCTATTGCTGAAAGCTGTAAGAACTGATGTTCCTATCATAGAATTGCATGTTTATTTTTTATTTTTTTTTAATAAGGGAACAGTGTAAGTTTAGAGGGGGCATAGTGAGGAGAGGACGAGTTGGGCTTGTGGGTTGGGAAGATCAACTTTTCCCATTTCACTATATATATATATATATATATAATTGTACTTTAGGTGAAGGTTTACAGAACAAATTAGCTTCTCATTAAATGGTTGGTACACGTACTGTTTTATGACATTGTTTAACAACCCCATGACATGTCAGCACTCTCCCTTCTTGTTTGGGTTACCTACTACCAGCTTTCCTGTTCCCTCCTGCCTTCTAGTCACTGCCCCTGGGCTGGTGTGCCCCTTTAGTCTCATTTTGTTTTACGGGGCTGTCTAATCTTTAATGAAGGGTAAACCTCAGAAGTGACTTCATTACTGAGCTAAATGGGAGTCCGGGGGCCATACTCTCAGGGTTCCTCCAGTTGCTGTCAGGCCAGTAATTCTGGCCTTTTTTCCACTTCACAATATTTTTAAGGGTTGACCTCATGCTTTATCAAAATGGTTCAATAAATTATGGACAAGAAGTGAACTTTTCTAAATCTACTGGAAGCTAAGGGCAAGTCTATGGGTGTCTTTGGGGTCAGAGAAAAGAATGGAGTCATTAGCCCGAAAACCGGATCCATTGAATCAGCAGATGGGTTCACAAACTTTTAAAGCTCATAGCTCAAATCAAAACCTTGACCTCTAACACTCAAATGGTTGATGCAAAAAGCAGAGGCAGATAACAGCAAAGATGAAAGCTTCAGAAATCCGTAACGAGTAGAGCAAATGGCCTTCAGTTTCTTCACCAAGCTTTCCAGTCCAATACGATTTTTCTTAAATAGCACTGGTTTCAACAGTTTGTAAAGCCAGCATCCTTCCATGTTTTTGGGGACTTTAGCCTCCCAAATCTGTTTGCTTTTCTTCCCCTCCCTTTGCTCCTCAATAAGAATTCAGCGATCCTTCTTTTTTTTAACTATCAAAATCGGCTCTAAAAAAAGACACAAAAACTCATTCACATCACAATTTAAATTCCCAATAACTGTTTGAAGTGACATCAGGTTGGGAAGGAAATATATATATACATATGGAAACCCTGGTGGCATAGTGGTTAAGAACTACTGCTGCTAACCAAAAGGTTGGCAGTTTGAGTCTACCAGGCACTCCTTAGAAACCATATAGTGCAGTTCTAACTCTGTCCTATAGGGTCGCTATGAGTTGGCATCAACTCAATGACAACAGTTTTTTTTTTTTTTGGTTTTTTATATATATATATAAAACCCATGATTGTCGAGTTGATCCTGACTCATAGCAACCCTACAGGACAGAGAACTGCCCCATTCAGTTTCCAAGGAGCAGCTGGCTGACTTTCTGGCTAGCAGCCAAACACTTAACCACTGTGTCACCAAGGCTCTTGTGTTACAGACTAGAACTGCTCCACAGGGTTTTCTTAGCTACAATCTTTGCAGAAGCAGATTGCCAGGCTTTATCTTCTGTGGTACACCTGGGTGGGTTTGAACTGCCAACCTTTAGGATAGTTGTTAATGCTTGCTGTCGAGTTGATTATGGCTCATACTGACCCTGCTGGACAGAGTGGAACTACCCCATAGAGTTTCCTAGTTTGTAATCTTTACAGGAGCAGATTGTCAGGTCTTTTCTCTGGCAGAGCCATTGGTGGGTTCAGACCTTGGAAGAAAGAGCTGATGGTCTGCTTCCATAAAGGTTAAAGCCTGTGAGAAACTAGATTGTGCTGTAAACTTTTACCTAAAGTACATTACAAACAAACAAAAAACTACAATGAGATAGCATCTCACCCTGACATTACTGGCACTAAGGAAATAAAACAAACCAACAGAAAATAACAAATGTTGGAGAGGCTATGGGGAGATTGGAACTCTTATGCACCCCTGGTGGAAGTGTAAAATGATATAACCACTATGGAAAAGGATATGGTGGTGTGATTATTAAGGTTATGTGTCAACTTGGCTAAGCCACGATTCTCAGTGTGTTGGCAGTTATAAAATGTAGTTTGGCAATCCTATGATGTTGTGGTCACTTCTGTAATGAGATTTGATATAATGTGATCACCTCCATGATGGAATCTGCTGTGAGCAGCCAATCAGTTGAAAGGGGTGTGGCCTGTGTTGAAAATATATATATATATATATATATATATATAAATGTACTTTCTGGCAAGGCTCATGAGCTCACTCTGGATCCTGCAGCTGGCTCCTGTTCATCTGACCTCCAGTTCTTGGGACTTGAGCTAGCAGCTTACCTGCAGTCTTGCTTGCTGATATTGAGCTCTGCTGATCTTCACAGCCTGTGAGCAGGAACCCTACTGTCTGACCTGCTGATTTTGTGTTCTACAGCCCCTGTGGCTATGTGAATCAGGGTAAGCCTCCATCTTGACCCACGGACCTGGTATGTTTCAGTGTCTACAATCGCATGAGCCATTTCCTTGATATAAATCTCTCTTTTATATATATATTTATAAGCTTTACTTGTTTTTCTTCTTTAGAGAACACAGCCTAAGATGGATGCCTTCTTAAAAAGCTAGAAATAAAAATACCATATGATTCAACAATCCCACTCCTAGGAATATACTCTAGACCCATGTTCACTGCAGCGTTATTTACAATAGCAAAAAATGGAAACCACCTAAGAGCCTATCAACAGATGAATGGATAAACAAATTATATTATACACGCACAATGGTTATTATATACTATTATATTATATACTACACAATGACAAAAAACAATGATGAATCTGTGAAATACCTCACAACATGGATGAATCTGGAGGGCAATATGTTGAGTGAAATACGTCAATCACAAAAGTCAAATATTGTATGAGACCACTATTAGAAAAACCCAAGAAAAGACTTACACACAGAGAAAACAATCTTTCATGGTTACAAGGAAGGGGAGGGGTGGGGAAGGGAAGTCACTAACTAGGTAGTAGAGAAGTGTTAACTTTGGTGAAAAAAAAATTTTATAGCCTAGGAAACCCTATGGGGCCGTCCCACTGTGTCCTATAGGGTTGCTATGAGATGGAATTGACCCAACAATAAAAATGTATTAACTTTATTTCACACTTTATATTATGGAAATTTCAAACATACACAACAAATAGAAAAATATATTGAGCCCTCATGTATTCATCACGGAACTTCAACATTTATGAACAATCTTCCCTTTTTTCCTGGATTATTTAAAATTATTTTAAAGCTCTCCACTTAACCCACACATATAAGAAGGTATATTTAAAGGGATTAAAACCTTACCAGAAGCTTAGTAGGATGGTGGTGGCCTGGGTTGCGAAGGAAGGAGGGACAAAGTCAAGGCTCAGCAGAAAAGAATTCTGGGGTTGCATGGCAATGCCTCCTCTGAAGGCAAGTGAAGAAATAGTGACAGGCATGTCACAACTCCCCACTTGCTGTCTCTGCTTTCTGTCACAGGAATTCAGCTCTTACTCCAATAATTTAGGCATTTACAGCTGGGGGGAGAGGAGTTTTTGGAGGCATTTGCTTTTCCCCTACCATCCACTTTTTTGGGATGTGGTGGTTCCCAACTCTTTGATGTGTTGTGAATGTCAGACTGGATACAGGCTGGCTGCCAGGGAGTCTCTGTGGAGGGGAACAAAGCGAGGCAGGGCTTCAGGTGATAGCATGCAGGCTGCAGAGCGAGAGGGAGGGAGCCACAGAACTTGCCATTTGGAAGGACCATGGGCTCTGGGTCTCCTGCAGGACCAGCAGCTCTGAGTGTTAACCAGGCTCTACCCTCTGTCCAAAATGAAGATGTCACCAAGACAGAAGGAAATGCCAGCCATGCCCTTTGATTTGCTAGTTTTTCCAGCACCAGTTTTGTCCTCAAAACTCCTTTCTGGCAGTCAGTGTAGCCCAAGGGCAGCTTCTTTTCAATGTGTTAGAAGTCAAGAGGTAGTCCTCTGTGTGAGTAAGGTGTGTGAAGTGTGAGTGGGCATGGGAAGCAGGGCAGGTAGGCTGAGGGCAGGTGGGCTGGTTGTATCCAGTGGCACCAGTATGTGGATTGGGAAGCTGCTGTCATAGACTTCCCTGTGCAGTAATCTCTGCATACTAGAAATGGCTTCAGCTTTAGTTGGCTAGCTGAGGACTAGATGTTCTTGGTTTGACCAAATGACGTGATGGTTCAGATTCAAAAAACTGAATTGACTCCTAGACTGATATACCTGATAACAGCTCTAGCCAGCTGGAGCTCCAAAGGTGAAAATAATCAAGCTAGCTCACTCAAGCAACCCATAGGGGTATACCAAAACAAAACAAGGCAAGCAGCTACAACACAGTAAGCAAGCATAAACTAATACAATAACTTATAGATGGCTCAGAGACAACAGTCAATATTAAGAAACAGACCATGACCACCTCAACAGGCTCTCAAAACAATCCAGGGATCTTCTAGATGAAAGTGCATTCCTGGAATTACCAGATGCAGAATACAAAACGTTAATATACAGAACCCTTGAAGATATCAGGAAGGAAATGAGGCAATATGTAGAAAAAGCCAAGGAACACACAGATAAAGCAACTGAAGAAATTAGAAAGATTATTCAGGAACATAATGAAAAGTTTAATAAGCTGAAAAAAATCCATAGACAGAAAACAATCAGAAATTCAGAAGTTTAACAATAAAATTACAGAATTAGATAACTCAATAGAAAGTCAGAGGAGCAGAATTGAGCAAGTAGAAGCTAGAATTTCTGAACTCGGAGATAAATCACTTGGCACTAATATATTCAAAGAAAAATCAGATAAAAGAATTTTAAAAAATGAAGAAACCTTAAGAATCATGTGGGGCTCTATCAAGAGAAATAACCTACAAGCAACTGGAGTACCAGAACAGGGAGGGATAACAGAAAATACAGAGAAAATTGTTGATGATTTGTTGGCACAAAATTTCCCTGATATTGTGAAAGATGAGAAGGTATCCATCCAAGATGCTCATCAAACTCCACGTAAGGTAGATCTTAAAAGAAAGTCACCAAGACATACTATAATCAAGCTTACCAAAACCAAAGATAAAGAGAGAATTATAAGAGCAGCGAGGGGTAAATAAAAAGTCACCTACAAAGGAGAGCCAATAAGAGTAAGCTTGGACTACTCAGCGGAAACCATGCAGGCAAGAAGCAATGGGATGACATATTTAAAAAACTGAAGGAAAAAAAATGCCTGCCAAGAATCATATATTCAGCAAAACTGTCTCTTAAATATGAAGCCGAAATTAAGACATTTCCAGGTAAACAAAAGATGAGGAAATTCACAAAAACCAAACCAAAACTACAAGAAGTACTAAAGGGAGTTCTTTGATTAGAAAATCAACAATATCAGGTATCAACCCAAGACTAGAACACTGGGCAGAGCAACCAGAAGTCAACTCAGACAGGGAAATCCAAAAAAACAAAGCAAGATTTTATATATATAAAGCCCAAAACAGGGTAACAGCGATGTAATTATATAAAAGAAGACAACATTAAAATAATTAAGAGGGACTAAGAAATGTAATCATACACCTTCCACATGGAGAGGAAGATACGGCAATAGAAAGAAATAAAAGTTAGTTTTAAATTTAGAAAAATAGGGGTAAATAATAAGGTAACCACAAAGGAGACAAACTATGCAACTCATCAAAATAAAATACAAGGGAAAAATACAGACTCAGCAGAAACAAAATCAGCAACAACAAATATGAGGAAAGGAAAATATATAGAGAAAATCTACACAGCACATGAAATCAAGTGGGAAAAAGAAACTGTCAAAAATACACAAAAAAGACATCAAAATGATAGCACTAAATTCATACCTATCCATAATTACCCTGAATGTAAATGGACTAAATGTACCAATAAAGAGACAGAGAGTGGCAGAATGGATTAAAAAACAAGATCCGTCTATATGCTGCCAAGAAGAGACACACCTTAGACTTAGAGACAAAAACAAACTAAAACTCAAAGGATGGAAAAAAATATATCAAGCAGACAACAATCAAAAAAGAGCAGGAGTGGCAATATTAATTTCTGACAAAATAGACTTTAAACTTAAATCTATCATAACGGATAAGGAAAGATACTATATAATGATTAAAGGGACAATACACCAAGAATATATAACCATATTAAATATTTATGTACTCAGCGACAGGGCTGCAAGATACATAAAACATCAGCATTGAAAAGTGAGATAGACAGCTCCACAATAACAGTAGGACACCTCAACACACCACTTTCGGCGAAGGACAGGACATCCAGAAAGAAGCTCAATAAAGACACGGAAGATCTAAATGCCACAGTAAACCAACTTGACCTCATAGACATGCACAGAACACTCCACCCAACAGCAACCAAGTATACTTTCTTTTCTAGTGCACATGGAACATTGTCTAGAATAGACCACATATTAGGTCATAAAGCAAGCCTTAGCAGAATCCAAAATATTGAAATATTACAAAGCATCTTCTCTGACCATAAGGCCATAAAAGCGGAAATCAATAACAGGAAAAGCAGGGAAAAGAAATTAAACACTTAGAAACTGAACAATACCCTGCTCAAAAAAGACTGGATTATAGAAGACATTAAGGATGGAATAAAGAAATTCATAGAATGCAATGAGAATGAAAACACTTCCTATCAGAAACTTTGGGACACAGCAAAAGCGGTGCTCAGAGGCCAATTTATATCAGCAAATGCACACATCCAAAAACAAGAAAGGGCCAAAATCTAAGAATTCTCCCTACAACTTGAACAAATAGAAAGAGAGCAACAAAAGAAACTGTCATGCACCAGAAGAAATCAAATAATAAAATTCAGAGCTGAACTAAGTGAAATAGAAAATGGAAAAACAATTGAAAGAATTAACAAGAGCAAAAGCTGGTTTTTAAAAAAAATCAACAAAATTGACAAACCACTGGCCAAACTGACAAAAGAAAAACAGGAGAGGACGGAAATAACCCAAATAAGAAATGAGATGGGCGATATTACAACTGAAATTGAAAGATTACTATGAAAAACTATACTCAAATTTGAAAACCTAGAAGAAATGGATGAATTCCTAGAAACACACTACCTACCTAAACTAACACAAACAGAAGTAGAGCAACTAAATAAAGCCATAACAAAAGAAGAGATTGAAAAGGTAATCAAAAAACTCCCAACAAAAAAAAGCCCTGGTCCAGACGGCTTCACTGCAGAGTTCTACCAAACATTCAGAGAAGAGTTAACACCACTCCTACTAAAGGTATTTCAGAGCATAGAAAAGGAAGGAATACTACCAAACTCATTCTATGAAACCACCATATCCCTGATACCAAATCAGGTAAAGACACCACAAGAAAAGAAAATTATACACCTATATCCCTCATGAACATAGACACAAATATCCTCAATGAAATTCTACCCAGTAGAATTGAACAACATATCAAAAAAATAATTCACCATGACCACGTGGAATTCATACCAGGTATGCAGGGATGGTTCAACATTAGAAAAACAATTAATGTAATCCACCACATAAATAAAACAAAAGACAAGAATCACTTGATTTTATCAATTGATGCAGAAAAGGCATTTGACAACGTTCAACACTCATTCATGAAAAGAACTCTCAGCAAAATAGGAATAGAAGGAAAATTCCTCAACATAATAAAGGGCATTTATACAAACACAACAGCCAACATCACCCTAAATGGAGAGAGTCTGAAAACATTCCCACTGTGATCGGGAACCAGACAAGGATTCCCTTTATCATCACTCTTATTCAACATTGTGCTGGAAGTCCTAGCCAGAGCAATTAGGCTAGATAAAGAAATAAAGGGCATCCAGATTGGCAAAGAAGAAGTAAAAGTATCTCTATTTGCAGATGACATGATTTTATACACAGAAAACCCTAAGGAATCCTCAAGAAAACTACTGAAACTAATAGAAGAGTTCAGCAGAGTATCGAGATACAAGATAAACATGCAAAAATCAGTTGGATTCCTCTACACCAATAAAAAGAACATCGAAGAGGGAATCATCAAATCAATGCCATTTACAGTAGCCACCACGAAGATAAAATACTTAGGAATAAATCTTACCAGAGATGTAAAAGACTTATACAAAGAAAACTACAGTACACTTCTGCAAGAAGCCAAAAGAGACTTACGTAAATGGAAGAACACACCTTGCTCGTGCATAGGAAGACAACATTGTGAAAATGTCTATTCTACCAAAAGCGATCGATACATTTAATGCAATTCCGATCCAAATCCCAACAACATTCTTTAATGAGATGGAGAAACAAATCACCAACTTCATGTGGAAGGGGAAGAGGCCCCGGATAAATAAGGCATTACTGAAAAAGAAGAACAAAGTGGGAGGCCTTACTTTACCTGATTTTGGAACCTATTATACCACCACCACAGTAGTCAAAACAGCCTGGTACTGGTACAACAACAGATACATGGGTCAGTGGAACAGAACTGAGAATCCAGACATAAATCCATCCACATATGAGCAGTTGATATTTGACAAAGGCCCCAAAACAGTTAAATGGGGAAAAGACAGTCTTTTTAAAAAATGGTGCTGGCATAACTGGATATCCATCTGCAAAAAAATGAAACAAGACCCATACCTCACTCCATGCACAAAAACTAACTCAAAATGGATCAAAGACCTAAATATAAAATCTAAAATGATAAAGATCCTGGAAGAAAAAATAGGGACAACACTAGGAGCCTAATACATGGCATAAACGGTATACAAAACATTATAAAGAACGTAGAAGAAAAACTAGATAACTGGGAGCTCCTAAAAATCAAACACCTATGCTCATCCAAAGACTTCATCAAAAGAGTGAAAAGACTACCTCAGACTGGGAAAAAGCTTTTAGCTATGACATTTCTGATCAGCACCTGATCTCTAAAATCTACATGATACTGCAAAAAGACAAATAACCCAATTAAAAAATGGGCAAAAGGTATGAATAGACACTTCACTAAAGAAGATATTCAGGTAGCTAACAGATATATGAGGAAATGTTCACGATCATTAGCTGTTAGAGAAATGCAGATCAAAACTACAATGAGATTTCATCTCACTCCAACAACAACAACAAAAAAACCCATCTCACTCCAACAAGGCTGGCATTAATCCAAAGAGCACAAAATAATAAATGTTGGAGAGGCTGTGGAGAGATTGGAACACTTCTACACTGCTGGTGGGAACGTAAAATGGTACAACTACTTTGGAAATCAATTTGGTGCTTCCTTATAAAGCTAGAAATAGAACTACCATACGATCCAGCAATCCCGCTCCTAGGAATATATCCTAGAGAAATAAGAGCCTTTACACAAACAGATATTTGCACACCCATATTTATTGCAGGACCGTTTACAGTAGCAAGAAGATGGAAGCAACCAAGGTGCCCATCAATGGATGAATGGATAAATAAATTATGGCATATTCACACAATGGAATACTATGCATCAATAAAGAACAATGATGAACCTGTGAAACATTTCATAACATGGAGGAATCTGGAAGGCATTATGTTCAGTGAAGTTAGTCAGTTGCAAAAGGATGAATATTGTACAAGACCACTATTAAAACTCATTTAAACTGAGAAGAAAACATTCTTTCGTGGTTACGAGAGGGGGGAGGGAGGCAGGTGGGAGAGGGGCATTCACTAACTAGATAGTAGATAAGAACTACTTTAGGTGAAGAGAAAGACAGCACACAATACAGGGGAGGTCAACACAATTGGACTAAACAAAAGGCAAAGAAGTTTCCTGAATATTCTGAATGCTTTGAAGGCCAGCATAGCAGGGGCAGGGGTCTGGGGACCATGGTTTCAGGGGACATCTAAGTCAATTGGCATAAGAAAATCTATTAAGAAAACACTCAGCATCCCACTTTGAAGAGTGGCGTCTGGGGTCTTAAACACTAGCAAGCAGCCATCTAAGATGCATGAATTGGTTTCAACCCACCTGGATCAAAGGAGAATGATGAACACCAAGGACACAAGGCGATTATGAGCCCAAGAAACAGAAAGGGCCACTTGAACCAGAAGAACTAGATGGTGTCCGGCTGCAACCAATGACTGCCCTGACAGGGAACACAAGAGAGAACCCCTGAGGGAGCAGGAGAGCAGTGAGATGCAGACCCCAAATTTTCATAAGACCAGACTTAATGGTCTGACTGAGACTGGAAGGACCCCGGTGGTCATGGCCCCCAGACCTTCTGTTGGCCCAGGACAGGAACCATTCCTGAAGCCAACTCTTCAGACATGGATTGGACTGGACAATGAGTTGGAGAGGGATGCTGGTGAGGAGTGAGCTCCTTGGATCGGGTGGACACTTGAGACTCTGTTGGCATCTCCTGCCTGGAGGGGAGATGAGAAGGTGGAGGGGATTAGAAGCTGGTGAAATGGCCACAAAAAGAGAGTGGAGGGAGAGAGCAGGCTGCCTCATTAGGGGGAGAGTAATTGGGAGTGTGTAGCAAGGTGTATATGGGTTTTTGTGTGAGAGACTGATTTGATTTTTAAATTTTCACTTAAAGCACAATAAAAATTATTAAAAAAGAAAAGTGGGCAAAGAAATGAACAAACATTACATTCAAGCGGCCAACAGACACATGAGGAAATGCTTATGATCTCTAGCCTTCAGAGAAATGCAAATCAAAACCACAATGAGACACCTTCTCACCCCAGCATTACTGGCACGAATAAATAAAACAGGAAATAACAAATGTTGGAGAGGATGGCGGGGAGATCAGAGCTCTTATGTACTGCTGGTGGGAATGCAAAATGATCCGACCATTTTGGAAAATGATATGGTGCTTCCTTAGAAAGCTAGAAATAGAAATACCATATGATCCAACAATCCCACTCCTAGAAATATATCCTAGAGAAATAAGAATCGTCACACGGACAGACGTATGCATACCCATGTACACTGCAGCATTGTTCACAATAGCAAAAAGATGGAAACAACCCAGGTTCCCATCAACAGATGAATGAATAAACAAACGGTGGCACTTAAATACAACAGAGTATTACTCAACGATAAAGAGCAACAATGAATCTGTGCAGCATCTCACAACATGGATGAATCTGGAGGACATCTATGCCTAGCGAAGTAAGTCAATCACAAAAGGACAAATATTGTATGAAACCACTATTGTAAATACCCATGAAAAGGCTTACATACAAAAAGAAACAATCTTTGATGGTTACGAGGGAGGGGACGGGTGGGGATGGAAAAACAATAGATAAGTGGAAACTTTGGTGAAGGGTAATACAGTACACAAGACTGGGGAAGCCAGCACAACCTGTACAAGACAAGGTCATGGTAGCTCCACAGACACATCCAAACTCCCTGAGGGACCAAATTGCTGGGCTGAGGGCTGTGAGGACCATGATATCAGGGAATATCTAGCTCAACTGGCATAACATATTTTATAAAGAATACGTTCTACATTCCACTTTGGTAAGTAGCGTTCTGGGTCTTAAAAGCCTGTTAGCAGCCATCTAGGATACTCCAGTGGTCTCACCCCTTCAGGAGCAAGGAAGAATGAAGAAAACTAAAGATAGAAAGGAAAGATTAATCCAAATGACTAATGGACCACATCTACCATGGCCTCCGCCAGATTGAGTCTGGAACAACTAGATGGTGCCCAGGTACCACTGAGTGCTCTGACAAGGATCACAATAAAGGGTCCCAGACAGAACTAGAGAAAAATTTAGAACAAAATTCTAACTCAAAAAGAAAGACAAGACTTGCTGGCCTGACAGAAACTGGAGAAACTCTGAGGGTATGGCCCCCGGACATCCCTTCAGCTCAGTAATGAGGTCACTCCTTCAGCCAAAGACTGAACAGGCCCATGGATCAAGACTAAAGGGGCACAACAGCCTGGGGACAGGGACTGGAATGCAGGAGGGAACAGGAAAGCTGGTAATAGGGAACCCAGGGTTGAGAAGGGAGAGTGTTGACATGTCGTGGGGTTGTTAACCAAAGTCGTAGAACAATGTATGTACTAACTGTTTGATAAGAAACTAGTTTGCTCTGTAAACCTTCCTGTAAAGTACAATAGAAGAAAAACAAGAAAACAATAAAAAAAATTTCTCTGCTTTAAAAAAAAAAAAAAGGCACCAATTCAGTGAAATTAGGGTAGGCAGGGGGTATTCAGGTGGGCAGGGCTAAGAGTGGGTGGAAGAGTTCCATGATGAAGTAAACTGGGGAACTGTGGGTTGAACAGGTCTGTTTGCTGTGGCACTTCTCAGGGCCTTTATTGCACTAATGTGCATTGTGATTTCCCAAGAGAGGGCTATGATAGTCTGTGTTTCTCCTATTTATTTGGCTATGCAGCCCTTGCTTCAAATGTTTCTCCAAACACATCTTGGGGAATAGAACCTTTCTGGAATGAAGATTCATTTTGCTGACTTTCAAAGTCATCAAAAACAAAAGGCTCAAAGTCTAAGCAGCTAATTTGTATCTTTTAATCTGGAAAAAAAAATTTTGTTGTTTATTTGGCTCATGCTAAACCAGAAGTAATTTATTATTTATGTTGTCATAACTTCTTTCCAAAAGGTGTTGAAACCATAATTAAATTTATACTTCCTTTCTCTCTTGTAAAAGAAGAAAAATAAAACTACTTTGCATCTGTGTAACTCTATTTGGAAGCTTTGGGGTGTTCTTACTCTTACAACAACCCTATTTTAAGCCCACAGCATCCCTGTTTTACAGATTGGGACACTGAGGCTTACAGAAGGTTAGTCATTGGCTCAGGATCTCCCAGTCTGTAGCAGAGATGTGGACCTGGGGTTACCCAGCTCCAAAGCCTGAGTTCTTTTCTTTCAGAAGGTGGGTTTTCTTTGTTTGGTGTCTTGGGCACTAGAATAGAGACACTTTTCATGTGAGTAGGGCTTTGTCTACTTTGTTCATTGATGTATCCCCAGTGTAAGTCCCCAGTAATATTTACGGAAGAAAGGAATCACTATCTTCCCAACTATAAAATAAATATAGGTTGACTTTTGCTCTGTCTTCTGGTCTCAAAAAGTGCAGCTGAAACCACAAACTTGCTGAAGCTGAGTGAATAAGGCGGGAGTTGTTTTGGGAGATAGGGCAAAAGAAGTTAGCTCTTCTGAGTGGTCCAGAGTTGCCCCAGAAACTGGACTTCTTATTTGACATTTAAATGAAAGGGATATTGACCACACATACACAGGGAAATAACAATGAAGCGTCCAGAAGGGTCTGAAATGAAAAGTCTCCATCTGTAACGTCCATTGCTAGTCCTGCTTCTTCACTTGATTCTCTTTTTTTCATGTTGTTGTTGTTGTGTGTGTGTGTGTGTGTGTATGTGGTGGGTTTGTCCATAACTCATATACTATGCTTACATTTCTATTTCTTATAATTTTTGTTGTGCTTTCAGTGAAAGTTTAAAAATCAAGTCAGTCTCTCACACAAAAACCCATATACACCTTGCTACACGCTCCCAAAAACTCTCCCGCTAATGAGACAGCCTGCTCTCTCCCTTCACTCTCTCATTTCGTGTCCATTTCACCAGCTTCTAACCCCCTCCACCCTCTCATCTCCCCTCCAGGCAGGAGATGCCAACATAGTCTCAAGTGTCCACCTGATCCAAGAAGCTCACTCCTCACCAGCATCCCTCTCCAACCCATTGTCCAGTCCAATCCATGTCTGAAGAGTTGGCTTCAGGAATGGTTCCTGTCCAGGGCCAACAGAAGGTCTGGGGGCCATGACGACCAGGGTCCTTCCAGTCTAAGTCAGACCATTAAGTCTGGTCTTATGAAAATTTGGGGTCTGCATCCCACTGCTCTCCTGCTCCCTCAGGGATTCTCTGTTCTGTTCCCTGTCAGGGCAGTCATTGGTTGTAGCCAGGCACCATCTAGTTCTTCTGGTCTCAGGATGATGTAGTCTGTGGTTCATGGGGCCCTTTCTGTCTCCTCGGCTCGTAATTGCCTTGTGTCTTTGGTGTTCTTCATTCTCCTTTGATCCAGGTGGGTTGAGACCAATTCATGCATCTTAGATGGCTGCTTGCTAGCGTTTAAGAACCCAGACACCACTCTTTAAAGTGGGATGCAGAATGTTTTCTTAATAGATTTTATTATGCTAATTGACTTAGCTGTCCCCTGAAACCATGGTCCCCAGACCCCTGCCCCTGCTACGCTGGCCTTCAAACATTCAGTTTATTCAGGAAACTTCTTTGCTTTTGGTTTAGTCCAATTGCGCTGACCTCCCCTGTATTGTATGCTGTCTTTCCCTTCACCTGAAATAGTTCTTATCTACTATCTAATTAGTAAATGCCCCTCTTCCACCCTCCCTCCCTCCCCGTCTCATAACCACAAAAGAATGTTTTCTTCTCAGTTTAAACTATTCCTGAAGTTCTTATAATAGTGGTCTTATACAACTATTGTCATTTTGCAACTAATTTCACTCAGCATAATGCCTTCCAGGTTCCTCAGTGTTATGAAATGTTTCACAGATTCCTCACTGTTCTTTATTGATGTGTAGTATTCCATTGTGTGAATATACCGTAATTTATATATCCTTTCATCTGTTGATGGGCACCTTGGTTGCTTCTATCTTTTTGCTATTGTAAACAGTGCTGCAATAAACATGGGTGTGCATATAACTGTTCATGTAAAGGCTCTTATTTCTCTAGGATATATTCCAAGGAGTGGGATTGCTGTATATGGTAGTTCTATTTCTAGCTTTATAAGGAAGCACCAAATTGATTTCCAAAGTGATTGTACCATTTTACGTTCCCACCAGCAGTGTAGAAGTGTTCCAATCTCTCCACAGCCTCTCCAACATTTATTATTTTGTGCTCTTTGGATTAATGCCAGCCTTGTTGGAGTGAGATGGGTTTTTTTGTTGTTGTTGTTGGAGTGAGATGAAATCTCATTGTAGTTTTGATCTGCATTTCTCTAACAGCTAATGATCGTGAACATTTCCTCATATATCTGTTAGCTACCTGAATATCTTCTTTAGTGAAGTGTCTATTCATACCTTTTGCCCATTTTTTAATTGGGTTATTTGTCTTTTTGCAGTATCATGTAGATTTTAGAGATCAGGTGCTGATCAGAAATGTCATAGCTAAAAGCTTTTTCCCAGTCTGAGGTAGTCTTTTCACTCTTTTGATGAAGTCTTTGGATGAGCATAGGTGTTTGATTTTTAGGAGCTCCCAGTTATCTAGTTTTTCTTCTACGTTCTTTATAATGTTTTGTATACCGTTTATGCCATGTATTAGGGCTCCTAGTGTTGTCCCTATTTTTTCTTCCAGGATCTTTATCATTTTAGATTTTATATTTAGGTCTTTGATCCATTTTGAGTTAGTTTTTGTGCATGGAGTGAGGTATGGGTCTTGTTTCATTTTTTTGCAGATGGATATCCAGTTATGCCAGCACCATTTTTTAAAAAGACTGTCTTTTCCCCATTTAACTGTTTTGGGGCCTTTGTCAAATATCAACTGCTCATATGTGGATGGATTTATGTCTGGATTCTCAATTCTGTTCCACTGACCCATGTATCTGTTGTTGTACCAGTACCAGGCTGTTTTGACTACTGTGGTGGTGGTATAATAGGTTCCAAAATCAGGTAAAGTAAGGCCTCCCACTTTGTTCTTCTTTTTCAGTAATGCCTTATTTATCCGGGGCCTCTTCCCCTTCCACATGAAGTTGGTGATTTGTTTCTCCATCTCATTAAAGAATGTTGTTGGGATTTGGATCGGAATTGCATTAAATGTATCGATCGCTTTTGGTAGAATAGACATTTTCACAATGTTGTCTTCCTATGCACGAGCAAGGTGTGTTCTTCCATTTATGTAAGTCTCTTTGGCTTCTTGCAGAAGTGTACTGTAGTTTTCTTTGTATAGGTCTTTTACATCTCTGGTAAGATTTATTCCTAAGTATTTTATCTTCTTGGTGGCTACTGTAAATGGCATTGATTTGGTGATTTCCTCTTCGATGTTCTTTTTGTTGGTGTAGAGGAATCCAACTGATTTTTTTTTCCCAGACTTTCTGATTTTATTGTGGTTCCCACATTCTTTTTTTTTTTAATTAACTTTTATTAAGCTTCAAGTGAACATTCACAAATCCAATCAGTCTGTCACATGTAAGTTTACATACTTCTTACTCCCTTCTCCCACTTGCTCTCCCCCTATTGAGTCAGCCCTTCCAGTCTCTCCTTTCATGACAATTTTGCCAGCTTCCCTCTCTCTCTATCCTCCCATCCCCCCTCCAGACAGGAGTTGCCAACACAACCTCAAGTGTCCACCTGATTTAATTAGCTCACTCTTCATCAGCATCTCTCCCCCCGCCCCCCCCCCCCCCCCGCTGACCAGTCCCTTTCATGTCTGATGAGTTGTCTTCGGGGATGGTTCCTGTCCTGTGCCAACAGAAGGTCTGGGGAGCATTGCCGCCAGGATTCCTCTAGTCGCAGTCAGACCATTAAGTATGGTCTTTTTATGAGAATTTGGGGTCTGCATCCCACTGATCTCCTGCTCCCTCAGGAGTTCTCTGTTGTGTTCCCTGACAGGACAATCATTGATTGTGGCTGGGCACCAACTAGTTCTTCTGGTCTCAGGATAATGTAGGTCTCTGGTTCATGTAGCCCTTTCTGTCTCTTGGGCTCTTAGTTGTCCTGTGACCTTGGTGTTCTTCATTCTCCTTTGCTCCAGGTGGGTTGAGACCCATTGATGCATCTTAGTTGGCCAGTCATTAGCATTTAAGACCCCAGACGCCACATTTCAAAGTGGGATGCAGAATGTTTTCATAATAGAATTATTTTGCCAATTGACTTAGAAGTCCCCTCAAACCATGTTCCCCAGATCCCCGCCCCTGCTCTGCTGACGTTTGAAGCATTCATTTTATCCCGGAAACTTCTTTGCTTTTGGTCCAGTCCAATTCAGCTGACCTTCCATGTATTGAGTGTTGTTTTTCCCTTCACCAAAAGCAGTTCCTATCTACTGATTAATCAATAAAAAACCCTCTCCCTCCCTCCCTCCCTCCCCCGTTCGTAACCACAAAAGTATGTGTTCTTCTCAGTTTTTACTATTTCTCAAGATCTTATAATAGTGGTCTTATACAATATTTGTCCTTTTGCCTCTGACTCATTTCGCTCAGCATAATGCCTTCCAGGTTCCTCCATGTTATGAAATGTTTCACAGATTCGTCACTGTTCTTTATCGATGCGTAGTATCCCATTGTGTGAATACACCACAATTTATTTACCCATTCATCCGTTGATGAACACCTTAGTTGCTTCCAGCTTTTTGCTATTGTAAACAGAGCTGCAATAGACATGGGTGTGCATATATCTGTTTGTGTATCTGTTTGTGTGAAGGCTCTTGTATCTCTAGGGTATATTCCGAGGAGTGGGATTTCTGGGTTGTATGGTAGTTCTATTTCTAACTGTTTAAGATAACGCCAGATAGATTTCCAAAGTGGTTGTACCATTTTACATTCCCACCAGCAGTGTATAAAAGTTCCAATCTCTCCGCAGCCTCTCCAACATTTATCATTTTGTGTTTTTTGGATTAATGCCAGCCTAGTTGGTGTTTTTTAGTTGGTGTGAGATGGAATCTCATCGTAGTTTTAATTTGCATTTCTCTAATGGCTAATGATCGAGAGCATTTTCTCATGTATCTGTTGGCTGCCTGAATATCTTCTTTAGTGAAATGTGTGTTCATATCCTTTGCCCACTTCTTGATTGGGTTGTTTGTCTTTTTGTGGTTGAGTTTTGACAGAATCATGTAGATTTTAGAGATCAGGTGCTGGTCTGAGATGTCATAGCTGAAAATTCTTTCCCCGTCTGTAGGTGGTCTTTTTACTCTTTTGGTGAAGTCCTTAGATGAGCATAGATGTTTGATTTTTAGGAGCTCCCAGTTATCGGGTTTCTCTTCATCATTTTTGGTGATGTTTTGTACTCTGTTTATGCCTTGTATTAGGGCTCCTAGGGTTGTCCCTATTTTTTCTTCCATGATCTTTATCGTTTTAGTCTTTATGTTTAGGTCTTTGATCCACTTGGAGTTAGTTTTTGTGCATGGTGTGAGGTATGGGTCCTGTTTCATTCTTTTGCAAATGGATATCCAGTTATGCCAGCACCATTTGTTAAAAAGACTATCTTTTCCCCAATTAACTGACGCTGGTCCTTTGTCAAATATCAGCTGCTCATACGTGGATGGATTTATATCTGGGTTCTCAATTCTGTTCCATTGGTCTATGTGCCTGTTGTTGTACCAGTATCAGGCTGTTTTGACTACTGTGGCTGTATAATAGGTTCTGAAATCAGGTAGAGTGAGGTCTCCCACTTTCTTCTTCTTTTTCAGTAATGCTTTGCTTATCCGGGGCTTCTTTCTCTTCCATATGAAATTGGTGATTTGTTTCTCTATCCTCTTAAAATATGACATTGGAATTTGGATCGGAAGTGCGTTATATGTATAGATGGCTTTTGGTAGAATAAACATTTTTACTATGTTAAGTCTTCCTATCCATGAGCAAGGTATGTTTTTCCACTTAAGTATGTCCTTTTGAATTTCTTGCAGTAGAGCTTTGTAGTTTTCTTTGTATAGGTCTTTTACATCCTTGGTAAGATTTATTCCTAAGTATTTTATCTTCTTGGGGGCTACTGTGAATGGTACTGATTTAGTTATTTCCTCTTCGGTGTTCTTTTTGTTGATGTAGAGGAATCCAAGTGATTTTTGTATGTTTATTTTATAACCTGAGACTCTGCCAAACTCTTCTATTAGTTTCAGTAGTTTTCTGGAGGATTCCTTAGGGTTTTCTGTGTATAAGATCATGTCATCTGCAAATAGTGATAACTTTACTTCCTCCTTGCCAATCCGGATACCCTTTATTTCTTTGTCTAGCCTTATTGCCCTGGCTAGGACTTCAAGTACGATGTTGAATAAGAGCGGTGATAAAGGGCATCCTTGTCTGGTTCCCGTTCTCAAGGGAAATGCTTTCAGGTTCTCTCCATTTAGAGTGATATTGGCTGTTGGCTTTGCATAAAAATTAGATGCCCTTTATTATGTTGAGGAATTTTCCTTCAATTCCTATTTTGGTAAGACTTTTTATCATGAATGGGTGTTGGACTTTGTCAAATGCCTTTTCTGCATCAATTGATAAGATCATGTGGTTTTTATCTTTTGTTTTATTTATGTGATGGATTACATTAATGGTTTTTCTGATATTAAACCAGCCTTGCATACCTGGTATAAATCCCACTTGATCATGGTGAATTATGTTTTTCATGTGTTGTTGGATTCTATTGGCTAGAATTTTGTTGAGGATTTTTGCATCTATGTTCATGAGGGATATACGTCTATAATTTTCTTTTTTTGTAATGTCTTTACCTGGTTTTGGTATCAGGGAGATGGTGGCTTCATAGAATGAATTGGGTAGTATTCCGTCATTTTCTATGCTTTGAAATACCTTCAGCAGAAGTGGTGTTAAGTCTTCTCTGAAAGTTTGGTAGAATTCTGCAGTGAAGCCGTCTGGGCCAGGGCTTTTTTTTGTTGGAAGTTTTTTGATTACCGTTTCAATCTCTTTTTTTGTTATGGGTCTGTTTAGTTGTTCTACTTCTGAATGTGTTAGTTTAGGTAGGTAGTGTTTTTCCAAGAATTCATCCATTTCTTCTAGGTTTTCAGATTTGTTAGAGTATAATTTTTCGTAGTAATCTGAAATGATTCTTTTAATTTCCTTTGGTTCTGTTGTGATGTGGTCCTTCTCATTTCTTATTCGGGTTATTTGTTTCCTTTCCTCTATTTCTTTAGTCAGTCTAGCCAATGGTTTATCAATTTTGTTAATTTTTTCAAAGAACCAGCTTTTGGCTTTGTTAATTCTTTCAATTGTTTTTCTGTTCTCTAGTTCAGCTCTAATTTTTATTATTTGTTTTCTTCTGGTGCCTGATGGGTTCTTTTGTTGCTCACTTTCTATTTGTTCAAGTTGTCGGGACAGTTCTCTGATTTTGGCTCTTTCTTCTTTTTGTATGTGTGCATTTATCGATATAAATTGGCCTCTGAGAATTGCTTTTGCTGTGTCCCAGAGGTTTTGATGGGAAGTATTTTCATTCTCGTTGCATTCTGTGAATTTCCTTATTCCCTCCTTGATGTCTTCTATAACCCAGACTTTTTTCAGGAGGGTATCTTTCATTTTCCAAGTATTTGATTTCTTTTCCCTAGTTTTTCTGTTATTGATTTCCAGTTTCATTTCCTTGTGGTCTGAGAAGGTGCTTTGTAATATTTCGATGTTTTGGACTCTGCAAAGGTTTGTTTTATGACCTAATATGTGGTCTATTCTAGAGAATGTTCCATGTGTGCTAGAAAAAAAAGTATATTTTGCAGCAGTTGGGTGGAGAGTTCTGTATAAGTCAATGACGTCAAGTTGGTTGATTGATGTAAGTAGGTCTTCCGTGTCTCTATTGAGCTTCTTACTGGATGTCCTGTCCTTCTCCGAAAGTGGTGTGTTGAAGTCTCCTACTATAATTGTGGAGGTATCTATCTCATTTTTCAATTCTGTTAAAATTTGATTTATGTATCTTGCAGCCCTGTCATTGGGTGCATAAATATTTAATATGGTTATGTCTTCCTGATCAGTTGTCCCTTTTATCATTATATAGTGTCCTTCTTTATCCTTTGTGGTGGATTTAAGTCTAAAGTCTATTTTGTCAGAAATTAATATTTCTACTCCTCTTCTTTTTTGCTTATTGTTTGCTTGATATATTTTTTTTCCATCCTTTGAGTTTTTGTTTGTGTCTCTAAGTCTAAGGTGTGTCTCTTGTAGGCAGCATATAGATGGATCGTGTTTCTTTATCCAGTCCGTGACTCTCTGTCTCTTTATTGGTGGATTTAGTCCATTTACATTCAGGGTAATTACAGATAAATAAGTTTTTTGTGCTGTCATTTTGATGCCTTTTCCTGTGTGTTGTTGACCATTTCATTTTTCCACATACTTTTTTGTGCTGAGACGTTTTTCTTAGTAGATTGTGAGATCCTCATTTTCATAGTGTTTGACTTTATGTTAGTTGAGTCGTTACGTTTTTCTTGGCTTTTATCTTGAGTTATGGAGTTGATATTCCTTTTTGTGGTTACCTTATTATTTACCCCTATTTTTCTAAGTAAAAACCTAACTTGTATCGTTCTATATTGCCTTGTATCACTCTCCATCTGGCCGTTCAATGCCTCCTGTATTTAGTCCCTCTTTTTGATTATTGTGATCTTTTACCTATTGACTTCCATGATTCCCTGTTATGTGTATTATTTTATTTATTTATTTTAATTAATCTTAATTTGTTTGTTTTTGTGATTTCCCTATTTGAGTTGATATCAGGACGTTCTGTTTTGTGACCTTGTATTGTGCTGGTAACTGATATTATTGGTTTTCTGACCAAACAATCTCCTTTAGCATTTCTTGTAGCTTTGGTTTGGTTTTTGCAAATTCTCTAAACTTGTGTTTATCTGTAAATATCTTAATTTCGCCTTCATATTTCAGAGAGAGTTTTGCTGGATATATGATCCTTGGCTGGCAGTTTTTCTCCTTCAGTGCTCTGTATGTGTCGTCCCATTCCCTTCTTGCCTGCATGGTTTCTGCTGAGTAGTCTGAACTTATTCTTATTGATTCTCCCTTGAAGGAAACCTGTCTTTTCTCCCTGGCTGCTTTTAAAATTTTCTGTTTATCTTTGGTTTTGGTGAGTTTGATGATAATATGTCTTGGTGTTTTTCTTTTTGGATCCATCTTAAATGGGGTTCGATGAGCATCTTGGATAGATATCCTTTCATCTTTCATGATGTCAGGGAAGTTTTCTGTCAGGAGTTCTTCAACTATTTTCTCTGTGTTTTCTGTCCCCCCTCCCTGTTCTGGGACTCCAATCACCCGCAGGTTATCCTTCTTGATAGAGTCCCACATAATTCTTAGGGTTTCTTCATTTTTTTAAATTCTTTGATTTTTTTTCAGCTATGGTGGTGTTGATTCCCTGGTCCTCCAGATGTCCCAGTCTGCATTCTAATTGCTCGAGTCTGCTCCTCTGACTTCCTATTGCGTTGTCTAATTCTGTAATTTTATTGTTAATCTTTTGGATTTCTACATGCTGTCTCTCTATGGATTCTTGTAACTTATTAATTTTTCCACTATGTTCCTGAATAATCTTTTTGAGTTCTTCAACAGTTTTATCGGTGAGTTCCTTGGCTTTTTCTGCAGTTTGCCTTAGTTCGTTGGTGATGTCTTGAAGCATTCTGTAAAATTAGTTTTTTATATTCTGTATCTGATAATTCCAGGATTGTATCTTCATTTGGGAAAGATTTTGATTCTTTTGTTTGGGGGGTTGTAGAAGCTGTCATGGTCTGCTTCTTTAAGTGGTTTGATATGGACTGCTGTCTCCAAGCCATCACTGGGAACCTAGTTTTTCCAGAAAATCTGCTAAAAAAAATGCAGTCAGATCCCTATCAGATTTCTCCCTCTGGCTCAGGCTATTCGGTTGTTAATGGAGCCGCCTGGGGAGGGTGGGGGAGGGATCAGAGAGCTAGGAGAGTAGCACATCAGAATATCGCCAGAGTTGCTTGTCTTGCTTGGAATGACTATTATATCTGAGATTTCCGCGGGGCCCGTCGCCTATGTGTCTGCGCCGCCACGCCGCCCGTGCGAACCACCTGGGCCCCCCCTGGGGTCAGTTCTGGGGGATGGAGCTGCTCCCCGCGCTTATGCCGTGCCCGCGCCCCACCAAAATCCCAGCGGGATGGCTCCCCGGCTGGGACGCTGCTCTCCACGCTTCAAGACCAGTCACTGCCTCCCGGGGACTTCTCCCACCAGCTGTGCCGCTGTGCAGCCCTCACGAACCGGCTGGGCCTCCCCCGGGGTCAGCCTCCGGGGGACTTCTCCCACCGGCTGCGCCACCGCGCCGCCCGCGCAAACTGGCTGGGGCCCCCCCCGGGTCAGATGGGGGGATGGAGCTGCTCCCCTCGCTCACGCCACGCCCGCGCCCAGCCAAAATCCCAGCGGGGCGGCTCCCCAGCTGGGACGCTGCTCTCCACGCTCCAAGACCAGTCAGTCACTGTCTCCCGGGGACTTCTCCCACTGGCTGCTCCGCCGCGCCGCCCGCAAGAACCAGCTGGGCCCCCTCCCGGAATGAGTTCAGGGGCTAGGGCTGGGCCCCTTGTCTGTGCCTTCCGCCTCCCTGGGCTCTGCCCCAAATCGGGCGCCGAAGGTCACCTGACTGGTACGCTGGCTCCAGGCTCTGAAAACAATCGCTGTCTCCCCGTATTTGTTCGTTCTCCGTCTCTATATCTGTGTTTGTTGTTCAGAGTTCGTAGATTGTTATGTATGTGATTGATTCACTTGTTTTTCCGAGTCTTTGTTGCAAGAGGGATCCGTGGTAGTGTCCACCTAGTCCGCCATCTTGGCCCCGCCCTCCTGATTTTTGATGTTTATCTTGTATCCCGATACTCTGCTGAACTCTTCTATTAGTTTCAGTAGTTTTCTTGAGGATTCCTTAGGGTTTCCTGTGTATAACATCAAGTCATCTGCAAATAGAGATAATTTTACTTCTTCCTTGCCAATCTGGATGCCCTTTATTTCTTTATCTAGCCTAATTGCTCTGGCTAGGACTTCCAGCACAATGTCGAATAAGAGTGGTGATAAAGGGCATCCTTGTCTGGTTCCCGATCTCGATGAGAATGCTTTCAGGCTCTTTCCTTTAGGGTGATGTTGGTTGTTGGGTTTGTATAAATGCCCTTTATTACTTTGAGGAATTTTCCTTCTATTCCTATTTTGCTGAGAGTTTTTATCATGAATGAGTGTTGAACGTTGTCAAATGCCTTTTTTGCATCAATTGATAAAATCAAGTGATTCTTGTCTTTTGTTTCTTATGTGGTGGGTTACATTAATTGCTTTTCTAATATTGAACCATCCCTGCATACCTGGTATGAATCCTACTTGGTCATGGTGAATTATTTTTTTGATATGTTGTTGAATTCAATTGGTTAGAATTTCGTTGAGGGTTTTTGCATTTACGTTCCTGAGGGGTATAGGTCTATAATTTTCTTTTCTTGTGGTGTTTACCTGGTTTTGGTATCAGGGATATGGTGGCTTCATAGAATGACTTTGGTAAAAAAAAAATTGACTTTGGTAGTATTCCTGAAATACCTTTAGTAGGAGTGGTGTTAACTCTTCTCTGAAAGTTTGGTAGAACTCTGCAGTGAAGCCATCTGGGCCAGGGCTTTTTTGTTGTTGTTGTTGGGAGTCTTTTGATTACCTTTTCATTCTCTTCTTTTGTTATGGGTCTATTTAATTGTTCTACCTCTGTTAGTTTTAGTTTAGGTAGTTAGTGTGTTTCTAAGAATTCATCCATTTCTTCTAGGCTTTCAATTTGTTTGAGTACAGTTTTTCATAGTAATCTGATATGATTCTTTTAATTTCAGTTGGGTCTGTTGTAATATAGCCCATCTCGTTTCTTATTTGGTTTATTCGCATCCTCTCCTGTTTTTCTTTTGTCAGGTTGGATAGTGGTTTATCAATTTTGTTGATTTTTTCAAAGAACCAGCTTTTGGTCTTGTTAATTCTTTCAATTATTTTTCTGTTTTCTATTTCATTTAGTTCGCCTCTAATTTTTATTATTTGTTTTCTTCTTGTGCCTGTGGGTTTCTTTTGTTGCTCTCTTTCTATTTGTTCAAGTTGTAGGGAGAATTATTTGATTTTGGCCCTTTCTTCTTTTTGGATGTGAGCATTTATTGATATAAATTGATCTCTGAGCACTGCTTTTCCTGTCTCCTAAAGGTTCTGATAGGAAGTGTTCTCATTCTCATTGGATTCTATGCATTTCTTTATTCCATCCTTAATGTCTTCTATAATCCAGTCTTTTTTGGGCAGGGTATTGTTCAGTTTCTGAGTGTTTGATTTCTTTTCCCTGCTTTTCCTGTTATTGATTTCCACTTTTATGGCCTTATGGTCAGAGAAGATGCTTTGTAATATTTCAATGTTTTGGATTCTGCTAAGGCTTGCTTTATGACCTAATATGTGGTCTATTCTAGAGAATGTTCCATGTGCACTAGAAAAGAAAGTATACTTGGTTGCTCTTGGGTAGAGTGTTCTGTATATGTCTACGAGCTCAAGTTGGTTTACTGCGGCATTTAGATCTTCTGTGTCTTTATTGAGCTTCTTTCTGGATGTCCTGTTCTTCACCGAAAGTGGTGTGTTGAAGCCTCCTACGATTATTTTGGAGCTGTCTATCTCACTTTTCAACGCTGATAGTTTGCTTTATGTGTCTTGCAGCCCTGTCATTGGGTACATAAATATTTAATATGGTTATATCTTCTTGGTGTATTATCTCTTTAATCATTATATAGTGTCCTTCCTTATCCTTTTTGATGGATTTAACTTCAAAGTCTATTTTGTCAGAAATTAATGTTGCTACTCCTGCTCTTTTTTGGTTGTTGTTTGCTTGATATTTTTTTTCCCATCCTTTGCGTTTTAGTTTGCTTGTGTCTCTAAGTCTAAGATATGTCTCTTGTAGGCAGCATATAGATGGATCTTGTTTTTTAATCCATTCTGCCACTCTCTGTCTCTTTATTGGTGCATTTAGCCCATTTCCATTCAGGGTAATTATGGATAGGTGAGAATTTAGTGCTATCATTTTGATGTCTTTTTTGTGTATTGTTGACAGTTTCTTTCTCCCACTTGATTTTATGTGCTGAGTAGATTTTCTCTATATATTTTCCTTTCCTCATATTTGTTGTTGTTGATTTTGTTTCTGCTGAGTCTGTATTTTTCCCTTGTATTTTATTTTGATGAGTTGCATAGTTTGTCTCCTTTGTGGTTACCTTATTATTTACCCCTATTTTTCTAAATTTAAAACTAATTTTTATTTCTTTCTATTGCTGTATCTTCCTCTCCATGTGGAAGGTGTATGATTACATCTCTTAGTCTCTCTTTATTATTTTAATGTTGTCTTCTTTTATATAATACCATCGCCGTTATCCTGTGTTGGTTTTTTTTTTTTTAAATCTTGCTTTTTTTTTTTTTAATTTCCCTGTCTGAGTTGACTTCTGGTTGCTCTGCCCAGTGTTCTAGTCTTGGGTTGATACCTGATATTATTGATTTTCTAACCAAAGAACTCCTTTTAGTATTTCTTTTAGTTTTGGTTTGGTTTTTACAAATTCCCTCAACTTGTGTTTATCTGGAAATGTCTTAATTTCAGCTTCATATTTAAGAGACAGTTTTGTTGGATATGTTATTCTTGGCAGGCAATTTTTTTCCTTCAATTTTTTAAATACATCATTCCATTGCCTTTTTGCCTGCATGGTTTCTGCCGAGTAGTTCGAGTTTACTCTTATTGGCTCTCGTTTGTAGGCAACTTTTCATTTATCCCTCACAGCTCTTATAATTCTGTCTTTATCTTTGGTTTTGGCAAATTTGATTATAATATGTCTTGGTGACTCTCTTTTAAGATCTACCTTATGTGGAGTTCAATCAGCATCTTGAATAGATATCTTCTCAGCTTTCACTATATCAGGGAAGTTTTCTGCCAACAAATCTTCAACAATTTTCTCTGTATTTTCAGTTATCCCTCCCTGTTCTGGTACTCCAATCACTTGTAGGTTATTTCTCTCGATACAGTCCCGCATGATTCTTAAGTTTTCTTCATTTTTTAAAATTCTTTTGTCTGATCTTTCTTCAAATATATTAGTGCCAAGTGATTTATCTTCGAGTTCAGAAATTCTAGCTTCTACTTGCTCATTCTGCTTCTCTGACTTTCTATTGAGTTATCTAATTCTGTAATTTTATTGTTAATCTTCTGAATTTCTGATTGTTTTCTGTCTATGGATTTTTCCAGCTTATTAAACTTTCCTTATGTTCCTGAATAATCTTTCTAATTTCTTCAGTTGCTTTATCTGTGTGTTCCTTGGTTTGTTCTGCATATTGCCTCATTTGCTTCCTAATGTCTTGAAGGGTTCTGTATATTAAAGTTTTGTATTCTGCATCTGGTAATTCCAGGAATGCAGTTTCATCTAGAGGATCCCTGGATTATTTGTTTTGAGAGCGTGTTGAGGTGATCATGGTCTGTTTCTTTTTGTGACTTGATATTGACTGTTGTTTCCGAGCCATCTGTAAGTTATTGTATTAGTATATGCTTGCTTACTGTGTCATAGCTGTTTGCTTTGTTTTGTTTTGGTATACCCCTATGGGTTGCTTGATTGAGCCAGCTTGATTATTTTCACCTTTGGAGCTCTGGTGTCCTGTCCCCAGCTGGCTAGAGCTGTTATCAGGTATATCAGTCTAGGAGTCAATTCAGTTTTCTTGTATGAACTTAGATCAGGTTTCCAGGTAGCTGATCATCAAGTGTGTGGTACACGCTCTGTAGGCTCTCTCCTACAGTCTTAGAGGGGCAGGGTGATTGGTGTCTATACCAGTATCTGATTGTAGCAGGGTGTCATGCTCTGAGCAAGGCATGGAGCTGAGAACTGGCCTCCAAGTGTCTCTGAGGAAAACTCATCCCTGTTCCCTAGAGCATGCATGTGGGTGGGTTCTGCAGTCGGACCATGTGCACTCAGAGTTTTTGGTTGTAAGGACTGGGAGGTACCAGTTATCATTGGACCCCTTTTGCGGGTGGCTGGGTGATCTGAGTGGAGCTACCATTCCCTTAGGTCCCTGATGTGGGTAGGTGAGGACCTTGTTTAATAGGCAAAGCAATGTCAAATGTCAAACACCCACCTCTCCGCCGCACAGCTGAAATGGTTGGAGTTTGGCAACAAGGGCCTATTCTCCCAAAATAGGCCCACACAGGTCCATGCAGAAGGGAAAGTTGCTCAAGGTCCATGGAGGGTTTATTCCTGAACAGGAGCCACTTCTGTCCTCATCTCCCCTGGTTAATGGAGCTAGCAAATTATCTTTTTCCCCCCAGTTGCAAATTTTTTCACTCCCCAAGGCTGGGAGGATGGCTGTAGGTGCTCACCAGGGTCTATCTCAGGCCCAGGGATTCAGCCACCGAAGCCAGTTTGCGGGTGGTGGTGGTGGGGGGCACGGTAAAATATATGCAAGTACTTAGCTTTTGCCGTGAGTGCCGTAATCCTCAGGTTCCGGAGGTGTGAGTGGGCTGCGTGGCTAGCTGCTTTTCCCTGAGGAAACTGTGGCCAAATGCTAGTACCAGCCTGCTGCTGCCACTGCCACTGCTGCCACTCCAGAAATGGTGCCTGGGAGCTCCCCATGATTTAGGTCCAGTAACTCCTCTCCACTTCTGAACGTTCTCTTCCTCCCCCTGCCCCTCAGTTCATTGTCTAAGCTTGCCTTTGATGCTCAGGGCTCCCAGCTTGTCACAAATGTACTTGTATCACTTGTTTTTTAGGGTCTTTGTTGTAAAGAGGCTTGACAGAAGCTGCTGTCTATTCTGACATCTTCCATTTCTATTTCTTGATTCATCAGTTTGAAGCAATAGCTATTGACTTCCCACTATGAAAGAGGATGCATGTATCTTCCCCAACTTCTTTCTGCCAACTATGTTTATATTTTTATTCTTCTATTTATTTCCTCTATGATTTAAAATAATGTGCTTAAACCTTCATTCCTTGATTCATTAACTTAGTATTTCTGATTTCTCCACTATGTAACATGAGGAAAGTGGTGCTACACTTCTGCCCTTTTTTCTTCTCCCCACATTTGTCAGCCCTATCTTTGCTTTTACATTGTCAAAGTTTAGAATATATAAATGTTACACTGCAATCATAATTAGTCTTTGCATGCTTTTGTTGTGTAGAAGTTGATGTTGAAAGCTGAAAATCAGTACATAACTTTACCAATAGTATGATCTTGTAAGTATTATTCACAGCAGACTTGGTAAAGTGAGTGGAGCTATAGGGAAGGAGTTGCAACCCTACATCGTCGAATCTCTGTTTGCTCGAAGCAGGTAGTTCCAAGCATCAAGGTCAAATGGATTCTTCCTGTCCTTTATCAGTTCTTTGAAATCATAACTCATCTTCATTTATTTCATATATGGAATATGACTTCCTTCTTCTGGAATTTTTATTTGCATGTGTCTCTGACAGACAGGAGTAACACGTATCTTCATCACCATGTTACTTAACTTGTCCAACTCCCTAATCATTCTGTTTGTGGAATGGCAACTTTGGAAAGGACTGCTTTTTAGCTCACGTCATTCTGAACTTTTTTAGGGTGGCCCGCACCTAGTTCCTCTGTTCCCTGGATCCCATTTCTTCCTTTCTTAGTTTTTTCTCTGTGAGTTTGCCTTTCTGGGGTATATCTGTAGGTATTCTTTTTCCATTAAAATTTATGAATCTCTGCAAGTATGAAAGTATCCTTATTTTGTCCTCTCAGAAGGATGAGTTTGTAGACCTCTGTGCTCATTTTTTTGGGTGTGCTCATAATAACTTTGCTCAAAACTTGATAGGAATTGACCCACTCTCTCTAGCATCCAATGCTGTTATTGAAAGGATTATCGATCCTTTGTAGGTGGAAGGATATGTCTAGGAATTGGTCTTTTTGGAATCATCCTGCTCAGTACTTGGTGGGTCTTTTCAACATGAAGACCTGAGAAACATTTATTTGATTGTTTTCAACTTTCCTTTTTTTTTTTTTTTTTAAATTCTCTCTTTGGACTTGTGTGAGATGGCTATTAGCTCTAATTAATTGATGTCTCTCAATTTTTCTCTGTCTTTCCATGTTGAAACATTTTCTTCTATTTCTTCTTTGGTAATTATACTTTGTTCCACATTGTTCTTTGTGGATACAGCTTCATCTCAAATCTCTTTGGGGTTACTGGATAGAATGTCCTTAGAGTTCTTTGCATGTCCTCTGTTAGTTTTGTTTCATCTTTCCTTAAAGTCTGATGATCCTTGTTTGTTCATGCATATTTAGTGAATGGAGAACTGGGTTGATTAACATAGGCAGCTTGTAAGTAGATTTCCTTTGCTATGACTTTTTGCCTGAAAGAGAGGCTGAGTGTGTGGGGGTGGGACGTTTGTACTGGGAGGCTTTGTTTAGTGTGTGTGGTTGGGGACAGAGGCACAATTGGGATAGCTCTACTTTGGGATGTCAATCCCATTGAGAAAGTTCTACCCCTTTCCGGAAAGAACTCTCGATTTCTTCAGAATTTTCAGCTTTAGTCTGGGAGCAAACTGCTGGGAAGAACGATCCTTGGAGTCTTCTGAAAACCTCACTTGAGTCA